>NC_141877.1:646306204-646609235 GCF_056163025.1 Triticum urartu | reverse complement strand
CTGCTGGACGGAGTCTTTCCCAACCTCTCCTTCTCCCCTTGCTGGATCAAGGCGTAGGAGACGTCACCGGGCTGCTCGTGTGTTGAACGCGGAGGCGCCGTAGTTCAGCGCTTAGATCGGAATCAACCGCGATCTGAATCGCTACGAGTACGACTCCTTCATCCCCGTTCTTGCAACGCTTCCGCTTAGCCATCTACAAGCGTATGTAGATGCACTCCCCTTCCCCTCGTTGCTAGATTACTCCATAGATTGATCTTGGTGATGCGTAGGAAATTTTAAATTTCTGCTACGATCCCCAACAGTTTGTCCCAGGGAGGCTCATCTCTGATAATATAGTTTCTGCTTATGAGTGTTTGCACTTTATGAAAAAGAACAGATCAAAAAACAACAATTATTGTGCTCTCAAGTTGGACATGATGAAAGCTTACGATAGAGTGGAATGGTGTTATCTGAAAGCTATCATGGAGAAGCCGGGCTTCGCTGCACCATGGGTTTCAGTGATTATGAATATGGTGAGCTCAGTTTCCTTCTCGGTCATGTTCAATGGAAGTAAGTTGGAGGAGTTAAAACCTTCTCGTGGTATTCGTCAGGGAGATCCTATCTCTCCATATATTTTCTTGTTGGCGGCAAAGGGCCTTTCGTGCCTATTAAAATCCCAACAACAGTCACCCCAACTTTGCGGCATTAAGGTAGCACCGACGGCTACGGAGGTGAACCACCTTTTATTCGCGGATGATAGCCTGCTGTTTTTCAGTGCAAGTATAGATGGAGCTGAAAAGGTGTCACACCTGTTGGATACTTATTGCATGGCTTCAGTTCAGAGGATTAACAAGGAGAAGTCATCAATTTTCTTTAGTAAGAAGACCCCGAAGATTGTCAAAACAGCCATCAAGTGGCATCTTCATGTTCCAAATGAATCCTTGAGCGATAGGTATTTAGGGATGCCGACTGATGTAGGGCATTCTAAAAAAGGCACGTTCAAGTATTTGAGTGATCGTGTATGGGACAAGGTGAAGGGATGGATGAGCAAGTGTCTTTCATCGGGAGGCAAAGAGGTACTGATTAAATCTGTGGCACAAGCTATTCCGGTGTTTTCAATGTCTTGTTTCAAACTTCCTAGAGGTTTATGCGATCATATCAAGTCTATCATCCGCAAATTCTGGTGGGGCTGTAAGCAAGGTAAAAGGAAGCCGGCTTGGGTCTCATGGGAAGTTATGACACGACCAAAGTATTTGGGGGGTCTCGGTTTTAGGGACTTGGAGTTGTTTAACCTTGCTTTGTTAGAAAGGCAGGCGTGGGGACTTTTACAAGAACCTTCATCTCTCAGTGCAAGGATCCTCAAGGCGTCATATTTCCCCACCAGCTCTATTCTAACAGTTGAACTTGGTTCTCGACCTTCCCAGGTTTGGAGAGCAATTCTTGACGGAAGGGACATCCTCAGACAGGGAATTATACGAAGAATTGGTAATGGCAGGACAACTAACATTTGGGAAGACAACTGGATTCCCAAAGATATGGTGCCAAGACCGATCACATCACTTATCCCGAATCCACCTATGTTGGTTTCGGACTTATTGCAGCCAGCCAATGCTTCATGGGATGTGCAGCTAATTCGCTCCATTTTTCTGCCAATTGATGCGGAAGCCATTCTACGTATTCTAGTTTGTACTCGTAATATTGAAGATTTCTGGGTGTGGGCGCCGGACAAAAAGGGAAAATTTTCTGTCAGTTCAGCTTATAAGTTTATGGTGAAGACAAAACTTCAACGAGAAAGCTGGCTAGAGGGGAGAGGAGGAACTTCGAATGAAGAGGCAGAACGTTCCGGATGGTCCTTGCTTTGGAATTTAACTGTTCCCTCAAAGGTCAAGGTCTTCATGTGGAGATTGGCGAGGCATTCACTCCCAACTACGGATGTGTTGCATAATCGGAACATGTCGGTTTGGGATGCTTGTCCTCTCTGTGGCTGTCAAGATTCATGGAGGCACGCACTCATTTCTTGTACGATGTCTTGCAGTGTTTGGGCCCTCTCGGATGAGCAGTGGTCTCGGCCATGACAATGAATGAGGAACCAAACGCCAAACATTGGATGTTTGAGCTTTATGAATCCATGGACCATGAGCAGTTCACGAAGATGGTCATCACATTGTGGTCAGTATGGTATGCTCGTCGAAAAGCCATACATGAGGCGATCTTTCAAAGCCTGGCGCAAACAATATCCTTTGTTGAGTCGTATATTCATGAGCTGAAGCAGCTACAGAGGCCCAGAGCTCAAACTACGGTTCTACGTGTAGAACCACAGCGTCAAGAAGAAATATGGCTACCACCCCCCAGCGAACTATTGCAAGATCAATGCCGATGGAGCGGTAGCCCGGCATAGAGGAGGAGGAATGGTGGCAGCGGTATGCAGAGACCATCGCGGGGCCTACTTGGGGTCATCTTCGGTGGCCTTCCCAGGTGTTTTTGATCCGGTTATGCTAGAGACTTACGCTTGTAGAGAAGCTCTGGCACTAGCAGAAGACCTCAATCTTCAGAACTTCATCGTTGCATCGGACTGTCAAGAGGTGATCAACGACATCAACAGAGGGACGGGGGGTCCCCATGCAGCCATTGTACATGAAATCATAGATCGGAAGCCGAGTTTTCAGTTTAGCTCTTTTATTCATGAGCGTAGAAACCATAATTTCGAGGCTCACAAACTTGTCAAGTTTGCTTGTAATTTAGATCGGGGTAGACATGTGTGGTTGGGTATTCCTCATAACTCGATTATTGTACCGATGAACATTGCTGTGGAATAATAAAGCTTGACAGGTTATTCTCAAAAAAAAAAACTCGCTAGCAGGCGACCTACGCGTTGTATAGGAACCCCGATCATCGCAGCAGATCGCGGCATAGCTGTTGCTAAATGCTCCAACGTAGCACCTTGTCCCCATCAATCATGCGAAAAAGGAACGTGAGCACCTTATCCCCATCAATCGCGTGAAAAAGGAACGGTAACATTAACTTTTTTTAGCATCAGTACAGACACAAGCGCTCATATGCACGCGCATACATTCATCTCTATGAACGCACACACGCACACTCTACCCCTATGAGCACCTCCGAACGGTAACATTAACTGGCAAACGTGATACCCCGCAAAAAGAAAACTGGCAAACATGACAAAGTCCCAACAAATGCCCGCTTAACCGTTTGACCCAAATCTTGTGGATGGCAGATTTTTTTAAAAGATTGCCTTCTATGCAAAAAAATAAAAATAAAAAAATTCATGCTCTTCTGAAGAAATGACACCCCCTGTTTGATAGCTCAAATTTTCCTAAGTATTATGAGAACACTGCGGTTTTTTAAATTACTACGGTTTTAATTACTGTGAGCTGTTTGGCTACCCAAAAAACTATGGTATTTATATTGCAGTATTATCAAAACCGTGATATTTTCTCTGTATAAAAAAGAAGAACCCCAAACCTCTTTTTAAAAACCAGAGCACGCGAAGAAAACGAGTCTGTCACCTTCCTCGCTCCCAAGTCGCCGCCGCTGCCCTATTGTGGAGGATCGTCGGTCATGAACAAATCATACGATGGCAATGGAAAAATGGTGTCCATCGTACTCCCACTTGCGCTCCTTCTCTTCTCCCGTGGGCCGTGCATTTAGCCACTGATGGCTGCAACCCGAGCGCCCAACATACTGTTGGCCGTATCCTACGTGTGCCTTGATGCCATGTCGCCATGTCGCGGTCTTGCTCGCCGCTGCTAGCGGCGAATGCACTGCCCCAGCCGCGCTCACCGCTATGCGTCACTGTTGGCCAAGCCGCAGCCAAGCCAGAGCGACGGCGTGAGCTGTCACATGCCACTTCGCTGTGCTCCCGCCATTGTTGATACCTAGCATGCCATCGGGTTTGTTTGTGCGTGCATGGTCATTTAGTCAATCACTGTCCAGCTGAGAAGGCGCATGTTTGTAACTGCTATGCAGCTAGCTAATTTACGTCGATGTAAACAAGCGCCAACCAAACACGTCACGGTATTCTCAATACTACGAAATACTTTGATATGATAAAATTGTGGTATCTAGTCTAGTACCTATAGTTTTCCAATACTATATAGTTTTTGCAATACTTTGCAGCCAAACACTGCCAAGAAAAGCATTATCAAATGCCATCCTTTCTCTGTTGGGACAAACCCTAACTCTCGCACTCGCTCGAACTGAGATGGTACGTAGAAGGAGAGGTGGGCACTGAGTTTATTTTTTCGATGACAAACGCCTCACCGACGGGTTCGGCTCGGGTGCAGGGGTCACCGCACCTTTTATTGTGCAGGCCCAATCAGTGGCTGCCACGTATGCTTGTAGGCCTAATAAATAATTAATCAATTAATGATTTCATCCTTCAACTAACCCTTTCGTCCTGAACTATTGATGCTCCATACAGTTTCACGCTCCGTGCAATCTCATGCTCTTTAACGCTCGACGAAACAATTGGTAGCGCACGGTGACGTACTCCGATCAAGACGAACTCCGCCGGCCTTGCACATAGTCACCCCAACCATTCATGGCTACAATGTTGTATTTCTTCGATGGTCATGTGCTAAGGGCATGCAGCCCATGCAGGCACTCGTGCATGCTGTTAACCTGGCACACACTCTTTGACGTTATCAATCAAATGGATCATCACTTCATCAGGTTGTTTTCTCGTTGCACCCGACTACAGTCAACCATGGGCAACTTCTGATCATCCGTCGGCAGGATCGTCTTGCAGAGGACAGCGAGCGGGTTAGCAAGGACATCCTCGCTGTGATCCTCACACGGTCCTTGATAATGCATTCGCCCTAGTCGATGGGCAATGGAGATTTAGTTGCAACGGAGTCGTACTTAGATGTCCAGCAGAGTAGGGAAGAGAAACAATAAATATCGAATTTCTTTTTATAGAACAGCAAACGTCGAACTAGTTGAAGAAAAGCATTAATTAAATTCGGCCTACAAGAACACGTGGCATGCAACAATTGGGCCTGCACAATAATCGGTGCGGTGATCCCTGCACCTGAGCCGAACCCCTCACCGACGAACAGCCTCACTTTTTTAATCTGGGCACATACCACTTAGACTAGCCACAGTGGTAGTAACTTCAACAGTAACATCAAGTCCAACTCAGCAAATTTGCTTATGTGGCAATGAGTTAATGAAGAGAGAGATAGTTGTGTAACTTAGCTAGTTACTGTAACATCACATATCCCAATGCAATATGAGTCTATAACCTAATAAATAAATCTTTGCATGTTACCACACTTAAGTTACTATCCACCATGAAGGTATTAATATAGTCTAGGGATATATGTATGTTACTAGTGTATGTTACTATTCATTGTGGCTAGTCTTACAACAAACTCAGATCGCTCTGGCGCATGCTAATTAACCACGCTGCCTCACAAATCCAGCCACCTTGGCCGGTGCATGCACACTACGCATCTGCTGGCACGTGCGATCCGCATGCACTGCCACGCCGGCGACGCGCACAACGCGCAGGACGCGTCCTGCCCAACGGATTGGCACGGCCTGTTTGCTACTGCTGCACGCCATCGTGACACACACGAGTAATCACCGCAGCGAGTTGTGATTTATTCCTAACATTCTGGCGAATGTTCGCTAGCTGTGATTTATTCCTAACATTCTGGTGAATGTTCGCTAGCTAACGGGGTCCAGAAGGAAGGGGTCTAGCAGAGGCGCCAACAGGCTACAAGGGCGCCGGGGCCTAGCCTTGTGAGCTAGGTTCATCCTGATTTGAGGAATTGACTGAGCTCTATTTGAGTCAAACAAGCACAAAAGGGTATTGCATGTTGTTCCCCTCGGTCCGCCTCCACCCTGCCGTCCGCAGGCACCGTTTCTCTTGCCGGATGTTGTAGATCGGTCAGCCATGGAAATTTCCTACTGTGACTTCGGTTGAGACGAGTTGCCATTGCACGTTGGCGCCGTGTATTTAATCTTCACCGATGTCTTTCCCGTTTTGATTCTGTCCCCGCTATCATCTTCTCTTCTCCATTTTGAGTTTTTTTAAGAAACACTTATAACTTTATTCATACTCATAACAAAATTATAGGTACACTGATTTGGACCTAAGATTCAATAAAATATAAAGTAACTCTCATGAT
This sequence comes from Triticum urartu, assembly GCF_056163025.1. Lineage (NCBI taxonomy): Eukaryota > Viridiplantae > Streptophyta > Magnoliopsida > Poales > Poaceae > Triticum > Triticum urartu. The sequence continues at coordinate 646,603,101 of NC_141877.1, read as the reverse complement.
TAAGAATTACAATGAAATCTTTTGAAAACACCTTCTTCGCAGTATCAATCTCTGCTCGAAGAAATACTCCAAAGACTTCGGTAAAGAGCCTGCAATTGGACTAGAACAACAATGTTGTCACTCTTCAACTCGCACAAACATTATCAATAATGATTTTTGAAAGTACGAGTCTCCCATCCAAAAAGATAGGAAACCTTGATCGATGAACGTGCTTGGGCCCGGGGATGACCCCCTAGAAATGCAGGCTGTCAAATCACTATATTTTCATCATGGTGTCGATGAAAAATTTCACCTTCAAACAATATCAGACCAACAAAAAAAAATTGACACGGCAAAATAAACTCATCAAATCCAGATAATGGGATCTGCGAGGACAGAAAACTTTCTAACCTCATGACACCGCCAAAACAACGAGAGAAAATGTGTTCTCGTAAAACTATGATGATCACTAGATGATGACGAAGAACATAAAGGTCTTGAAGATCCGAGGGCCCCCGCCTCTCAGCGCCGAGATGGCAACTGGAGGCGAGGGGACCGAAATTTCTTAAATGGCCGGGGCGACAACGGCGGCACAAGAAGCCTTCGCCTACTGGCTATTGCATTGCAGGTGCATGTTTCTGCCGGGCAGACAAAACTTCGCTTGAGTGTTCAGGTAGTTTGAAGCACGCCTGCATTGGTGGTGCCTTGTCATCAGTCTACTTGCTGCCTTATTATTTGAAGAGTAATGTCTATTTTAAACTTTAAACTCATAGAGCTCGTCGGAATTGAACCCCGAGGTTCGAATGCCTGAAATTCATACCCTGACCTTTGTAATCCTTGTCAATATTTACCCTGGACCAGTTTGGCACGCCGGAAAAAGATCCATCCCGCCGGGAATCACAGTGACACAGTCTACACCCATTGAAGTCCCTGCCCCACAAGTCATATCCATCTTCTATCCCAATCCCCTTCCCCCTTCTCTCTGGTTGTACCACTGGAATCCATGGAAGTCCGCATGGAGGGTGCCCCGTTCTGGTGTTTTTTAGTCCGTATGGCCCGCTCCACGCAAAGCACGACATGGCCGGCGCCAGTGCTGGCGGCGAGACGTGAGAGGAAGAACCGGAGCTGCGAGGGGGCGGACTACGATGCCGCGCATGGCGTCGAAGTGGCCGGTGCACGCCGACGCGGTGAGATAACGTCTGCATGTCGGAAATGATGGAGACCGGCGCGGCGCGAGCCGCTGGGTGGACGCGCGGACCCGCGTGCCAACGACCTCTGCCTTGGCGATGGCCGGCAGGAGGTGCGCGACGCTACGCGCTTACAGAGGCTGCACGGGCCTGCTCGGCTTCGTGCTCTAGTCCCTAGTCCCTTGGGCAATCACATCGTTGGCAAGGTGGGCCGCGACAAGATGTACAGATGCGTGCCCAAAATGCGCCTTGATTGTGAGCATCGGAAGCTCGGAGCTGGTTCCGCCGTACGAGACGGAGACCGTGCTGGCGCATGTAACCGTGGGCGAACACGCACAACTCCAAGACGCCGAATCGTCGCCCAGTACTCTCGGGCGAACACTAGCTATGATGCAAGGCAAGCAGGTGGATGGAATTTTAAGGTAAGGGTTTGATTTTGACGAGCTCTATGAATTCAAGGTTTAATACAAACTTTACTCTTATTCGGATGCTAATCTATTGAATTGTTGCTCTTGATTTCTGCTTCCTATATGAAATGTCTTGCTCAATTTTTCTCCAGCCCCAAGTTCCATCTTGATAAAGACATTTACAAACTTAATTTCTCTTCATTGTGCAGGTTCTGTACTGAAATTGTTTTTTTTTGTCTTATGTTCTAAAATTGAGCATATGTAATTAGATTTGATTTTCTCTCTAGTCATCTCACTCTTTGTAATGCCAATTTGGGAAACTTTGGTAGTAGTAATATCTTCCCATTTTTTTGAGCCCTTTCCATATTTTTAATATAACTCCTGCTACTTTGGCGAAAGTATCAAATATATTCTTTTTTTGCGAGAAGTATCGAATATAATCGGCTAGGTAAAAATGGAAATACTGAAACACAAAAATTTGTATCATGAAAAGTTTGCGCTCAATGTTTTCATATATACTAGAGTACCATGCTATGCCCGTATGCCCAAGATCATCTGATCTGTGTTGATCCAGTTGTGTGTATGTTGTTCAGTCTGAATCTTACTCCATTGGTTGTTTGCTGGTTGTATTTGCCAAAGGAAAGTGTTTGCAGCCGGTGCACCGGCCCAACGCTGCGCCGGACTCGCGCAAGCCGCGGGATCGATCCAAATCCTGTGGCGCACAACTAACCTGTTTTTTTGAAAAACAAATGGACTTTATTCAACGGAAATAACAAATACATCGTTTGTGAGGAATGGTACAATCTCAAACATAGGCTCCTCAAACCAATCAATGGTAGAAGAAAATCTAGCCAACCTAGCAAGCTCGTGCGCAACCTTATTGGCTTCCCTATTACAATGTTCAAATCTAGAGGTAGGAAAATCACACGCCAAAAAATAGCAATCATCAAAGATTGCCGCCGCCGCTCCTGCTGACCGTCCGCCATTATTCAGCATTTCAACAACCTCCAAATTATCAAAATTAATAACTAGGCGATTGCAACCCGCACGTTGCGCTAGTGAAAGACCGAATCTGAGAGCCCAAGCTTCCGCTGTTAGAGCATCGATGCAATGATCAATTTTCCAAGTACCCCTTGCAATAAACTTCCCTTTGTCGTTCCTCAGGACAACCCCTGCCGTACCTTTAAGAAGATCATGATCAAAAGAAGCGTCAATATTAAGTTTCACAAAACCCACCGGGGGATGAATCCAACCCCCTCTTTTCATAGAAGCCCTTGGACTGGAAGCAACAACATAATTAGTCATAAGAGCTTGTATCCCCATTGAAATCTGTTTTGCATCTTGAATTCTCTCCTTGTGCACAAATTTACGTCTTTTCCACCATAAATACCAAGACATAATGGCAATCATCTCCCGAGTATTCTGGAACCCCATAATAGATAAATCTTGGTCAGGCATGAGCAAAAAAAACTCGAGGACCGCCTCTCCAACACGATCAACTTCACAAGCTTGAGCAATGATCTCGTCTAATCCAAGCCTTCTCCAGACCTCTTTTGTATTCTGGCATTGAAAGAACATATGCTTTGTGTCTTCTAAACCAGAAGCACAACAAGGGCATAAAGGTGAAACTTTCATATGTCTATTAGCAAGCGCAACACGACATGGAAGAGTACCATGCAGCGTCTGCCAAATAAAAAATTTCACCATCGCTGGACAAGATAACTTCCAAATCTTACACCAAATTGGATTAAAGTTTCTTCGACCCATTCCATTAGTACGACGAAGTTTCCTTCCATGTTGATAATCCCACTCAACAAAATATGCAGATCGAACAGAAAAAATCCCACTCTTAGTATGACTCCAGGCAACAAAATCTAACATATCAAACTAAGGCAGAGGGATAGCAAGGACCCGCTATAAATCAACATGCCACAAGGTCTGTCTGATGAGATCCTCATCCCACCTGTTCGAAGAGGGGTCAATGAGATCAGACACTTTTGATAACAAATGTTGTCCCTTTGGAGTGGTGACTTTCCTGTTAGCACAGTTAGGGATCCAAACATCTTCCCTGATGTCAATTTTCTGACCATTTCCAACACGCCAAATATAGCCATGTTTTAAGGTATTAACCCCCGCCATAATACTTTGCCATGTGAAGGATGATCCCTTTTTTAACTTTGCGTTCAATAAATCTCCATCAGGAAAATACTTAGCTCGCAAAATGGTGGCACACAAGGAATCTGGGTTCTCAAGGAGACGCCAAGCTTGTTTAGCCAACATCGTCAAATTAAAACAATGAATGTCACGAAAGCCCATTCCACCTTGGCTTTTCGGGACACACATTTTCCACCACGCCATCCAATGCATCCTTCTATGGTTGTCGTCATCACCCCACCAAAAATGCGACATCTCGTCAGTTATTCCTTTACAATTTTTTTAGGAATTTTAAAGATCGAGATAGCATAAGTTGGGATAGCTTGAAAAACAGACTTGAGAAGAACTTCCTTGGCTCCAGTGGATAAGAATTTTTCTTTCCATCCGCTAATTCTCATAACAATGCGATCAATCAGATATTGGAAACAATCAGTCTTATCTAAACCCACATGCGCAGGCAGGCCCAGATACTTATCATTGAGAGCTTCCATCATGATATTTAAAATTGAGCAAATTTGTTCTCTAATGTCCCCACTCGTATTTGGGATAAAAAATATGCTAGATTTTTCAACGCTCACCATTTTCCAAAAGCATCACAATATAAGTCCAAAATTGGTTTAAGTGTCTCCGCATTTTGTTGATTAGCTTTCATGAGGATTTATGAGTCATCCGCAAAAAGGAGATTTGTGATAGTAGGGGCCTCTCTACAAAACTTGACTCCTGAAATATTCCCAATCTCCTCCGCATGCGCCAAGAGAGCTGTAAGGCCCTCCGTGCATAATAAGAAAAGCTAGGGAGGTAATGGATCACCTTGTCTTAAGCCTCTAGTAGGCTTGAAACTTTCAGTTTCTTCATCATTAATCCGTACCCTATACTCAATAGTAGAGACACATTTCATAATAAGATTTACCCATCTCTCCTGGAAACCGAGTTTTGATGTCTACTACACAACCTTCTTCTTGTAGACGTTGTTGGGCCTCCAAATGTGGAGGTTTGTAGGACAGTAGAAAATTTCCCTCAAGTGGATGACCTAAGGTTTATCAATCCGTATGAGGCGTAGGATGAAGATGGTCTCTCTCAAGCAACCCTGCAACCAAATAACAAAGAGTCTCTTGTGTCCCCAACACATCCAATACAATGATAAATTGTATAGGTGCACTAGTTCGGCGAAGAGATGGTGATACAAGTGCAATATGGATAGTAGATAATAGTTTTTGTAATCTGAAATAATAAAAATAGCAAGGTAGCAAGTGATAAAAGTGAGCGTAAATGGTATTGCAATGATGGTAAACAAGGCCTAGGGTTCATACTTTCGCTAGTGTAAGTTCCCTCAACAATACTAACATAATTGGATCACATAATTATCCCTCAACATGCAACAAAGAGTCACTCCAAAGTCACTAATAGCGGAGAACGAACGAAGAGATTATGGTAGGGTATGAAACCACCTCAAAGTTATTCTTTTCAATCAATCCGTTGGGCTATTCCTATAAGTGTCACAAACAGCCCTAGAGTTCGTACTAGAATAACACCTTAAGACACAAATCAATCAAAACCCTAATGTCACCTAGATACTCCAATGTCACCTCAAGTATCCGTGGGTATGATTATACGATATGCATCACACAATCTCAGATTCATCTATTCAACAAACACAAAGGACCTCAAAGAGTGCCCCGAAGTTCTACCGGAGAATCACGACAAAAACGTGTGCCAACCCCTATGCATAGGTTTCCAATGTCAGGAAACCCGCAAGTTGGTCACCAAAACATACATCAAGTGGCACGTGGTATCCCATTGTCACCACAGATATCCACGGCAAGACATACATCAAGTGTTCTCAAGTCTTTAAAGACTCAATCCGATAAGATTACTTCAAAGGGGAAACTCGATTCATTACAAGAGAGAAGAGGGGGAGGAGAAACATAAGATCCAACTATAATAGCAAAGCTCGCGATACATCAAGATCGTATCATCTCAAGAACACGAGAGAGAGAGAGAGAGAGAGATCAAACACATAGCTACTGGTACATACCCTCAGCCCCGAGGGAGAACTATTCCCTCCTCGTCATGGAGAGCACCGGGATGATGAAGATGGCCACTGGAGAAGGATTGCCCCCTCCGGCAGGGTGCCGGAACGGGTCTAGATTGGTTTTCGGTGGCTACGGAGGCTTCTGGCGGCGGAACTCCCGATCTATTGTGCGTTCTGAAAGTTTTAGGTCACGTGGGTATATATGGGTGCAGGGAGGACGTCGGAGGAGCCACGGGGGTCCCACGAGACAGGGGGCGCACCCCCACCCTCGTGAGCACCTCGTGTCTCCCCTGATATGGGGTCCAAGTTCATCAGGTGTGTTTCCTTTCAAAAATAACTTCTTCAGTTGATTTCGTTCCGTTTCGACTCCGTCTGATATTCCTTTTCTTCGAAACACTGAAATAGGCATAAAACAGCAAATCTGGGCTGGGCCTCCGGTTAATAGGTTAGTCCCAAAAATAATATAAAAGTGGATAATAAAGCCCAATATTGCCCAAAACAGTAGATAATATAGCATGGAGCAATCAAAAATTATAGATACGTTGGAGACATATCAAGTTTCAACATAATTCCCTTCAAAAAAGGCCATTCGACTCGATCGTAAGCTTTCTGCATATCAAGCTTGATAGCGCATAAACCCTCTTTTCCCACCCTCTTATTTTTAATAGTATGAAAGCTCTCATAAGCCACTAAAACATTGCCTGTAATCAATCTACCAGGCACAAAAGCACATTGGGTTGGGCTGATAATATCAGGTAGTAAAACCTTCAAACGCGCCGACAACATTTTGGAGATAATTTTGTATACAACATTGCAAAGACTGATAGGTCTAAACTGGGTTACCTTCTCGGGTGAGTTGACCTTGGGAATCAACACAATCGCAGTATCATTCCAACCCGGTGGAATTGTACAAGTATTCACTGCTTTCAAGACCTCATCCACCAAATCATCCCCTAGCATGGGCCAAAATATTTTATAAAAAATAGCATGAAGACCATTTGGCCCTGGAGCCTTTAAATCGCCAATATCAAAAAGAGCCTTACGAACATCATCAGCAGTATAAGGGACGAGCAGAGCACTATTCATCTCAGTAGTCACTCTCCTCCGGACAAGAGACAAAACTTCCTGATTTGGGTATAAAACCTCCGATGTAAAAAGATTGGAGAAATAACCCATAATATGTTCCTTCAGATCATTTCCTTGTTTCCAAACCCCAGTATCATCCAGAAGTCTTCTAATATTGTTCCCTTTTTCCTGGCCGTTGCAGCGTTATGAAAAAAAGAAGTATTACGGTCCCCATGTAGCAGCCAGTTCGCTCGACCTCTCTGTAACCAAAAAATTTCCTCTTGGTCCAAAAGATTTTCAATGAGCACTAGAATTTCCTTTTGCCTTGAGCGGGACTCACCACTAATAGGACCACGTTTCAGCCTCTCTAGTTCTTTTTTTAACTTACTTATTCTTCTCTTTGGTCATTTCAAAGTAATTCGGTCCCAAGAATGTAAATCATCATGCACCGCTCTAGTCCGTGCTGCGAGAGAGGGACCAATACCCGCCAACTTTGCGTTTTCCCAAGCAGTCTTCACAATCTCCTCAACAGTATCTTCTTTCAGCCATTTTGCTTCAAATTGTCTCACACGACCATTCCGACGATTAAACAAGTTACTATCAAAATAATCTGTGTCAAGAATTAACGGACGATGGTCTGAGTGTACATGCTCCCCATTAATAATTGCCGCAAGCGGAAATTTGTTTGCCCATTCTATATTAGATACAGCTCAATCAAGCCTTTCACGGATGTCCCCCCTTCTCCAAGTGAATGTATCACCAACAGAGCCCATATCCTCCAGGTTACAATCACTCAAACACTTATGGAATTCCTGCATCATTTCATTTGGTCTAGCATTGCCACCTTCTTTTTCGCTAGAGTAGATAATTTCATTAAAATCTCCAATGACTACCCAAGGATAATCAGCAAGGGAATGCAGTTGGCGAAGATCCGCCCAAGATAAATATTTTTCATTCCATGCCGGATAACCATAGAAACCCGTAAAGCGCCAATTTACAGAATTATCATTGATAAATACAATATCAATAAAATGGGAAGAAAAATAGTTCAACTCGACTTTATTCTCTTTTTAATAAAAAAGTACAAGACAACCAGACTTGCCATCACTCTCGTCTAAAAACATGGAACTAAAACCTAAGATACAACGTAGCTCGTCAGCTTTACTTTTATTTAAATGCGACTCGGAAAGAAAAATCAACTGCGCACAATTATGACTTGGAGCTCTCGGAGCTCTCGAACTGCCGTGGAAGACAACATTCCACGGTAGTTCCAACTAATTGCTCTCATTTCTCCTGGCGGTCCTCCGGAGCGGAGGCCGCCAAATCAGTGCCCACAACATCGTCCTCTCCAATTGACTCCTTCCTTTGCTATGTGTAAACCTCCTCCTCCTCTTTTTTCTTCACTACATGCGTAATAATCCCATCCACATCCCGCCTAGTTTCAACTCTACCCATACAAACTCTCTTTGAGGAAACACTCATCTCACCATACAACAGACGTTCATAACTATCCATCTCTCTCTCAAAAGAAAAAATTAAATCACTACCCGTTTGTGGGGCATCAAAAGGGTTACTCCTCTTTTTCCCTTTGATTTGAGTTCTGTCACTCTCTGACTTCTCCTTTCCTCCCTTCTTTCTATCCTTTCCCTCTTTCTTCTTTTTCTGACCCTGCATGGTAATTTTATCAGCAGCAAAAGTAAATACTCCCGTATCATTGGCCGTGTTCTGGTCAGCCAGCCTTGCCGCAACTGCCCCTGAGAGTGCCTCCAGTACGCCTGCCTTGAACAACAACATGTCCTACAGATTTTTTGTGCCAGCCGCAGCATCAGAATAAGAAGCAGCAACCGGCAGGATGAGCCCCTGGTTCCCTCGGATTGCCGCGTCGAACATGCTACCGTTAGCATGCACCAGAGCCAGCGATGGAGTAGACGTCCCCACTCGGCGCTCGAGCACATGGCCCTCCTGGCCGTGCTTAGCCCCAATGGAAGAGCCGCCCCCGCCTCCTTTCCCTGGCCCGCCTGGCTAGAGAGAGCAGAGGGCCTCGGAGGAGTTTGTTGGTCCTCCTGGCCAGAACCAGCGCCTGGGTGGAGCGGCGTTGGAGCCCCATACACCCGGCCCTCCTGGCCGAGCGTGACGCCCTCCTGGGTTGGCCAACCAAACGCCACAGCGGCATGCGTCGTTGTCGTCGTAGTGAGCATATCCGTGACCGTGAGGTTAGCCACGGCTTTGGTCACCTTGACCACACTCTTTTCCGCAGCTCTAGAGTAGTTGTTGCTGTTGGAGCCGGTGAACAACAGTGTTCTTTTACTTGCCCCTGTTCCCTTCCAATATGCCTCTACACTAAGATTCTTTGGAAAAGAAACAACCCTTTTATCCTTAGGTATACTACAATAGCGCTCTAAGGTATGTCTTACAATCCCACAGCACTCACAGTACAAAGGAAGTTTCCCATATCTAACATCATACTTAACACTCTCAGAACTACCCAAAGGAGTGAATTCTACTCTTGTCTTAAGAGGTTCATGCAGAGGGATTTCCACCCTTATACGCAGATATTTCTCTACAATTAAGTGATCTCTATGGGAAACAGCAATCACATCCCCAATTTGTTCTCCTAAAGTCCAGCCCATGCGCTCAGTTTTGAGTTCAAAATCTAGATCACGAACCTGCACCCATATTGGCATTACGCCAAGGTCAACCTCTGCTGGGTTTCCCTTGCCGTCGAACTCGGTGAAGATGACTCCATCACGCTTATGGTGCCATGGCTGGGCCTTCAAAATGAACCGCCGGTCCTCCTCGGCAGAAAAGTTCAGGACGAACCTCCCATCCTTGATAGCCACATCTTGAACAGTGACCGTTCCGTGCAGCCTCCATGCTGAACAAGCCCGAAGCTCATCGACGATGACATGCGGGTTCACTTGGAAGGGCGAAAGGAGCCGCCCCACCACCCGTGATCCACCGATAGCCTTCCGCGCGGCCTCCATGTCGATAATCAGAGCCGAGCCATCGCCACGGGGGCGCCTCGGCATCGACTTCCCCTTACTCTTAGGGGTCATGGAAGGGGCAGTGGCCACCTTCATCCCCAGCTAGTGGAGAGAGGATTCAGCAGCCGTGGCATCCGTCATCACCCTCGATCCCTCTCCACTCGCAGGTGTTTTCCCCAAAACATTGCTCACACTCCCTCCATGCCCCGCCATAGCACACTCCCCTCGATCACGGCTGATGGTAGAAAGAACAGAAAGGAGACGAGATTGCACTGGCAAGAACAAAGGCAAGGGATGACCTCTCTCTGTACCACAAATATAGCATGCCAGGATCCCCTTCCACCCCGTATCAAAAATGGATTTGATGCTAATAATAATGAGTAATAAGCCATAAATGATCAGTTTCCTAATAACTACAGCGAAAATATCTCCCTTATCCTCATATGGATCATAAACGCCAACAGAAAGATCTACAATCTAGGCGTCAATCAGCTCCCGCTGATGGCTCCTACTGTGATCTGGACAGGATGAAAAAACGTTCAATTCTACATATATTGCCTTAGAATCACGAGTGCAGATTACTCTATTTCCCCCCGGTATAAGGAAACCATTAGTTTCCAAAGAATTGGACGAAAGAAAGGCTACTCCACGCTGAAACCTCTCGCTGGATCCTACCACACTTGAGTGCCCTTCCATATTAACAAGCGCGGTATCCAAATCCCCATTATAGTCAACACAAATTCCGGAAACAGAGCCAGCCAAAACCACGGAAACCGGACCAACAAAAGGTCTAGAAGATCGGATCGATCCTCCCCCGAAAGGAATAGAGGGGATCTCACCTTCCAATTTACCAAAAAACTCAGACGCTCTTCTCCTCAAAATCTCCACACACTTTCTTCGATCTGCCACCCCGCGTAGTATCCGCCTCGATCTTGCTCGGATCTCCTCCCAATCTCTCGCGTTGAAGAGACCCCCGCTGAGGCCCACTCTAGGTGGATCGACCCCTCCTCTCAGCCTTGCCGCCGGCGCCGTCGCCGCCATCACACGCGCTCTCTCGCCACCGCCGCCAGATCGCCTTCGCGATCGCGGGAGCCCCTGGGGGTCTTTTTGTAAAAAGTTATCGTAAAAAAGTTACCTTCTGCGCACAACTAACCCCTCGTGATGCACAGGCTAGTCAGGCCACATCTTTTTTTAGAATCAATTAGGCCACGTCTAGGATCCACCCACGCACCCCATCGCTCAGTTTCTTTCCTTATCGATGACCACTGATTCATTATAGACTTTTCTGCCTTCTTCATGCATCTCTCCTCTCTCTCCTGTTCATCTGCTACCTCGCAACGCATCGTCAGCAATGGCCGTCCAACCACCTCCCTGACCGATGACGAGAATTTGCTGGAACCGGCTGATTGATTTTTGCAGGAAGAACCATGGCCGCGTTGTTGCATAGATGAACCATGCATGCCAAATAAATGATGGGACAGAGGAACGTAACTTTTTGCTGGAACGGCCTAAGTTTTTTGCTGCAACAGTTGGCGTTTTGCTCCGGTCGGCATCGATGATTGTGACAACCATTGATGACGAATCGACACATATGACGGCTGCGTCGGCCTTTTTCTGCAACCGGTGTCATTTTTTGCTACTACCATGTTGACAATTGCTACAACCATTCATGAGGACACCGACGGTGGCGATGCCCAGTTTTGCTGCAAGCGCTGTCATGTTTTGCTACTATCGATGTTGATATTTGTTACAACCATTCACAAGGACACAAATGGCGGCGACGGCGATGACGTCCTTTTTTTGCTACTAGCATCCGGCATGACATCGAGCTACAACCGGTGAGTCATTTTGCTGGGACCGGTGTGAATTTTTGCTACGATCTGTGACAGCAGGGCATTTTTGCTACAACCGGCGAGTTATTTTACTAGGAACAGCGTGAATTTTTGCTGCAACCTGTGATGGCAGGGCATTTTTGCTACAACCAGCGAGGAGTTTTGCTGGGACCCGTGTGTATTTTTTATTCTATTGGCAACAACAATTTTTTTTGCTACAACTGACAAATCGTTTCCTGTGACCAGCCTAATTTTTTCCTATGCACAACGGCGAACTTATTTTGCTACAAATAACGAGTTGTTTTGCTTGGACGAGTGAGAATATTTGCTACGTCGCTGCAACCGGTGATCATTTTTGTTGGAACCGGCGAGAATTTTTATTGTGACCGGCGACCGGTGAGATTTTTTGCTGCGTCCCGTCGATGGTGAGCCATTTTTTTTTTGCTGGGACCGACGGCATTTTTGCTGCGACCGGCGTGATTTTTTGTCACTGAGAATTTCTGGTGATTATTTGCTGGGATCGGTCAGGGAGATGATTTACTGAGACTGGCGAGACGGCAAGCTGCGACCGGCTAGACGATTTGCTGGGACCAGCACAGGCCATGTTACAACGAGTTTGTTGTGGGAGGCAACAACGGGGAGTTGCAACAGTGATGCATGGCGGCGACGGCGAGCTGGGACGGTGGACGAACGGGCATTCATGGGAGCTGGGGCACCGCGAGTCGACGAGAAAAGCATCGACGCATGACGCCGGCAGCGCGTTTGCCGGATGACGGAGTGCTCACGAGGCAACGATGGCAAGTTTCCACGGCGATGTAGGGCAGCTATGATGAACTGCACGGTGGACAGGGCATTCATGGAAGCTGGGCGTCGCGAGTCAACGAGCAAAGCTATGACGCATGGGCATGGCAATGACAGCCCGTTCCATGCGGGCTGAGGACGCAGGTTCAGTTTTTGCATGTGTTTAGCGGGTTCAGTTTTGTATGTGTTTAGTGGGTTCAGTTTTGCATGACAGAACCAGATCCAATGTTTACGGAGATGAACGCATCCAACGGATGAGGGAGGACCGGCGGAGCGACTCGGCCGGTCGACCGGCGCAGAGTAGCGCCATTTGCCAAATGAGGAAAAATAATGAGCTTTGTTTTTGTTCTTCCATTGCAGAACCAACTTACGCGAAACTGCTATTGCTACATCGGAATTATGTTAAAACTTATTTGTTTCAGCTCACACATCATCTTGACACTCGGTACTACTATTTTTCTGAAGATACACTTATTATCATCCAATTTTGTGGTTATGCGCCATCGATATTGTATTTTGAGCTTCACTTGCAAGGAGCCTCTAATAACCGGTCTAGCCAGGCCGATTGATGGTAGTTCCGTCAAATTAATTCAGAACCACGTGCTTAGGTTGCTAACTGAAAGGTTTTGTCAGTTGTATGTTGCATCAAATCTGAGACAGAATCCTGAACCACTTAATTATTTTGTTTTACTAGCTGTAAAATTAGGTAAGTGGCGCCAAGCTTCTGGCATTCTCTGTGACAAGAGAGTGTCACAAAAGTTAAAAGGCAAGTTCTACAGGACGGCGGCTTGACCCGTAATGTTGTATGGTGCGGAGTGTTGGCCGATTAAAAGGCAACATGTACCGTTTCAAAAAAAAGGCGACATGTTCAACAGTTAGGTGTCGCGGAGATGCGTATGTTGAGATGGACGTGTGGCCACACGAGGAAGGATCGAGTCCAGAATGATGATATACGAGATAGAGTTGGTAGCATCAATTGAGGAGAAGCTTGTCCAACATCGTCTGAGATGGTTTGGGCATATTCAGCGCAGGCCTCCAGAAGCTCCAATGCATAGCGGACGGCTAAAGTGTGCGGAGAATGTCAAAAGAGGGCGGGGTAGACCGGATTTGACATTAGAGGAGTCCGTTAAGAGAGACCTGAAGGGTTGGAGTATCACCAAAGAGCTAGGTATGGACAGGGATGCGTGTAAGCTTGCTATCCATGTGCCAGAGCCATGAGTTGGTTGCGAGATTTTATAGATTTCACCTCTAGCCTACCCCAACTTGTTTGGGACTAAAGGCTTTGTTGTTGTTGTTGTTGTTGTTGTTGTTATTGTTAGCTGTAGAATTAGGTAACTTTGCCTGGACATGAACAAGTTAGTCGCAATGCCCAAGTTAATGTGAGAAATTGAGATGCAAATAGATTATGCAGATTATATCTTGTGATATTGTTCCTGCTTCTTGCTACTTCATTTACTTATACAAGGTCATTATACTTATACAAGGTTATTATGAAATATATATTTGTAAATTTTACATCTATACAAGGCCACCAACAGTAATTAATGAATATTTTTTCTATTAGGAACCTGTTTAATACTTGTATGCATGTGGTCATAACGACAGTCAACTAGTACCTCCACTCAATTTCCTTGCATGCATGCGGCATACTAATGATCTCAACAAAAAAAATGACTTGCAAAGCAGGCATTAAAATTTAGACTGATACATGTAATCGGAATTTGTGACCTTGTATATAAAAATGCAAGGAGTATCTTTTTGCAGCAACCCATTTTCCATTTAACTATTGACACTTGCGTTTTAAGAAGAATTTCTGATGTATTTGAGTAATTAGGTGATATCATTTTTCATACCTTTTCTTATTCAATTTGCATTTTTCTGAAGATGAAAACATCGCTTGTGTATCAGACCTTTTGTTCAGAGAGACTCTCTCGATGCATTTTTCAATACGATCGATGTGTGAAACATTTGCTGTTTCAAACGGAAGGTACTCTTATTCATTGATATTTTCATTGGGATGATGTCAATCCGCGGCGGCGCTATGCTCAGGAAGGGGGGGGGGGGGGGGGGGCACAGAAAATACAGACTTTTATCCCTCCAAAAAAGTCATTCCAAACACTTCATTAAAAAAATACGCCAGGCAGAGCGGGTCCATGTGTGCATGAAAGCCTTCTCCACTAGGATGCTTGCCGCCGCGCCCGGTTATAAATCCACCCCCATACTCAATTCAAAATTCAGTTCTTCCACTTCCTTCACGAAACCACGAGCACAACAAGAATGGTGGCGCGATGGGCCCTCCTCCTCGCTGCCGCGGCGACTGTGGATGAGCTCGATCCCAGCGCCGACCTCCCCCGCCTTGTGCTCCCAGCACCTCCTCCTCCGACGTAGGTGCCTGCGCCGCCGCCTGACCTTCTCCACCGTCACGGTTGCATGCTTCCTCGCCGTCCTCGCCTACGCGGTCATGTGCCTCCGCCGCCACCAGCGAATGCACGACCATGCCCAACCGCTTCCCGTCTTCTGCTACGACGTCGAGATGGCGCGCGCGTGACGTACTTGGTGTCACTCCTGATAAGCCAATGGTCAGCTATATCGGAGGAAGAGATGTCGACATCGTGCTTTCGTTGAGTGTGTGTGTGTGGGCGGCGTTATTACCAAAAAAGGGTTTCTCCCCGCTTTATATTATAAAGCAACCATCACCTATCAGAATTGGGAGATCGATACAAACACACACCACCACCGCACACAACACACACATTCAAAGCAAGATACAAAGGTGTCGGGCACCGACACACCACCCCACCGACAAACAAGCCAACTACAGATGAGCGAGAAAGACCGCTTGGAGACGATGAAGCCATGTGGGCGGCGTTATAAACCCTATCATGTACTATGATATATACTATAGTATCAAATCAAATGGGAAAAGGAGTCTCGAACTCACACATTGTTCTCTGATTTCTCCCCTGTTTCTCTACCTCTCATCTCGATTCAGTTGTTTCCCGACATGGTTGTTCACCCTGCTCTGCTCAAAGTAGGTGTGACAATTAGTATCAAGCTTGTTACAACTCTCTTCATAGTAGTGGCAGAGTTTTAGCAAAATTTAAGAGGGGGCCATGACTCAAGGGCAACAAATTAGTAGGCCAGGAGGGGCTAATCAATCATTGAAACACTAATTAGGCCCAAAAGCTAGCGTACTCTTCAATAAATGCCAAAAATTGGGAGGAGGGCGGGGGCTGGGGGCACTGCCCCAGCCTTGGGATGTTCTCTATTTTTTCCTGTAGCTGCATATATTGAAGAAAATACAGACTTTTACCCCTCCAAAAAAGTCATCCCAAACACTTCATTAAAAAAATACGCTAGGCAGAGCAGGTCCATGTGTGCATGAAAGCCTTCTCCACTAGGAAGCTTGCCGCCGCGCCCGGTTATAAATCCACCCCCATACTCAATTCAAAATTCAGTTCTTCCACTTCCTCCACGAGACCACGAGCACAACAAGAATGGTGGCGGGATGGGCCCTCCTCCTCGCTGCCGCGGCGACTGTGGATGAGCTCGATCCCAGCGCCGACCTCCCCCGCCTTGTGCTCCCAGCACCTCCTCCTCCAACATAAGTGCCCGCGCCGCCGCCTGACCTTCTCCACCGTCACGGTTGCATGCTTCCTCGCCGTCCTCGCCTACGCGGTCATGTGCCTCCGCCGCCACCAGCGAACGCACGACCATGCCCAATCGCTTCCCGTCTTCTGCTACGACGTCGAGATGGCGCGCGCGTGACGTACTTGGTGTCACTCCTGATAAGCCAATGGTCAGCTATATCGGAGGAAGAGATGTCGACATCATGCTTTCGTTGAGTGTGTGTGTGTGGGTGGCGTTATACCAAAAAAAGGTTTCTCCCCGCTTTATATTATAAAGCAACCATCACCGATCAGAATCGGGAGATCGATACAAACACACACCACCACCGCACACAACACACACATTCAAAGCAAGATACAAAGGTGTCGGGCACCGACACACCACCCCACCGACAAACAAGCCAACTACAGATGAGCGAGAAAGACCGCTTGGAGACGACGAAGCCATGTGGGCGGCGTTATAAACCCTATCATGTACTCTGATATATACTATAGTATCAAATCAAATGGGAAAAGGAGTCTCGAACTCACACATTTTCTCTGATTTCTCCCCTGTTTCTCTGCCTCTCATCTCGATCTAGTTGTTTCCCGACATGGTTGTTCACCCTGCTTTGCTCAATGTAGGTGTGACAATTAGTATCAGGCTTGTTACAACTCTCTTCATAGCAGTGGCGGAGTTTTAGCAAAATTTAAGATGGGGCCATGACTCAAGGGCAACAAATTAATAGGCCAGGAGGGGCTAATCAATCATTGAAACACTAATTAGGCCCAAAAGCTAGCATACTCTTCAATAAATGCCAAAAATTGAGAGGAGGGCAGGGGGGGCATGCCCCCCTTGGTCTACACAAAGCTCCGACAGTGTCCATTGGGACAAGCTGAGGGAACTATGTCAGTTAACACAAAAGGTTTAGTAGCAGATTACAAATGCAAATTTGACAAGTTGGTGTACAGGGCCGTATCTAAAAAAACAGGGGCCCTGTGCCAAATAAAAAATAATTAGGTCCTTGATAAAGTCATTGGCAATTAGGAAAACAAGATTTTAGCACAAAGTGATTCATATTAGAAAGCGTTTATCAAGACTAAATTAGTATTTTATATATGTATATATATGTATATATATATATGTATATATATGTATATGTGTGTGTGTGTGTGTGTGTATCTTGTTGCTGTGTAGTTGAAAGTGCATCTTACAAGAAGCTATTCTCAAAATTAGACATTAGTACATTACTTATCACAGAACATGCCATCTTTCTTCTCTAAAAAAAAGAAAAAAACTTGCCATCCTTCTAGCATTCTTTTGATACAAAATATTAATGCTTTTTTCGTACGCAATGTTCTTCAAAATGACATATGATTCTTTTGCTAAAAAACTTATCAATAGCACCTTTTAAAGATTGAGTTATTAGTTCGCTATAAGCTTATATGATGTAAAGTATTAAAAATAGAACATAGAAACAAAAAGAGATGAAAAGAACTTTGATTTATTTGGGAAGAAGACCATGTGCGGCCGGTGGCAATGTGTAGTCTGGTTCAAGGTCTCGTCGGGCAAGCATCTCGACTTGGACTCCGACTCCAACTGGTGCATCCAGGTCACAGCATAGTAACAAGCAGCAATGGAATGTAAAGAAGCATAGAAGATATGAGATACCGAGAAGAAACCACCGAATAAACAGAAGGTTGATTGAGAGTGTAGCTAGCATACCTATACATTCCAACAGAGAAGCTACGAAGGAATTAATCCAAGAGAGCTGCGATGGTAGGAATGGATTTGCACGGCTCGTTTGAAGTTAAAGAGAACAAAGAGAAAGAAAAGGAGAATATGAAGGAGGAGAGGCATGCGTGAGCTTACAGTGCAGGTTCTCAACCAGTCAAATGCATTAATTTGTCATTACAAGCTGTGAAAATCCAGTCAAGTGCATTGTTACATATCTCGGTATCTCATATCAACCTTCAATCATGTGTGGGATTTGGATAACAGAAGAAATCAAGTCAAATCCAACAGGGTTCTCGATATTTGACTGGATTTGAGGGTGTAGCTAGCATAACTAGTAGTAACAAATCAGGGACCCTGCCCATTTTGGGGTCCTGTGCAGTTGAACATGCTGCACAGGTGTCCCGTACGGGCCTGTTCAACACATTATGCATTTTCAATGATCAAATCAAAAGGATATGAACAACATCAGTTTCACGCACTCAAACATGTCGAAATATATTCATCTCAAGTGCATACAAGAATAGTGACAAGATCTCCGAAGGACCATTAAAGGCTAAAAGTTGCATTTGTCGAAAACCAAGATCTTCAAAGTTTCAAAGCTTGTGTTAAGAAGGAACACGAAAGAATACAATGTGCCATCACAAATGCATTACAACCATAAAAAATAAATATTTGCATCCAAGAGGCTTGAACTTTTGCATAAGGACCACTCTAGTAAGACTTGAAGAGGCTTGAACTTGCATCAGGACCACTCTAGTAAGGCTTGAAGAGGCTTGAACTTGCATCAGGATCACTCAAGTAGGACTTGAAGAGACTTGAACATGTGGCTTCTTTGTTGTCCTGCAAATATGATGAGAAGCAAACTTACTGAAGTATTTATAAAATGTGCGGCTTCTAAAACTCCATCTTAATTTATTTATTGGCGGTATTGCAAGTCATCCCATTTTAGAAAGCTATATATTTTCTTTTGTATAATAAGATCTAATCCACCTAGATCAACAAAACTACCTTCCAGTAGTGCATATACATAGTAAAAATACAAGGTATTAGCACAAGTAATCTATTCCCATCTCCCATGCTTTTTATGGAACGTAGTCCCTTAGGGCCCGATTCATTAAAAAAGGTCAAAAAGAGTTGCCCAGTTAATTAACGAAAAACCTTGCGAAAACTGTCACAACACGCTCGCAAAACATAAGTCACATAGGGCGACATGGCAACCCACACAAGAATGCACACACGCCGTCAAGGAGAAAAGCATCGTCGAGGTTGCAATCTGGTGTCATTGTCATCACACTTCCGCGAGGGCGACTCCAACTCCGCCATCAATGACCACCGATGTAGCCCACACTGCAAACAAGCACCAAGGCCTGCGTCGGCCGATGCCAAACAATCCACCACACACGCCGATGACCAGGCAGAATTGACTCTATCAACAAGTATTGTAGGGGAAAAGCATTGAGCCTGCGCCGAGCCGGCACCAGAACCGACGACCTGTCTCATGTCATCATCACCACGGAGGAACCTCCTCTGCAGCTCCAACTTTAGGAAGACAAGGAAGGCACGACAATCCCTCAAATACACCGGATGAGACCGACTACCAAAGCTCAACAGTAGCTCAACTCCACCCGAAGCCGCCCTCGTTGTCACACCAGAAGTCGCAAAACATCACCATTGCCGGACAGACACCTGCCGACCGCAATGCCACGAGCGTCGAGTCCATGGAACGCGCAAACGCTCTAGAGGCCCACCGGCGACGCCGCCAAGACCGTCGACCTACCAGGATCCACCGAGCCACGCAACCGAAAGGGGATTGAACATCCCCCAGCTCGATCGCCCGCCACCTGACGAGGAGTAGCTGTTGGCCGGGCCTGGTGGCGCTAGGTTTTGGGGCCTCCGGGTCGCCTCAGAGGAGACGATGTGAGGGAGAGGCACTAGTAGAAAACAGGGCTTTGGTCCAGGCCGGGTCAGCCCATTAGTCCCGGTTCAGTCCAGAACCGGGACCAATGTGGGCATTGGTCCCGGTTCGTGAGCCCAGGGGGCCGGCCGGGCCACGTGGGCCATTGGTCCTGGTTCATCTGGACCTTTTGGTCCCGGTTGGTGGGATGAATCGGGACGAATGGGCCTCGCTCCTGGCCCACCACCATTGGTCCTGGTTGGTGGCTTGAACCGGATCAAAGGCTCCCCTTTAGTTGTAACACCCTCGATGCGACTATATCTCCCACGTGTCGAGGCACGACTTAGAGGCATAATCGCATTGAAGGCATGTGTCGCAAGTTAGGCAATCATCACAACATCCCATGTAATATATATAAGATAAAAGGGGAGATAACATAGTTGGCTTACACTCGCCACGTCAATCAAGTACATAAATAACATTACATCATCCAAACACTCATGGCCCGACTACGGCGCCAAAATAAAAGATAACCCAACATGCGACACGGTCCCGATCACCCCCAACTGGGCACCACTACTGATCATCAGGGAAAGACACGTAGTATCGTTGAGAGTCCTCATCGAACTCCCACTTGAGCTCAAGCGCGTCACATGGAGCGGAATCATCAGGCCCTGCATCTGGTGTAATAGTAATCTGTGAGCCACAGGGACTCAACAATCTCGCACCCTCGCGATCAAGACTATTTAAGCTTAATAGGTATGGCAAGGTAAATATATGTGGAGCTACAGCAAGCGACTAGCATATGTGGTGGCTATCCTGTTCGCAAAAGAGAGCAAGAAGAGGAGGCAAAGCGCGAGCGAGAAACTAGAGAGCAACCTGCGCAAGCATTACTCCAACACCGTGTCCACTTCCTGGACTCCGCCGAGAAGAGGCCATCACGGTAACACACTCAGTTGATTCATTTTAATTAAGTTAAGGTTCAAGTTATCTACAACCGGACATTAACAAATTCCCATCTGCCCATAACCGCGGGCACGGCTTTCAAAAGTTCAAATCCCTGCAGGGGAGTCCCAACTTAGCCCATGACCAGCTCTCACGGTCAACGAAGGAATAGACCTCCTCCCGAGACGTTCCAATCAGACTCGGTATCTCGGTTCTTCAAGACACTTCGACAGGTTAAAACAAATCCAGCAACACCGCCCGAATGTGCCGACAAATCCCGATAGGAGCTGCACATATCTCGTTCTCAGGGCACACTCAGATTGTCTAAACTTCTGGTAGGCCATCCCAGAGTTGCCCCTGGTAGCCATCGGCGGCTGACGAGTTGGACCAACACTCAGAGGAGCACTGGCCCGGGAGGGTTTAAATAAGATGACCCTCGGGCTCCGGAAACCCAAGGGAAAAAAGGCTAGGTGGCAAATGGTAAAACCAAGGTTGGGCATTGCTGGAAAAGCTTTAATCAAGGCGAACTATCAAGGGGTTCCCATTATAACCCAACCGCGTAAGGAACGCAAAATCCAGGAACATAACACCGATATGACGGAAACTAGGGCGGCAAGAGTGGAACAAAACACTAGGCGAGAGGCCGAGCCTTCCACCCTTTACCAAGTATATAGATGCATTAAGATAACATGGCAATATAATGATATCCCAACAAGTAAATAAATGTTCCAACAAGGAACGGCCTCCAATCTTCACCTGCAACTAGCAACGCTATAAGAGGGGCTGAGCAAAGCGGTAACATAGCCAATCAATGGTTTTCTAGGACATGGTGGGTTAGAGGTTTGACATGGCAATTTGGGAGGCTTGAAAGCAACTGGTAGGCATCGTAGCATTGGCATAGAAAAAGAGCGAGCATCTAGCAAAGCAAAGATAGTAGTAATTTCGAGGGTATGATCATCTTGCCTGCAAAGTGGTCAGAGTTGACTGGATCCTTGAAAGCAAACTCAACGGGATCCTCGTTAGCGAACTCGTCTCCCGGCTCTACCCAAACAAGACAAACAAGCAACAAGGACACAATCAACCACGTGCAAGGATCAAACAATATGATGCAAGGATGGTATGCTATGCGGGATGCGATGCGGGATGCATATGCAAGATTTGACAAGGGATGCATGAACCTGGCCTCAACTTGGGAATCCAAGTGTGCCACTGGAAAGATGAGATGAAATCGCTTGAAAATGATATAAAGAACGCCGGAATCGGAGTTACGGTTTGGAAATGGCAAGCAATTCAAATATGACCACGTTCTGCGATTTACAACAAGTAGCCATCTAAATGCAACAAGATGAACAAGCTACAGCACCCAAACATGACAACAAAATACATGGCATGGATGCATTCATGATGCTTAACAAAAATCTAGCACTGAGCTACGGCCAATTCATCCATTAACAGGTTCAAACAAGCATGGCAAAAATGCATATGGTAAACAGATCTCAGACTTAGTGAAATTAACACTTGTCTGGAATTTCAGATCAAGTAGCACTCTTTGGAGCAACAAAACTACATGCTACAGGACTTGAACATGGCAAAGTAAAGCATGGCATGGAGCTACTCAAAGAGCTTAAAAAATTCCCTTAGTAACCTTGAGCCAAAAGGGATCATAAAATACAATTGCAAGCATGTGAACATGGCAAAAACATAATCAGTTCTCAGACTTAGTGAAAACTGGAACATGCTGAAAACAGATATCAAGTAGGCATGTTTACGAGCTCGATGCACTCACCACAGAGAAAGTCATGATAATCTAAGCATACACCCATCAAGAATACACAAAACGCAAGCTAGACATGGCAAGAACAATAGCATAGCATGCATGGATCAACTACAACATCCTCGGCAAAATTGCTAACAAGTAGACAATCTGCCCAGATTCACGAAGTAGCAAAAGTAGAGCTCGATTGACTCAAGCTAGGGTGCTCCATAATTGCAAACAAAGACATGGATGAATAGAGCACTGCAAGATTAACAAAACATCCTTACTGATCATCCTCAAAAGAGGCACGGATCACTAGGAAACAACATGAACATATGGCAACATGAGATAAACAGATCAAGGACTTAGTGGAAATGCTAAGTCCCTGAAATCAGCATTACCAAGTGCCTCACTTTGCAAGCTTGTGCTAGTCACCACACACATCACAAAAATACATGGGTTGCACCTCTGGAAAGATGGCAAAACCCTTAACAAAACATATGTAGAGCTCATGGGCATATCATGCACACAATAATCATGGCAAAAATGACAAATATCTAAATGGAGTAGCAGATCTGACAATTATCTCAAGTAGCACTCTTCCAACAGCATTTCGGGCATCAAGATGAACTCAAATGAAAATGATGCAATGAGATGAAATGATGTACTCTCTGAGATGAACATTTTGATATGCTATATGCCCAAAACGGAGCTACGGATGCAAAATTACGGCACGATGAACAGGGCAACATGAACTAGGGTTTCAAGACAAAAAGTCAACCAGAGAGGAGTTTTTCCAGATCTGAGATCCGGCCGGGCGCGGACTTCGAGGTTCGCCGGAATGGAGCTTGAGGTCGCCGGCGTCGAAGAAGATGCGGGGAGGCAAGACGGCGCCGGCCGGTGGGCAGCTCCGGCGAGGCGGCGCGGCGTGAAGTGGCCTCGGGAGCTCGCCGGCGTCGCGGGGCGGAGCCGGCCAGTGAAGGGCGGCGAAGGGACGGCAGCAGTGTTCTGGCGCCGTCGCGGGAGAGGAGAGGCGGCGCGGGCGAACGGCGGGCGGCGCGTGATGGGCCTCAGGGGCCCGGTTCGGGCCTCCTGGGCCGGCGGCGGGGAAGTGGGCGCGGGCGGCTGGCGAACAGGGTGGCGACACATGGCGGCGGTGGGGCTGGGTGGACACGTCCGGCGCCGGCGGACGCTGTCCGGCGCGCGGAGGGAGAGGATCTAAGGTTAGGGATGGAGGGGATCCGGGATTTTTAGGAGGGGTCCTTTATATAGGCATAGGCGAACTAGGAGAGTCCAAATGAGGTGCGGTTTTCGGCCACGCGATCGTGATCGAACACTCTAGATGATAGAGGGGGTTTTGGTGGGTTTTGGGACAAATTGGAAGGGTGTTGGGCTGCAACACACACGAGGCCTTTTCGGTCCCTCAGTTAACCGTTGGAGTATCAAACGAAGTCCAAATGATACGAAACTTGACAGGCGGTCTACCGGTAGTAAACCAAGGCCGCTTGGCAAGTCTCAGTCCAATCTGGAAATGTTTAATCCCCACACACGAAAGAAAAGTAGAAATGACCACCGGAGGAGAACGAAGCACCGGAATGCAAAACGGACAACGGGGAAAATGCTCGAATGCATGAGATGAACACGTATGCAAACGCAATGCACATGATGACATGATATGAGATGCATGACAACGACAACAACACACGGAGACAAAAACCCGAATGCGAGAAAATAAAATAACTTAACGTCGGAAACGGCAAGAGTTGGAATACATATTGGGAAAAGTCATATCCGGAGTGTTACATTAGTCCCGGCTCATGTCACCAACCGGGACCAATGAGGTGCCTATATATACCCCTCGCTCGCGAGCAGAGCACCCAAGTGCTCTGTTTTTCTCTGGCCGAGGGGGAGAGGGCTTGGTGGTGCTCTAGCTCACCTCCTATGCACACAAGGTGTTTGATGGAATGCCCGAGCCACACTACTTAAGCTTTCTCCTCTCCAAGCTCGATCTCCAAGCTCCATTTTCCATAATATTTGTCTAGGTTTAGCGGTCCATCATGCCCCGTCCCCGTCTTCACCGCCGTCGATCACCCGCGCCGAGCTCATCGTCGGCACCACCGTGGTGAGCCTCTTGTTCTTATCTTCTTTCTAAAAGGAAAAATATTCTTACTTGTATGTTTACATAGATACTTGTATTATTTTCTTACTTTTATTATTGCATATTATATAGTGCTATGGTTTTGGTATCCGCCCCCGTCGGCCCTCGTCCTGTCTATGATTCAAGTGTGGTATATATATTATCTTTATAACTATTGGTTCATTTATTGTTTATGAAAATTATGCCGACCAACGTGACATAGATTTTATTTATGTAGGATGTATGTGAATCGGAAATGCCAACCGACCCTATTGTCGAGAGGTTAAATTTAGTTGAAGAAGAAAACAATTTGTTGAAGGAAAAAATAAAAAAAATTGAGGAGGAGAAGATGATATTGGAGTTGCATGTTGCGGATGTCGTCGATGATCACAAGATCAAGATGCATGCAATGCGCTTGAAGATTAGAAAGATTAGAAAATATGCCATTCATACCGAGGCTTGGTATCATTATGCCGTTGGATCAATTGTTACCTTGGTTGCGATTATGATCGCATTTGTTTTCGCATTGAAATGTTTTACATAGTTTCAATGTATGGTTTAATTAATTAGATGCTCTGGAGAGCTATATGTTGTTAGATGAGAACTATGTATGCAAGTTCAACAAGACTTTCCCCAAGTCTTCCATACGGTTCTACTTGGAACAAAAACTAATTAAACACAAAAACACAACAAAAACAGAGGCTAGATAAATTATTTATTACTAAACAGGAGCAAAAAGCAAGGAATAAAAATAAAATTGGGTTGCCTCCCAACAAGCGCTATCGTTTAACGCCCCTAACTAGGCATAACAAGCAAGAATAGATCTAGGTATTGCCATCTTTGGTAGGCAATCCATAAGTGGCTCTCATAATCGATTCATAAGGTAATTTAATTTTCTCTATAGGAAAGTGTTCCATGCCTTTCCTTCATGGAAATTGGAATCTAATATTTCCTTCCTTCATATCAATAATTGCACCAATCGTTCTAAGGAAAGGTCTACCAAGAATAATAGGACATGAAGGACTGCAATCTATGTCAAGAACAATAAAATCTACGGGCACATAATTCCTATTTGCAACAATAAGAACATTATTAATTCTTCCCATAGGTTTCTTAATAGTGGAATCCGCAAGGTGCAAGTTTAGAGAGCAATCATCAAAATCACAGAAACCTAGCAAATCACACAAAGTCTTTGGAATCGTGGAAACACTAGCACCCAAATCACACAAAGCATAGCATTCATGATCTTTAATATTAATTATAATAGTTGGTTCCCACTCATCATAAAGTTTTCTAGGGATAGAAACTTCCAACTCAAGTTTTTCTTCATAAGATTGCATCAAGGCATCAACGATATGTTTAGTGAACGCTTTATTTTGACTATAAGCATGAGGAGAATTTAGCACGGATTGCAACAAGGAAATACAATCAATCAAAGAGCAATTTTCATAATTAAATTCCTTGAAATCCAAAATAGTGGGTTTAGCAACATCTAGGGTTTTAATTTCTTCAATCCCACTTTTATCAATTTTAGCATCAAGATCTAAAAACTCTAAATTTTTGGAACGCCTTCTAGGTAAAGGTGGATCCTATTCAGTCCCATCATTATCAAGATTCATATTGCAAAACAAAGATTTAATAGGGGAAACATCAATGACTTTTATATCTTCATCTTTATTTTCATAGGAACTAGAAGAAGACGCTCTTATAAAGGCATCTTTCTTAGCACGCATCCTAG
The DNA here is from genome assembly GCF_056163025.1 of Triticum urartu. Taxonomy (NCBI): domain Eukaryota; kingdom Viridiplantae; phylum Streptophyta; class Magnoliopsida; order Poales; family Poaceae; genus Triticum; species Triticum urartu. The sequence goes on along the minus strand of NC_141877.1, from coordinate 646,576,844 downwards.
CGGTTCTTTCTTTGCACTCATCAATGGAAATTCTCATGGCTTTGAGAGACTCATTGATATCATGCTTAGGAGGAATAGATATAAGTTTCAAAGAATCAACATCAAGAGAAATTCTATCAACGTTCCTAGCCAACTCATCAATCTTAAGCAATTTTTCTTCAATCAAAGCATTGGAATTCTTTTGCGAAGTAATAAATTCTTTAATATTAGATTCAAAATCAGAGGGCATCTTATTATAATTTCCATAAGAATTGTTGTAGGAATTACCATAATTATTAGAGGGATTACTAGGATAAGGCCTAGGATTAAAATTTCCTCTATACGCGTTGTTACCAAAATTATTCCTACCAACGAAATTCACATCCATAGATTCATTGTTATTATCAATCAAAGTAGACAAGGGCATATCATTAGGATCAGAAGTAACACTTTTACTAGCAAATAATTACATAAGTTCATCCATCTTTCCACTCAAAACATTAATTTCTTCTATCGCATGCACCTTTTTATTAGTAGATCTTTCAGTATGTGATACGTCTCCAACGTATCTATAATTTTTGATAGCTCCATGCTATACTATCTACTGTTTTGGACATTATTGGGCTTTATTATCCACTTTTATATTATTTTTGGGACTAACCTATTAACCGGAGGCCCAGCCCAGAATTGTTGTTTTTTGCCTATTTTAGGGTTTCGAAGAAAAGGAATATCAAATGGAGTCCAAACGGAATGAAACCTTTGGGAACGTGATTTTCTCAACGAATAAGAACAGAGAGATTTGGACCCTACGTCAAGAAAGGAAATAGGAGGCCACGAGGTAGGGAGGCGCGCCCACCCCCCCAGGCACGCCCTCCACCCTCATGGGCCCCCTGTTGCTCCACCGACGTACTCCTTCCTCCTATATATATCCATGTACCCCCAAACGATCAGATACGGATCGGAGCCAAAACCCTAATTCCACCGCCACAACTTTCTGTGAAAGATCTACTAATAAAAAGGTGCATGCGATAGAAGAAATCAATGTTTTGAGTGGAAAGATGGATGAACTTATGAAATTATTTACTAATAAGAGTGTTTCTTCTGATCCTAATGATATGCCCTTGTCTACTTTGATTGAGAATAATAATGAATCTATGGATATGAATTTTGTTGGTAGGAACAATTTTGGTAACAACGTGTATAGAGGAAATTTCAACCCTAGGCCTTATCCTAGTAATCACTCTAATAATTATGGTAATTCCTACAACAATTCTTATGGAAATTATAATAAGATGCCCTCTGATTTTGAATCTAATATTAAAGAATTTATTACTTCACAAAAGAATTTTAATGCTATGGTTGAAGAAAAATTGCTTAAGATTGATGATTTGGTTAGGAATGTTGATAGAATTGCTCTTGATGTTGATTCTTTGAAACTTAGATCTATTCCACCTAAGCATGATATCAATGAGTCTCTCAAATCCATGAGAATTTCCATTGATGAATGCAAAGAAAGAACCGCTAGGATGCGTGCTAAGAAAGATGCCTTTATAAGAGTGTGTTCTTCTAGTTCCTATGAAAATAAAGATGAAGATCTAAAAGTTATTGATGTGTCCCCTATTAAATCTTTGTTTTGCAATATGAATCTTGATAATGATGGGACTGAATATGATCCACCTTTACCTAGAAGGCATTCCAAGAATTCGGAATTTGTTTATCTTGATGCTAAAATTGATAAAAGTGGGATTGAAGAAATTAAAACCCTAGATGTTGCTAAACCCACTATTATGGATTTCAAGGAATTTAACTATGAAAATTTCTCTTTGATTGATTGTATTTCCTTGTTGCAATCCATCCTAAATTCTCCTCATGCTTATAGTCAAAATAAAGTGTTTACTAAACATATCGTTGATGCCTTGATGCAATCTTATGAAGAAAAACTTGAATTGGAAGTTTCTATCCCTAGAAAACTTTATGATGAGTGGGAACCAACTATTAAAATTAAAATTAAATATCATGAATGCTATGCTTTATTTGATTTGGGTGCTAGTGTTTCCACGATTCCAAAGACTTTGTGTGATTTGTTAGGTTTCTGTGATTTTGATGATTGCTCTCTAAACTTGCACCTTGCGAATTCCACTATTAAGAAACCTATGGGAAGAATTAATGATGTTCTTGTTGTTGCAAATAGGAATTATGTGCCCGTAGATTTTATTGTTCTCGACATAGATTGCAATCCATCATGTCCTATTATTCTTGGTAGACCTTTCCTTAGAACGATTGGTGCAATTATTGATATGAAGGAAGGAAATATTAGATTCCAATTTCCATGAAGGAAAGGCATGGAACACTTTCCTAGAAAGAACAAATTACCTTATGAATCTATTATGAGAGCCACCCATGGATTGCCTACCAAAGATGGCAATACCTAGATCTATTCTTGCTTGTTATGCCTAGTTAGGGGCGTTAAACGATAGCGCTTGTTGGGAGGCAACCCAACTTTATTTTTATTCCTTGCTTTTTTGCTCCTGTTCAGTAATAAATAATTTATCTAGCCTCTGTTTTGGTTGTGTTTTTGTGTTTAATTAGTTTTTGTTCCAAGTAGAACCGTTGGGAAGGCTTGGGGAAAGTCTTGTTGAACTTGCTGTAAAAAACAGAAACTTTAGCGCTCACGAGAACTGTTGTCATTTTTATTTGGGAAGTGCTATTTAGTTAATTATTTTTGCAGATCATTAATAGATAAATTACTCACGTCCAGCTATTTATTTTAGAATTTTTCCAAATAACCCGGACTTTTCCAAACACTTTTCCAAACACTTTTGCCCTTGTTTTGGACTCTAACTTTCACGATTTGAATGGAACTAACCCAGACTGATGCTGTTTTCAGCAGAATTACCATGGTGTTATTTATGTGCAGAAACAAACGTTCTCGGAATGACCTGAAACTTCACGGAGCCACTTTTCAGAAAATAAGAAAAATACCTGCAAAAGATGAACACCAGGGGGCCCACCACCTCTCCACGAGGGTGGGGGCGCGCCCCCTACCTCGTGGGCCCCCTGTTTCCTCTCCGACTCCAACTCCATATATTGAGTTTCGGGGACAAAAAAATCGGAGAAAAGAATTCATCGCGTTTTACGATACGGAGCCACCGCCAAGCCCTAAAACCTCTTGGGAGGGCTGATCTTGAGTCCGTTCGGGGCTCCGGAGAGGGGAATCTGTCACCATCGTCATCATCAACCATCCTCCATCACCAATTTCATGATGCTCACCGCCGTGCGTGAGTAATTCCATCATAGGCTTGCTGGACGGTGATGGGTTGGATGGGATCTATCATGTAATCGAGTTAGTTTTGTTAGGGTCTGATCCCTAGTGTCCATTATGTTCTGAGATTGATGTTGCTATGACTTTGCTATGCTTAATGCTTGTCACTAGGGCCCGAGTGCCATGATTTCAGATCTGAACCTATTATGTTTTCATCAATATATGAGTGTTCTTGATCCTATCTTGCAAGTCTATAGTCACCTATTATGTGTTATGATCCGTTAACCCCGAAGTGACAATAATCAGGATACTTACCGGTGATGACCGTAGTTTGAGGAGTTCATGTATTAACTATGTGTTAATGCTTTGTTCCGGTTCTCTATTAAAAGGAGGCCTTAATATCCCTTAGTTTCCGTAAGGACCCCGCTGCCACGGGAGGGTAGGACAAAAGATGTCATGCAAGTTCTTTTCCATAAGCACGTATGACTATATTCGGAATACATGCCTACATTACATCAATGAACTGGAGCTAGTTCTGTGTCACCCTAGGTTATGACTGTTACATGATGAACCGCATCCGGCATAATTCTCTATCACCGATCCATTGCCTACAAGCTTTTCATATATTGTTCTTTGCTTATTTACTTTTCCGTTGCTATTGCTATCATCACTACAAAATACCAAAAACATTACTTTTACTATTGTTACCTTTTGCTACTGTTATCACCACTATCATATTACTTTGCTACTAAACACTTTGCTGTAGATATTTAGTTTCCAGGTGTGGTTGAATTGACAACTCAGCTGCTAATACTTGAGAATATTCTTTGGCTCCCCTTGTGTCGAATCAATAAATTTGGGTTGAATACTCTACCCTCAAAAATTGTTGCGATCCCCTGTACTTGTGGGTTATCCAGACTATTTTTTGGCATCGTTGCCGGGGAGCATAGTTCTATTCTTTGAGTCACTTGGGATATATATCTGCTTATCATTATGAAGAACTTGAGAGATCCAAAAACCAAGATCTATCCCTCAACTACGAGGGGAGGTAAGGAACTGCCATCTAGCTCTGCACTTGATTCACCTTCTGTTTTGAGTAAGCTTGCGATACCTACACCTGCTTCTGCTATTCGTTCTGATATGTCGCATGTTATCGATGATGCCACTTCTGCTATGCATGATGCTTATGATGAAACTACCTCTATGCATGATACTACTATGCTACTTAGTGATTTTCTTGATGAACAACTTTCTAGGGCTAGAGAAATTGAAAATATTGAATCTGATGATACTGATGAAAGTGATGATGAAGAATCACTTGTTATTCCTAAGGGTTATGTTTTTGATCAAGAAGCTTCTTTAGCTATTTTAGCTTGCAAAAATAGAAATGAACTCAAAAGGTTATTTGCTAAATGGAGTAAGCAATCTCTAAATGCTAGAATGAAACCTGGCCCTGCTTTTGCTACTTCACCTATCTTTGTTATTGATAAGGATTATGAATTCTCTGTTGATCCTGATATAATTACTTTGGTTGAATCTGATCCTTTTCATGGTTATGAATCTGAAACTGTTGTGGAACATCTTACTAAATTAAATGATATAGCTACCCTGTTTACTAAAGATGAGAGAACTCGCTACTTTTATATCCTTAAAATATTTCCGCTCTCATTAAAGGGTGATGCTAAGATATGGTTTAATTCTCTTGATCCTGGTTGTGTGCGTAGTCCCGAGTATATGATTTATTACTTCTCTGCTAAATATTTCCCTGCTCACAAGAAACAAGCTGCTTTAAGGGATATATATAATTTTGTGCAAATTGAAGAAGAGAGTCTCCCACAAGCTTGGGGGAGGCTTCTCCAACTACTTAATGCTTTGCTTGATCATCCTCTTAAGAAAAAAGAAATACTTGATATCTTTTATAATGGACTAACCGATGCCTCCAGAGATTACCTGGATAGTTGTGTTGGTTCTGTTTTCAGGGAAAGAACACCGGATGAAGTTGAAATTCTATTGAATAATATGTTGACAAATGAAAATAATTTGACACCTCCGGAGCCAATTCCTGAGCCTATTCCTAAACCCACTCCGAAGAAGAGGGGTATTCTATTTCTCAGTCCTGAAGATATGCAAGAGGCAAAGAAATCTATGAAAGAAAAGGGTATTAAAGCTGAAGATGTTAAGAATTTACCTCCTATTGAAGAAATACATGGTCTTAATTTACCGCCTATTGAAGAAACATATAATCTTAATACATTACCTATTGAAGAAGCTCATGGTCTTGATAACCCGACACAGGTAGTAAAGGTAAATTCTCTCTATAGATATGATAAAGCTGAAATCCCATTTACTAAATTTGCTAGCCCATGCTTAGATGAGTTTGATAAATTTATGGCTAAGCAAGAAGACTTTAATGCTTATTTTGGTAGACAATTGAAACACAATTCAAATATGCTTGAACACTTGGGTGATTATATGGCTAATGTTAAAGGTGAACTTAAACTTATTAGTAAACATGCTTCTATGGTTACCACTCAAGTAGAACAAGTACTTAAAGCTCAAAATGATTTGCTAAATGAATTTAATAGTAAAGATAATGATAATGATGTTAGAGTGGCTACTAGAACTAGTAGAATGACTCAGGAACCTTTGTATCCTGAAGGCCACCCTAAGAGAATTGAGCAAGATTCTCAGAGAAATAATATAGATGCACCTAGTTCGTATAAAAAGAAGAAAAAGAAAAATGATAGGACTTTGCATGCTTCTAGTGATCCTATTGTTGAAATACCTGAGAATCCAAATGATATTTCTATTTCTGATGCTGAAACTCAATCTGGTAATGAACCTGAAACTAGTGATAATGTTAATGATAATGTTCATAATGATGCTTAACCTAGTAATGATAATGACATAGAAATTGAACCTGCTGTTGATCTTGATAACCCACAATCAAAGAACCAACTTATGATAAGGAAGACTTTATTGCTAGGAAACATGGTAAAGAAAGAGAGACTTGGGTTCAGAAACCCATGCCTTTTCCTCCCAAACCATCCAAGAAAAAGGATGATGAGGATTTTGAGCGCTTTGCTGAAATGATTAGACCTATCTTTTTGCGTATGCGATTAACTCATATGCTCAAAACCAATCCTTATGCTAAGTACATGAAAGATATTATTACAAATAAAAGAAAGATACCAGAAGCTGAAATTTTCACCATGCTTGCTAATTATACTTTTAAGGGTGGAATACCAAAGAAACTTGGAGATCCAGGAGTACCCACTATACCATGCTCCATTAAAAGAAACTATGTTAAAACTGCTTTATGTGATCTTGGAGCCGGTGTTAGTGTTATGCCTCTCTCTTTATATCGTAGACTTGATTTGAATAAGTTGACACCTACTGAAATATCTTTGCAAATGGCTAATAAATCAACTACTATACCTGTCGGTATTTGTGAGGATGTGCCTGTTGTAGTTGCAAACGTTACTATTTTAATGGACTTTGTTATTCTTGATATTCCCGAGGACGATAGTATGTCATTATTCTTGGAAGACCCTTTTTGAATACTGCAGGGGCTGTTATTGATTGCACTAAAGGCAATGCCACTTTTCATGTTAATGGTAATGAGAATACGGTACACTTTCCAAGGAAACAACCTCAAGTTCACAGTATCAATTCTATTGGAAAAATTCCATCGATTATATTTGGAGGTTTTGAATTTCCTCTTCCTACTGTCAAGAAGAAATATGATATTCTTATTATTGGGGATGTGCATATCCCCGTTGAGGTAACATAGTGTTATTCGAAATTTCTCCAGTTCCATGTTGTTAGGAATGAGTTCGTTAACAAGACTTGATCAACCTTGTTATTGGATTCCTTTTGATGATCATGAGATGGATGAAACTAGAAGGCACAACCTTCTGTACCCCACTTTCACTTTCTGTTATTTTATATTAAATAAAATAAAAATAAATATTTTTCTGTCTGTTATCCGATTATCCGTGCAATATAAAAATACCTCGAAAATAAAAGTTCTCCAAACACCCTGAAATTTAAATATGATTTTTTCTAGAATATTTGAGAATATTCGGCACTAAGAACACAGCTGGGGGGGTCATCCACCTGCCCACGAGGGTGGAGGGCGCGCCCTACCTCCCTAGGCGCGCCCCCCTGCCTCGTGGGCCCACGATGGCCCTCCTCCACTTATCCTTTCACCCATACACTTCTTCTTCCTCTCACAAACACGAATAACCAGCTCAAACCCGAGTTCTAGCTCATTTTGCTGCCATTTTCGATCTCCTTGCTCAAAGCACCTCTCACAAAACTGCTTGGGGAGATTATTCCTTGGTATGTGACTCCTCCATTGGTCCGATTAGTTTTTGTTCTAGTCTTTATTCATTGCAAATTTTTGCTGCTTAGGTGACCCTATTCTTGAGCTTGCATGTCAAATTTATATGGTCAAAAGTAGTTTTGATGCATGATATAGGCCCTAGGCATTTGTAGGAGTAGTTGCTATCAATATTATTGAGTTTGGTTTACTTTTATTTTGAAGTTACTAAAATTTTCAGATTTTTTCAGAAAATGATGAGGAGACTTTTGAGGGGCTCATCGAGCCAAAGCTCGAAGGAAAAGGCACCAAAGCCTAAGTATAATTTTCCTCGCACCGCGGAGGTTCGGGCATGTGAATGGCCTTCCAAGGATTTCTTGAGAGCAGCCAGGATTTATGAAGATTTTCATGAATTGGCTAAGAATGCAGGTCTCACCGCTTTCCTCCACGACCAATGCGATCAGTATCTCTTACTCACAAATATCTTTGTGCAAAACTTTCATTTCCATTCTAGGAGCTCACCACCTACGGTAGAGTTTTATTTATATGATGAGCATAAGGAGATGTCACTTTATGATTTTTGTCGGGTTTGTTTAGTCCCTTTTGAGGGCAAGACAGAAGAACCACATCGCGATGATGTGGAGGGGTTTATTGATACTATCACTGTAGGGGAAACAAGGAAGGTTTCCGATGCACGAATCACTAGCATACATTTTCCTGTTTTACGTTATTTTGCATTATTTGCTAGTCGTTGCTTAATTGGTCGCAGAAACTGTGGAAACCTTAGTATCCCTGATATTATTATTTTTCTCCATGGTTTATATGGTGATAACTCTGTTAGTATGGGCGGCATTATTGTTAAATGGTTAAGTCTGAACCGTACAAGGGCCCCATCTTTGGAGGCATCTATGCTTCATGCCTAGCTGCACATTTTAACATACCTGTTAGGCATTATGAGAAGGAAGAAAAAGTGCTTCCTCGTGTTTATCTAGATTATAAAAGTATGGTGGCACATGATTTTATTCTTAAGAATAGGGAAGGAGAGCTTAAATATCAATTGTTCTTTAATAAACACCATCCTAAGACTATTACCCTGCCTGCTCCTTCTTTGTTTGATTTATCTGTAGGCGCATACCTTCTTCCGTTGAAGGCTATTCACGCCTACCGGAACCCTGCACTAGCTGAGGAGCCAGAGCCGGAACCACAAATTGATCCTTCACGACAGTCTAATTACCAGTGGGATCCGGAGATGATTGTCAGCCAGTGGCAAGCGGAGTCTTCCTCTTCTTCTTCTCGGTACGACCCCAATTATTATTATGGATATCCGCCAGGCCAGCCGTGGCCATAGACCAACTTAGGCCAAAAGCCTAAGCTTGGGGGAGTATGTATTTCCCACCAACATTACATTTATGTTCACACACTCATTGCTAGATGTCGGTGCTCATACTTTTTCATTGTATCATCCGTGCTAGTTTATTTTCCTTTTTATGCTTTCTTCTTGCGTGTTTAATAAACCTTAAGAAAAACCAAAAAAATTAGTTGTAACTTTTAATTAATTTACTTACCATGCTTGTAGTAGTAATTAAAAAGAAAACCCAAAAAGATTTCCTGTTCTTCTTTTGCTTGTTGGGAGCTTTCCCGTGTAAATAGTTTTATTTCTTTTCTTTTCTTTGGGGATCGATAGGAGAAGACCATAATTAAATTGTTGAAGTGGCTCTTATATGCATTATTGTTTATCTGACAAAAGAGCCCATATTGCCTTGTCTTCTCCTGTTTATTGAATGCTTGCAGATTCCAGCATAGTCCAATGCACGTGCACTATTATCATTACTCACATCGTTCGGTCGTACAAGTGAAAGGCAATTATGATGATATATGATGGACTGACTGAGATGAGAAAAGCTGGTATGAACTCGACCTCTTTTGTTTTTGTAAATATGATTAGTTCATCGTTCCTGATTCAGCCTATTATGAATGAACATGTTTGCAATGACAATTAGAGATCATAGTTTCTTGTGCCATGCTTGATTAGCTATGAGTTATAATGGTTTAACTTGCGTGCCAACATACTATTAAAATGGTTATCATGTGGTATGATAGGGTGGTATCCTCCTCTGAATGATTTAAGTGACTTGACTTGGCGCATGTTCACGAATGTAGTTGAAACAAAATCAACATAGCCTTCATGATATTTATGTTCATGGTGGATTATATCCTACTCATGCTTGCATTCGGTGTTGATTAATTTTAATGCATGTTCATGACTGTTGTCGCTCTCTAGCTGGTCGCTTCCCAGTCTTTTGCTAGCCTTCACCTGTACTAAGCGGGAATACTGCTTGTGCATCCAATCCCTTAAACCCCAAAGTTATTCCACATGAGTCCACTATACCTACCTATATATGGTATCTACCCGCCGTTCCAAGTAAATTTGTATGTGCCAAACTCTAAACCTTCAAATAAATATCCTGTTTTGTATGCTCGAATAGCTCATGTATCAACTAGGGTTGTCTGTATCTTCCATGTTAGGCGGGTTATTCTCAAGAGGAGTGGACTCCGCTCCTCACTCACGAGATAAATGGCTGGTCACCGGGATGCCCAGTCCCATGCTTTATGCAAACTAAATCAAAATAATTGCAAACAAAACTCCCCCTGGGACTCTTGTTAGTTGGAGGCACTCGTTGTTTCGAGCAAGCCATGGATTGATGCTTGTTGGTGGAAGGGGGGTATAAACTTTACCATTCTGTTTGGGAACCGCCTATAATGTGTGTAGCATGGAAGATATCGCCATCTCTTGGTTGTTATGTTGACAATGAAAGTATACCGCTCAAAATATTATTCACCTCTATTTCAAAACCGAGCTCTGGCACCTCTACAAATCCCTGCTTCCCTCTGCGAAGGGCCTATCTATTTACTTTTATGCTGAGTCATCATCCTCTTATTAAAAAGCACCAGTTGGAGAGCACCGCTTCATTTGCATTCATTACTGTTAGTTTACATTGAGTATGACTTGACTGGATCTCTTTTACCATGAATTACAATGTCTAGTCAGTCCTTGGTCTTTAAAGCTGCTCTGCATTTATGTTTTGCGGTCTCAGAAAGGGCTAGCGAGCTACCATCTTGTTATATCATATTATGATTGTTTTGAGAAAGTGTCACTACAAGAAACCTGTTAATCCATGACGGATTTCCCATGGCAAATTCGAAAACTTTCATGGATGACCTGGTACAGCCTCGCAAGCCCGCTAAAGCCCGCTCAAGCCCGCCTAAGCATTCCCCATATAAAAAATGCAAACCCTAAAACTTCTCCTCAGCCCACTCCCTCTCCCCCTCCTCCGCAGCCTTTCCTCTCTCCCGAGCCCCCTCTCACCCACACATGACTCCTCGCGCCGCCACCCGATTCCGATGACTTCCCGCGGTATGGCCGGTGTGCAGCACACCCTCATCTTCCTCCCGCCCCGCTCCTTCCTCCCCTGTAGCTAGATTCACAGCTCTCGGCCACCAATGCTTGCCGGCAGACCCTCGCCATGGCTAGGGTTTCGGCGACGGGGCAGCTCCGATGGATCCTCTCCGTCGCCTATCGCCTGCTAGATGGTGCTCCTAGAACATGGCAGCGTGGATGCCCTCCTCCCGCAGGATGTGCTGAGGCGACGCAACCTGCAGCGGCATACTCGGGACAAGTGCGGGGACCACGGCCTTGTCTTGCTCGAAGATGGTGGCGGCGAACGCCGGTAGTCCTTCTCGTCCGGTACCTCCAATGACACGTTTCGGTACAACTCAGGCACCTCCAATGACACGTTTCGGTACAACTCAGGCACCTCTGCCCCTGAAGCCTGTCCTCCCATCCGGTGATGTATAGATCGTCCTTGCGTGCGTCGATCTGCCTCCTCCTCGACGCGACACCTACAACCTGGATGTGGATGTGGTAATCTCTCTCTCTCCCTCCCTGTACCCAAAATCTGGATCACACTTGTATCTGTAGTCACTTGCATCTGTACATAGATACACATGAATAAGTTTCTCATTAATTTGTGAGTACATTCTACTTAACCTAATTGTACTTGCTGCCCTATAAGCGATGAGAAGGAATTGTTTCATGAAAAGGGCCAAACACAATGATAACGACCCTTGCATTAGTTGAAGGGGTCAAAGAAATAGCATCAAAATATATTGAACTGAAATGTACTAATATATTGAAGTGAAAGTTACTATGCACATAATTTTGCAGAGCTAAATGTATTGCGGCTATCCTACCCTGATTGCATATACTGAAGTGCAAAAGGATTTGGATGTGAGATGTAGGCATGTCCATTCTTTTAACTGGTAGTTTTTATCGTGTGGCAATATATTTTATATTCTTGTTTTCTTATGATACATTTTCATACATTTTTTGTATTTCGTAGGTCAGTTTGAGTGCATTCGCATTCTGTTTCTCGGAGCTGGTTCAATACAACCACACACAACTTACAATATTGCTGACATAGAACAAAGGTAGCCTCTATGTTCTTATTCATTATCAGTCTGCAAGAATTCAGTTAGTGGAGTAAGACATTTTGGAAGGCATAATTCTTTTAAGATTTTGGTTCAGTTTAGATAACATTTACATGTTAGTATTAGCGAAATGAAACTGCATATCTGATTTTCAAACCAATTTCTTTGGTCTGGACAATATAGTCGGTACACCTCTGCTTGGTCGCCACCGACAATATAGCAGTAGTAGTACAATTTTAAGTTTTGGTTTTGTTAAGATGTAGTCTTGGCCTTGCATCTTCAATGAAGAGTATTTGCTTGCTTTCACATTAGCTTTATTGGTGGGCTGCTTGCTGAACATAAGATTGCTCTGTATTTATTTCCTCTGCTTACAACCTACTAGCAGCAGTATTTTAACTGCTTAAAGCCATTTGCTCTTGTTATTCATGATGTTGCAAATTTCTGTAAGGAATTCGAAAATAGTTCAAGAGTTACTCATTTGCATCACAAAGAACCAAAAGATGCCAGAGTGGCGTTCACACTTATTTTGATACGTACGAGCATATTTTCAAGCCGCTAAAGCTGCAAGTTATAAACAGAATTTACATAATGTTGCTTCTATTCCGCACACTAAAAAGTTAGCTTGTACTTAGAGCTGAATGGAAATATTCTGTAATTTTTGTTTGATAAGTTTTTCCATTCCATTGATCCAGGTTTGGGTCTTCTCATTAAGTACACAATGTAGCTGAGCTTGAGGCGTTGCTTGTTGAAAATAATAATCAAGAAACACATGTAAGTACTGTGGTGCAGCAGTTCCATTGTTTTCTGTTCCATGGCATATGGGATGAATCGGTAATGCTCTGTCTATGCAACAGGGAACATGATTTCTTACATTGTATTCTTCTCCTTGACCGATGTGTAAAATTGTGATGTATTGTTGTATTATGCCCTCTTCTGTGCTCCTTGCTATATTGTAACCAGTGAGTACCCTCACCCATATCAGTATCACACACGTTGGGAATTCTTCTTTGGGAGATTGCAGATTCTATTAGTCGTCAGCTTAACTCGTTCAGAGAGACAATTCAGTTTAAGGACATGTATTAAATGCAAGTAAATGTAAGTGGGCAACCCCTAGCCTTGATCATATATAATCGTTATGCAAAGTAGTACTTCAATAATTATCACAATTTAGGTTTCTAATTTTTTCGGCGGATTTATATGGCCTCAACTTTTGCTGCTACAATACTTGAGTTCTCTGATGTATAATTTGTTATGTTGACACTTATAGGTCATCCATAGAAATGTCTAATGTTTGTTATAATTTTGCACAGATCATGTTATTCCTACCTTGTGCAGCCTATCACATATGCCATGGACATTGTAGCTGTGAACAAGAGGGCCAACGACAAGAAGTTGAATAATAATCTTTTGTATATGTTTTTGATGTAAACTGCATATTGTCAATTGATGTTGTAAATTGTCTATTCACGGAGGATTTTGTAAACTGCTATGTTGTATATATAGGTGGATGGCTTCATAATACATGTTCTCTGTACTGTAAGACACTTGGGAAATACTTTGTCTTGGGCCAGAGTTGGCATTATGATTTGTGTAAATGCTAAAATAATGTACTGGCTCAAAATATCATGGAGGCAAATGGGTTAATTGGCTGGATATAAAATTTAAAATTTAGATAAATCCATGATGTTTTCTATGACGAAAACCAGTATCCATGTAGGCAGCCACGTCATTCCAATAGGTCAATCCAAAATGCTACGTGGCACCTGTCTGTGACGGCCTATTTTGTCACAAACGCTTGGGCCTAGTTTGGGCTGTGCGGGCCTGGGGGTAGACCTGTGACGGTCAAGTACCGTCATGGAAGGTGTGGTGTGAAATTATGACGCGATATACATGACGGATCTGGAATCCTTCATGCCTGACCATCCTTGACAGATTTTCACTGTGCTGTGACGGATTGGAACCGTCATGTATTAACAGATTTCTTGTGGTGTGTTGTCATCCGAGATTTATTATTATGGCTCGCTAGTTGATTATGCTATTGATATGAGTAAATTTGAGACCTATGCGTTATCGCAAATGTGGTTAGTTATAATCTTTGCTGAAAACTTGAATGCTGGCTTTACATATTTACAACAACATGAGCAAACAGAGTTTGTAAAAGTTTTTCTTTATCACTTTCAGTTTATCAACTGAATTGCTTGAGGACAAGCAAAGGTTTAAGCTTGGGGGAGTTGATATGTCTTCGTCGTATCTACTTTTCCAAACACTTTTCCCCTTGTTTTGGACTCTAACTTGCATGATTTGAATGGAACTAACCCAGACTGACGCTGTTTTCAGCAGAATTACCAAGGTGTTATTTATGTGCAGAAACAAACGTTCTCGGAATGACCTGAAACTTCACGGAGCCACTTTTCAGAAAATAAGAAAAATACCTGCAAAAGATGAAGGCCAGGGGGCCCACCACCTCTCCACAAGGGTGGGGGCGCGCCCCCTACCTCGTGGGCCCCCTGTTGCCTCTCCGACTCCAACTCCAAGTCCATATATTGAGTTTCAGGGAGAAAAAAATCGAAGAGAAGAATTCATCGCGTTTTACGATACGGAGCCGCCGCCAAGCCCTAAAACCTCTCGGGATGGCTGATCTGGAATCCGTTCGGGGCTCCGGAGAGGGGAATCCGTCGCCATCGTCATCATCAACCATCCTCCATCACCAATTTCATGATGCTCACCGCCGTGCGTGAGTAATTCCATCGTAGGCTTGCTGGACGGTGATGGGTTGGATATGATCTATCATGTAATTGAGTTAGTTTTGTTAGGGTTTGATCCCTAGTGTCCACTATGTTCTGAGATTGATGTTTCTATGACTTTGCTATGCTTAATGCTTGTCACTAGGGCCCGAGTGCCATGATTTCAGATCTGAACCTATTATGTTTTCATCAATATATGAGTGTTCTTGATCCTATCTTGCAAGTCTATAGTCACCTATTATGTGTTATGATCCGTTAACCCCGAAGTGACAATAATCAGGATACTTACCGGTGATGACCGTAGTTTGAGGAGTTCATGTATTAACTATGTGTTAATGCTTTGTTCCGGTTCTCTATTAAAAGGAGGCCTTAATATCCCTTAGTTTCCATAAGGACCCCACTGCCACGGGAGGGTAGGACAAAAGATGTCATGCAAGTTCTTTTCCATAAGCACGTATGACTATATTCGGAATACATGCCTACATTACATCAACAAACTGGAGCTAGTTCTGTGTCACCCTAGGTTATGACTGTTACATGATGAACCGCATCCGGCATAATTCTCTATCACCGATCCATTGCCTACGAGCTTTTCATATATTGTTCTTCGCTTATTTACTTTTCCGTTGCTATTGCTATCATCACTACAAAATACCAAAAACATTACTTTTACTATTGTTACCTTTTGCTACTGTTATCACCACTATCATATTACTTTGCTACTAAACACTTTGCTGCAGATATTAAGTTTCCAGGTGTGGTTGAATTGACAACTCAGCTGCTAATACTTGAGAATATTCTTTGGCTCCCCTTGTGTCGATTCAATAAATTTGGGTTGAATACTCTACCCTCGAAAACTGTTGCGATACCCTATACTTGTGGGTTATCAATGTCACTGTTGGTTCATTGCATATCCCGGTACACCGCCGGAGGCATTCATATAGAGTCATCTTTTGTTCTAGCATCGAGTTGTAATCATTGAGTTGTAAATAAATAGAAGTGTGATGATCATCATTTTCTAGAGCATTGTCCCAAGTGAGGAATTATAAAAAAAGAGAAAGGCCATAAAAAAGAGAAAGGCCCAAAAAATGAGAGAAAAGGAGAGAAGGGACAATGTTACTATCCTTTGCCACACTTGTGCTTCAAAGTAGCACCATAATCTTGATGATAGAGAGTCTCTTGTTTTGTCACTTTCATATAATAGTGGGAAATTTTCATTATAGAACTTGTCTTGTATATTCCAACAATGGGCCTCCTCAAATGCCCAAGGTCTTCATGAGCAAGCAAGTTGGATGCACGCCCACTTAGTTTCTTTTGTTGAGATTTCATACATTTATAGCTCTAGTGCATTCGTTGCATGGAAATCCCTACTCCTTGCATTAACATCAATCGATGGGCATCTCCATAGCGCATTGATTAGCCTCATTGATGTGAGACTTTCTCCCTTTTTGTCTTCTCCACATAACCCCATCATCATATTCTATTCCACCTATAGTGCTATATCCATGGCTCGCGCTCATATACTGCGTGAAAGTTTATAGGTTTGAGATTACTAAAGTACGAAACAATTGCTTGGCTTGTCATCGGGGTTGTGCATGATGAGAGCATTCTTGTGGGATGAAAATGGAGCATGAATAAACTATATGATTTTTTAGGGATGAACTTTCTTTGGCCATGTTATTTTGAGAAGACATAATTGCTTTGTTAGTATGCTTGAAGTATTATTATTTTTATGTCAATATGAACTTTTATCTTGAATCTCTCGAATCTGAATATTCATGCCACAATTAAGAATAATTACATTAAAATTATGCCAAGTAGCACTCCGCATCAAAAATTCTGTTTTTATCATTTACCTACTCGAGGACGAGAAGGAATTAAGCTTGGGGATGCTTGATACGTCTCCAACGTATCTATAATTTTTGATTGCTCCATGCTATATTATCTACTGTTTTGGACATTATTGGGCTTTATTATCCACTTTTATATTATTTTTAGGACTAACCTATTAACCGGAGGCCCAGCCTAGAATTGCTGTTTTTTTTTGCCTATTTTAGGGTTTCGAAGAAAAGGAATATCAAACGGAGTCCAAACGGAATGAAACCTTCGGGAACGTGATTTTCTCACCGAACATGATCCAGGAGACTTGGACCCTACGTCAAGAAACAAAGGAGGAGGCCACGAGGTAGGGGGCGTGCCTACCCCCCAGGCGCGCCCTCCACCCTCGTGGGCCCCTTTTGCTCCACTGATGTACTCCTTCCTCCTATATATACCTACGTACCCCCAAACGATCAGATACGGTGCCAAAACCCTAATTCCACCGCCACAACTTTCTGTATCCACAAGATCCCATCTTGCGGCCTGTTCCGGAGCTCCGCCAGAGGGGGTATCCATCATGAAGGGCTTCTACATCAACACCATAGCCCCTCCGATGAAGTGTGAGTAGTTTACCTCAGACCTTCGGGTCCATAGTTATTAGCTAGATGGCTTCTTCTCCCTTTTTGGATCTCAATACAATGTTGTCCCCCTCTCTTGTGGAGATCTGTTCGATGTAATCTTATTTTCGCGGTGCGTTTGTTGAGACTGATGAATTGTGGGTTTATGATCAAGTCTATCTATGAACAATATTTGAATCTTCTCTGAATTCTTTTATGTATGATTGGTTATCTTTGCAAGTCTCTTCGAATTATCAGTTTGATTTGGCCTACTAGATTGATCTTTCTTGCAATGGGAGAAGTGCTTAGCTTTGGGTTCAATCTTGCGGTGTCCTTTCCCAGTGATAGTAGGGGCAGCAAGGCACTTATTGTATTGTTGCCATCGAGGATAACAAGATGGGGTTTTCATCATATTGCATGAGTTTATCCCTCTACATCATGTCATCTTGCTTAAGGCGTTACTCTGTTTTCATGAACTTAATACTCTAGATGCATGCTGGATAGCGGTCGATGAGTGGAGTAATAGTAGTAGATGCAGGCAGGAGTCGGTCTACTTGTCTCAGACGTAATGCCTATGTACATGATCATACCTAGATATTCTCATGACTATGCTCAATTTTGTCAATTGCTCAACAGTAATTCATTCACCCATCGTAAAATACTTATGCTCTTGAGAGAAGCCAGTAGTGAAACCTATGGCCCCTGGGTCTATCTTCATCATATTAATCTTCCAATACTTATTTATTTCCTTTGCTTTTACTTTGCTTTTATTTTACTTTGCATCTTTATCATAAAAATACCAAAAATATTATCTTATCTATCAGATCTCACTCTCGTAAGTGACCGTGAAGGGATTGACAACCCCTTATCGCGTTGGTTGCGAGGAGTTATTTGCTTTGTGCAGGTATGAGGGACTCGCGCGTAGCCTCCTACTGGATTGATACCTTGGTTCTCAAAAACCGAGGGAAATACTTACGCTACTTTGCTGCATCATCCTTTCCTCTTCGGGGAAAACCAACGCAGTGCTCAAGAGGTAGCAATGTCTTCTATGCTTCTTGACATTCCATTGCTGCTTGTTACTATGCTGTGACCTAGATGCACCAGTTGGAGTCGGAGTCCAAGTCGAGATGATTGCCCGATGAGACCTTGAACCAGACTACACATTGCCACCGGCCGCACATGGTCTTCTTCCCAAATAAATCAAAGTTCTTTTCATCTTTTTTGTTTCTATGTTCTATTTTTAATACTTTACATCATATAAGATTATAGCGAACTAATAACTCAATCTTGGAAAGGTGCTATTCATAAGGTTTTTAGCAAAAGAATCATATGTTATTTTGAAGAACATTGCATACGAAAAAGCATTAATATTTTGTATCAAAAGAATTCTAGAAGGATGGCAAGTTTTTTTCTTTTTTTTAGAGAAGAAATATGGCATGTTCTGTGATAAGTAATGTACTAATGTCTACTTTTGAGAATAGCTTCTTGTAAGATGACCTTTCAACTACACAACAACAAGATACATATATATTATACTAATTTAGTCTTGAGAAACGCTTTCTGATATGAGAGAGAGAGGTGTGAATGGGGAGTGGGTGGTGAAACGAGAGAGGGGGGGGGAGTTATGAGACGTCCCGTCCATCTCCCGCTCTTCCCGAGGCGTGCAGCCAAGGTGACGGTGTCCTGGACTAGGGGGTACTCACCACATCATCTCCCGACCAGCTGGGTTACCTGGCTCCTGTGCTTACCCCTACGTTCCCGATTGTTCGGCTAGGCGGTAAAGGGAGCACTGATACGTCTCCGTCGTATCTATAATTTTTGATTGTTCCATGCCAATATTCTACAACTTTCATATACTTTTGGCAACTTTTTATACTATTTTTGGGGACTAACATATTGATCCAGTGCCCAGTGCCACTTCCTATTTGTTGCATGTTTTATGTTTCGCAGAAAATCCATATCAAACGGAGTCCAAACGGGATAAAAACGGACGGAGATTATTTTTGGAATATTTGAAGAATATGGGAAGAAAAATCCACGCAAGACGGTGCCCGAGGGAGGCACGAGGCAGGGGGGCGCGCCCCACCCCCTGGGCGCGCCCCTGACCCTCGTGGGACCGTAAGGCGGTCGTTGCCCTTCTTCGGCTGCAATAAAGCTAATTTTTAGGAAAAAATCACGGCGAAGATTTCATTCCAATCGGAGTTACGGATCTCCATATATATACGAGACGGTGAAAGGGCAGCCAGGGGGAACGCAGAAACAGAGAGAGACAGAGAGACAGATCCAATCTCGGAGGGGCTCTCGCCCCTCTGCCGCCATGGAGGCCATGGACCAGAGGGGAAACCCTTCTCCCATCTAGGGGGAAGGTCAAGGAAGATGAAGGGGGGCTCTTTCCCCCTCGCTTCCGGTGGCGCCGGAGTGCCACCGGGGGCCATCATCATCACCGCAATCTTCACCAACAACTTCACCGCCATCATCACCAACTCCCCCCCCCTCTATGCAGCGGTGTAATCCCTCTTTTACCCGCTGTAATCTCTACTTAAACATGGTTCTCAATGCTATATATTATTTCCCAATGATGTATGGCTATCCTATGATGTTTGAGTAGATCTGTTTTGTCCTATGGGTTATTTGATGATCGTGATTGGTTTGAGTTGCATGTTTTATTATTGGTGCTGTCCTATGGTGCTCTCCGTGTTGCGCAAGCGTGAGGGATTCCCGCTGTAGAGTTTGCAATATGTTCATGATTTGTTTATGGTGGGTGGCATGAGTGACAGAAGCACTGCGTATGGGATAAAGAGGACTTGATACTTTAATGCTATGGTTGGGTTTTACCTTAATGATCTTTAGTAGTTTCGGATTCTTGCTAGAGTTCCAATCATAAGTGCATATGATCCAAGTAGAGAAAGTATGTTAGCTTATGCCTCTCCCTCAAATAAAATTGCAATAATGATTAACGGTCTAGTTATCGATTGCCTAGGGACAAATAACTTTCTTGTAACAAAAAGCTCTTTACTAAAACTAACTTAGTTGTGTCTTTATCTAAACAGCCCCTACTTTTTATTTACATGCTCTTTATATTCTTGCAAACCTATCCAGAAACACCTACAAAGTACTTCTAGTTTCATACTTGTTCTAAGTAAAGCGAACGTTAAGCGTGCATAGAGTTGTATCGGTGGTCGACAGAACTTGGGAATATTTGTTCTACCTTTAGCTCCTCGTTGGGTTCGACACTCTTACTTATCGAAAGAGGCTACAATTGATCCCCTATACTTGTGGGTTATCAAGACCTTTTCCTGGCGTCGTTGCCGGGGACCAATAGCGTGGGGTGAATATTCTCGTGTGTGCTTGTTTGCTTTATCACTAGGTAATTTTTATTTTCTGTTCTTAGTTGTTTTCTATCTTCAGTCATGGATATGGAACACGAAATACCAAAAAAATTAGGTGTACCTGCTACTCATGGAGATGGGGAACCTCCTAAAACCCTCGATGCTCATTATGTGAAAGATATTATGTACTACTTTGATAATCCTGAGAAAACCCCATCCAATTATGTTATGGGAGACACATTGGACCAACGTGAATACTTTAGGGATTATCGCTTGACTCAAAAGGGGAAACTATTATGAGATTAAATTCATATGTTGCATTGGTATGCTCGGCAACTTTGCTTGAGATATGATTATACTTGTTGCTCTAGGATGACGGCTCCACACCTTCTCTTTTCATGCAAATTTAATGATGATAAAACCTTGGCTTCTTATGCTAATGGTATATATGATTACTATGATGTGGAACAAATAGAAGAATTTGTTGCTTTTATGGGTGCTTATGAAATTGAATCTTTGTTTAAAGAGTGTGAAATTTTTGATGATTCAGTTTATAGACCTAAAAATTTAGCTATCCTTAAATATTTCCATGAGAATTATGGATACAATGCCGATATTGATGCGTTTATTGAGAAAGTCTCCGCTATCCAAGAAGAGACTAATACTTTGCAGGAGTCTATGGAATAAGAAATTGATGAAACTGTGAGCTCATTGGATGAAAAAGATGATGAGGAGAGCGAAGAACAAAAGGAGGAAGAGGGGATTAGCTACCCGTGCCCATCTTCTAATGAGAGTAACTCTTCAACTCATACATTATTTAATTTCCCTTCATGCTTACCGAAGGATGATTGCTATGATGATTGTTATGATCCCGTTGATTCTCTTGAAATATCCCTTTTTGATGATGCTTGCTATGCTTGTGGCCAAGATGCCAATATGAATTATGCTTATGGAGATGAACTTGCTATAGTTCCTTATGTTAAACCTGAAATTGTTGCTATTGCACCCACGCATGATAGTCCTATTATCTTTTTGAATTCTCCCGACTACACTATATCGGAGAAGTTTACCCTTATTAAGGATTATATTGATGGGTTGCGTTTTACTATTACACATGATGATTTTGATAGATATAATATGCATGTGCTTGCTTCTCCTACTTGCAATTATTATGAGAGAGGAACTACATCTCCGCTTCTCTATGTTTCCAATACGATAAAATTGCAAGAAACTGTTTATACTATGCATTGGCCTTTACTATGTGTGCATGAATTGTTCTTTTATGACATGCCGATGCATATGAAGAGAGTTAGACTTCGTTGTCGCATGATATATGTTACTTTGTGCTCACTACTAAATTACAAATCATTGTTAATTAAAATTGGCTTTGATATACCTTGGGATCCGGGTGGATTCATTACTTGAGCACTATATGCATAGCTTAATGGATTTAAAGAAAGCGCTGCCAGGGAGACAACCCGGAAGTTTTAGAGAGTCATTTATTTCTGATGTGTGCTTTTATATAGTTTAAAAAAATAAAGAGAGAAACCCAAAACTTTTCAAAAAGAAAAGTGAAAGTGAGATAGACGAGCATTGTGAAAGTGGGGGACGTCCTTGAACTTTTTTTATGCCCATGGAAACTTTGTGAATCTTAATTATAGAAACTTTTCAACAAAAATAATTATCCCCTTGTACAATTCCATTGTATTATAAAAATAATGTGCCAAGATTTGCCTTTAGGATGTTTACTTTGCTTGTTGGTTTGTACGGTGCAGGACAAAAACTTTGGCTGTAGTGCGCGATTTTACATTTTTTACTGGAATGTCAAAAGGTTATGAAACTTTTTGCACTGTATTTCTATATAAATATTTTATTTTTCCTAATTTTGGTAGAATTTTTGGAGTACCAGAGGTATGGTGAATGTTCAGATTATTACAGACTGTTCTGTTTTAGACAGATTCTGTTTTTGATGCATAGTTTGCTTGTTTTGATGAAACTGTCAATTTATATCAGTGGATTAAGCCATGGAAAAGTTATATTGAAGTAGCTACAATGCAAAAACAAAATATGAATTGGTTTTCAACAGTACTTAGAGTAGTGATTTGCTTTATTATGCTAACGGATCTTACCGAGTTTTCTGTTGAGTTTTGTGTGGATGAAGTGTTCGATGATCGAGAAGGTCTCGATGTGAGAAGAAGGAAGAGAGGCAAGAACTCAATCTTAGGGATGCCCAAGGCACCCCAAGTAAATATTCAAGGAGACTCAAGCGTCTAAGCTTGAGGATGCCCCGGAAGGAATCCCCTCTTTCTTCAACAAGTATCGGTATGTTTTCAGATTCGTTTCATTCATGCGATATGTGCAATCTTGGAGCGTCTTTTGCATTTAGTTTTCATTTTTCTTTTATGCACCATGCTGGTATGAGATGGTCCTTGGTTGATTTATAGAATGCTCTATGCACTTCACTTATATCTTTTGAGTATGGCTTTATAAAATGCTTCATGTGCTTCACTTATATCATTTGAAGTTTGGATTGCCTATTTCTTTTTACATAGGAAACCGCCATTTGTAGAATGCTCTTTTGCTTCACTTATATTTGTTAGAGCATGGGAATATCTTTTGTAGAAAGAATTAAACTCTCTTGCTTCACTTATACCCAAGCCTCTATATCCGGCAAGGTTTTCGCTCCAAGATTCATCCACTTGGGTGAAAATGACCCATGGGTAAGTTTGAACATGCCACGTGCTATTATTTTGGTAGGCTGAGGGGTAAAAACGCTGTGGGTGCTGAATTTATGGGTGTGGTTAGTGATTTGTGCTACGTGTGGGCCTCCCCATCGCGTTGAACTTATCGCGTGCGGTTGTGTGCATGAGTGGGCGTTGAGATAACTGGAATTGTGGGCCACTGGCTGCATGTGCGCTGCACGGCGCCATGTTCAATTTGACTACGTGCTTTTGTTTGTTTGGTTTCGGTGGCGTGCCGCTTGATATTTTCTTCTCCGTACGCATGGGAAGAAAATTGTATGGGACGGGGCCTCATAGTCTCCCGCGTGAGGCCTCTCTCCAGATTTTGACATGTCACCCTTTGCACACATCTCAAAGCTACTTAAAATTTCCTAATCACAAGATATGTGTCTTGGAAAAGGTATAGCAATATGGATACAATATGTATTGATCCCAGCAATTTCCATCTAATAAAGGAAGCTAGCGATCGTCTACCACTCCCTGCACAGGTTCGCTGCGGAAAGAAGCTACACTTCTACCAGGCTTTGGATGGCGACCACCTGAACAAGGTATGATCAAAATATCGACGGATGGTGCACTCAATGTGGCAGATGGCCGAGGAGGCGCGGGTGGTGTTGCTCGCTCCGCGTCAGCGCTATTGGGCGCATGGTGCAAGCCGTTCGGTGACATTTCAGATCCATTGATTATGGAAGCTCTATCATTGCGAGAGGGAGTGCTTTTTGCAAAACTTCATGGCATATCGCATGTGATAATGGAGACCGACTGTCAGGAATTAGTGCAACTCTGGAATTCTCGCCGCAATTCACGTTCGATTGTGGCTCCTATCCTAGATGAAATAGGAGAGCTAGTTTTTGATTTTTCAGTATTTGAGGTTCAACATGTAAACAGGGCAGCAAATCTACCGGCGCATCTTTGTGCAAAACGCGCATGCACTCTGAATGCAACCGATTGCTGGCTCGAAAAGACTCCTAGCTTCTTGGTTCCAGCCTCTTGGCTGTTTGCCGGGAGAACACTTTTGTTGAATAAAAGCTCTCTGATTTGCCCGCAAAAAAAGCTGATTAGGTATTTTAAACAGCTTTGAGATGTGTGCAAAGAATGACGTGTCAAAATCTGGAGAGGGGCCTCAGGCGGGGGACTATGAGGCCCCGTCCCATACAATTTTCTTCCGTACGCATGTATCTCTCCGGCTGTTGGATGCGGACGCAGGTTTCCAGATATTTCGTTCGATCTTATCTTTTCCTCGATTCGCTTCTTCTCTCTCGAAGCCTCGAGTTGCCACCGATCCACCGCCCCATGGTCGAATAAAAGACCTCCCACGTTGTGTGCATGCTCTTCCCACATCTCTTCTCCACAAAGCCATCAGATACGATGTAACAGGGAGCGCACACGAAGTCTGCGATCGAGAAGGTTACGCTCATGTAGGGCCCCGGCTCATGGCATGCTCGAAGCCTCGCTTCACTCCTCGGCATGCATTGCCAGGCAGCCGCTGAGTGCCGCCAACCTGCTCTTGCTCTTCCTCCGCATCTACATGATTTGTATCCAAGAGAGCTCGACTCGCTGGCGTGACTCCCTGTCGCTGGCACCTATCTTCTATGTTCGCCGTTCTACGGCTTGATGCCAAGAAGAATCTAGTGTACCAGCACGGTGTGAAAGGGAACATGGAGATGTGCATCTAGGTGCTCGGGCGCGAGTCCAGTGGTATCGACGAATCAACCCAGCCACTACAAGGGCGTGGAGCAGATGAGGAGATGAAGGTGGAGCCGATGGAGCGGGGGATGCGTGTGCTGCTACGCTGTCAGCTCGGTAACTCGACCTGGCACTTGCAGCATCTTCCTCATGCCATCCCAGGCAGCCGGTGATCCACCTTCTCTGTCCTGTGTCGTCTCCATGGGAACTATTGATGCGCCTATTAAGCGTTATGTTTAGGGAAACTGCACAACACCCAATACGGGTGTGGCTATCTCATATATATAGAGGTACACAAGGTACAAATACAAGATATGTGGTATACACAAAAGCTACGTATAAACATTGTCTAACACCCTCCCTCAATCTTAACTATGGCCTGAAGTACAAAGCAAGTTAAGATTGCGCCTACAACTTTCAAACTGAGGTTGTGGAAGTGGTTTCGTGAAGATGTCAGCAAGTTGATCTTTGGAGGAGATGAACTTGATATGAAGAAGCTTCTGTGCAACACGTTCCCTCACAAAATGATAGTCAACTTCGATGTGCTTGGTACGAGCATGAAAAACTGGATTAGATGAAAGGTATGTCGCACCAATATTATCGCACCAAAGAACTGGTGACTGCCCTTGAGAGACTCCCAACTCTCGTAACAGAGACTGTACCCAAATGAGCTCAGCCATGGCATTGGCAACCGCCTTGTACTCTGTCTCAGTGCTACTCCGAGATATTGTCGCCTGCTTGCGTGCACCCAGGCGATTAAGTTGAGACCAAAGAAGACAGCATAGCCCCCCATTGATCGTCGGTCAGGCTCCCAGCCCAATCTGCATCAGAGAACGCAGAGAGGATACTCGAGGAGGTAGGCCGAAGATGCAATCCATAGGAGACAGTGTGAGAGATATAACGCAGTATACGCTTCATAGCTGACCAATGTGAAGTCCGAGGAGCATGAAGATACTGACACACACGGTTAACCGCATAAGAGATATCCGGCTGTGTGATAGTCAAATACTGCAAACCACCAACAATACTATGGTACTTTGTAGAATCATCTGAAGAAAGCAAGGCACCATCCAAGGCTGATAACCGATCCGTCGCAGACATAGGGGTGGTAGCATGCTTGCAATGCAACATACCAGCACGCCGCGGCAGGTCCAAGGAATACTTATGCTGAGTGAGAGTCAGACCAGCAGGGGTCCGGGAAACCTCCAGACCAAGAAAGTAATGCAGAGCACCCAGATCCTTGACAGCAAAATGACCACCCAGAGCAGACAGCAGACAATCAGCGGCAGCCACTGAGGAGCTGATAAGAACAATGTCATCCACATAAACCAGCAGATACATAGTAACCTCAGGACGATGTAGAAGAAACAAAGATGTGTCAGCAGTGGATGGAACAAAGCCAAGATGTCTGAGAACCGATCCAAGTCGTGCATGCCATGCACGTGGAGCCTGTTTAAGTCCATAGAGTGCCTTGACAAGACGGCACAGATGATGTGGACGAGCAGGATCAACAAAACCTGGAGGTTGCCGCATGCACTACATATGTATACCTCTTCCTCCAAGACCCCATGAAAGAAAGCGTTTTGAACATCAAGCTGACGCAGAGACCACCCTTTGGTAAGAGCCAAGGACAGAAGCAGATGAATAGTGGTAGGTTTGACAACTGGACTGAATGTATCCTCGTAATCAAGACCATGCCTTTGCTTGAAACCTTTCGCCACAAGTCGTGCCTTGTAGCGCTCAATAGACCCATCCGCGTGCTTCTTGACCTTGAACACCCACTTGGAGTCAATAATGTTAACACCAGACACAGGAGGAACGAGACGCCAAGTATCATTCCTCTTCAGAGCCTCAAACTCCTGCTCCATGGCAGAACGCCAGTGAGGAATCCGAAGAGCCGCTTGAAAATGTCGAGGCTCAGCAGTGGGGTCAGCAACCGTCTGCGCTACACACGCCGCAATCCACGCAACCGTGCCATCGGTGCGCTCTTTCGGGCGGAAGATACCGCTCTGGCTGCGCGTGCGAGCACGCAGAGGAGCGGTAGGTGGCGGAGGTGACGGCGGAGATGGTGTTGGAGGTGGTGTCGAAGAGGATGGTGAGGACGCAGACGAATCAGCGATCTCGGAGACCACATGTATCGGTGACGCGGCAGTCAACGGAGAGACGGCCGAACCAGGCGAGCGAGGCGACCGGGCCAGGCATGCGGCCTGGTGGAGGCGACCCGCCAAGGACCGAAGCAGCACGTGCTGACTCAGCCGGCTCAAGCGCCAAGCCAGTGCGGGAGCCGCACGGAGTTGACTCAGCCTTCCCGGGCGCCAACAGCGGTCCAGCTGATGAGGGGCCAGGAGGAGGCGATGGGGTGGTGCATGCGCCACGCACAGGAGGAATTGCCTCTGTACACCCACCATCGTGCCCCCTAGTGACTAGAGGCGATGAATCATCCAGGAGCTCAAGGCGCGCTCCTCGCCCAATACCTGCACCGTGGTTAGGTAGCAACGAGGGAGTATATGCAGCATCGACAAATTGAACAGGCAAAGGTGAATTAGATTTCTCAGGTGCAGTGGGAGTGGTGGAGGTGACGGGAAGTGCGGAAAAAGGAAAAACATTCTCATCAAACACCACATCACGAGAGATGTAGACGCGATTAGAGGGAACATGAAGACATTTGTACCCTTTATGAAGAGAACTATAACCAAGAAACACACACTGTTTAGACCGAAACTCCAACTTGTGTTGGTTATATGGACGAAGATGAGGCCAACACGCACACCCAAATACCTTGAGAAAAGTATAGTCGGGAGTTTCATTCAACAAGAGTTCAAGAGGTGTTTTCATCTGACGAAGTCGTGTAGGGAGTCTATTAATAAGAAAGCATGCGGTGGAAAACGCATCACTCCAAAACCAGAAAGGAGGAGGCATGGGCAAGCAAAGCAAGACCAGTCTCAACTATATGACGATGCTTACGCTCAGCTACACCGTTTTGTTGATGTGTATGAGGACAAGACACACGATGTGTGATTCCAAGCTTATTAAAAAAAGCATTGAGGTTGTGATACTCACTCCCCCCCCCAATCTGATTGCACATGAATGATTTTGTGATTGGGTAGACGCTCAACATGCGCTTGGAATTGCAAGAAAACATTAAACACATCAGATTTGCGTTTAAGAAGATAAAGCCAAGTGAACCGACTGTAAGCATCAATAAAGCTGACATAGTAATTATGACCACTAACAGAAGTTTGAGCATGGCCCCATACATCCGAAAATACAAGTTCAAGCAGTTTATGGACTACACGACTCGACTCAGAAAAAGGAAGCTGATGACTCTTGCCTTGCTGACAGGCATCACAAACTGCATCAACATGTTTATTGGACACAACTGGAAGCTCATGACGCTGAAGTACATGGCGAACGATGGGAGTGGCAGGATGACCAAGGCGTGCATGCCAATGTGATGGAGACACACGAACACCACTGAAAGCACTAGGAGCTGGTGGCACATCAAGCGCATAAAGACCATTATTGCGCAGTCGACCTCTAAGAAGTACGTCCCTCGTGTCCCGATCCTTAACAAAAAAATGAAAAGGATGAAATTCAGCAAGAACATTATTATCACGAGTAAGTTTAGGAACTGAAAGCAAACTACGTGAAACAGAGGGAACACAAAGGACATTAAGAAAACGTAATTGTTTGGATCAATGTGTAAGAAGTGATGCCTGACCAATATGTGAGATGTGCATACCTTCCCCATTAGCGGTGCGAACCTGATCGTGTCCACGGTACGGCTCCTGTGTAGAGAGCTTGCCCATCTCACTCGTCAGGTGATTGGTAGCCCCCGTATCCATGTACCAAGATGCATCAACTGGGTAAGAAGGAGTATGCCCTTGCTCATGGCTCGCCAGGGCAGCCTGCTTCTCATTACCCTTGCCATTGTTCCCAAGCCCCAAGAAATCCTGCTTGAAGTGACAATGACAACGGGAGGCAAGGTGACCATCAAGCCCACATAGCTGGCAGGGGATCTGAGCACCACATGAAGGGCAACAGGCACGGACTCGACCTCCAGTCGAGGTAGTGGTGTTCCGTGAAGTAGGCGCAGGCGACGGCGACTTGCCACCAGTTGGTGGCTTGGAGGGCTTGCCCTTCCCACGCATTGCAGCGTTGGCGGACAGGAAACTCGACGTAGACCGGTGAGCCTGGATGCGCTGCTCCATAGCAAGGAGCCGTGCGTACAACTCACATAACTGGATGGGAGTGTCACGACCATTGATATTCTCCACCAAATTATCATACTCGTCGCTCAGTCCGTTGAGCACATAGGAAGTGAACTCCTCCGGACCAAGTGCCTTGCCAATGGAGGCAAGTGTGTCAGCCATACCCGTCACCTTATTGAAGTAGTCGGTGATGGTGAGATCCTGAAGCTTCACCTCTCCAAGCGCAGTGCGAATGGCATGAGCCCTCACCTGAGACTGCGAGGCAAAACTGGTGTGAAGAGCCGTCCACGCGTCCCGAGACGTAGTGCCGAAGATAACCAGTGATGAGACCCCTTCCGTAAGAGAGGACTGGATGGCGAAGAGGA
Organism: Triticum urartu; assembly: GCF_056163025.1. Classification (NCBI taxonomy): domain Eukaryota; kingdom Viridiplantae; phylum Streptophyta; class Magnoliopsida; order Poales; family Poaceae; genus Triticum; species Triticum urartu. The sequence continues at coordinate 646,547,280 of NC_141877.1, read as the reverse complement.
TAGCCTGATCCTGAGCCACCCACGCATGATGCCCCGGATGGTATGGCGGTGGGCACGGCAGAGTGCCGTCAACAAACCCCTCCAAGTAACGGCTGCGGAGAAGCGGCAAAACCTGAGCACGCCATGACAGATAGTTATCCGTCGTCAGCTTCACCGGGATGAGATGCGCAAAATAAAACGGTGCATGAGATACACCATAATCTGAAGGCGGCGGCGCATAAAAACCTGAGGGCAAAGGACAACTCGGCACCATGGACGAAGCAACCAGCTCCGTCGATGCACCGCCGTAGGGCGCGGCGTATGGAGACACAAGCATCGAGGTTGGCGGGTAGGCGTAGGCCAACGGGGCAGCATGGCCAGAGGGCTGCTGCAGCGCAGTGGCCGGCGTAGCGCCCTAGGAGCCGGCCAGCGGCGACTGTTGCGAGGGCGTAGCCCCCTGGTGTACATGAAGATGTGTTCCGGCTCCCACGTCCGAGTGCAGATGGGATTGCAGCTGCGGCACAGTGCCTTGATGTGAAACCTGCGGCTGTGCATGAAGATACGATCCAGCACCCAATCCATCACCCACGTCCGAGTGGAGAGGCCGATATGAGGGAGTGCCCTGGGGAAACAGATGCGACCCGGCGCCCGGATAGGGCCCCCACCAGGGAGCGGCCAAAGCAGCCTCGTAGTAGCCCGCACCGTAGATGCCCGCAGCGGCCGAAGCAACTCCGTAGGAACCCGCACGCTGGCCAGCAGTTGGAGCAGCGCCGTAGTAGCCCGCGTGCGGTGGAGCAGCGGAGTCGCCGAAGACCGGCGACGATGGCGCGATGGAGACCTGGGCGGTGGCAGCCATGGAGGCGCCGGCCAGGGAGAGCAGAGGCGAAGACGACAAAAACGGAGAGACCGGGACGGCTGGGGCGGCGGCAATGATACCGGCGGCAGCGGCCGGCATCGAGGCCATGATATGATCATGGCGGCAGCGGAAGCAACGACCGAAACCCTAAGCTGATACCATATTAAGTGTTATGTTTAGGGAAACTGCACAACACCGAATACGGGTGTGGCTATCTCATATATATAGAGGTACACAAGGTACAAATACAAGATATGTGGTATACACAAAAGCTACGTACAAACATTGTCTAACAGCGCCTGCCCAGGCCGTTGGGACTTCTCATGTCCGACCCGCGTCATCACCATGCTGAACTATGGAGTACTGTCGCCTCAGGTAAGCTACCGCCGGCAGCGACGCGATGAGGCACTCAGCCCCTTCTTGAACTACAAGACGGCGAGCTCACGACGGCTGCAGCCTCTTCGCTGAAGAGAGAGACACGATGAACGTTTACGTCAAGTCCTTCCGGCAGCAGAAGGCCCGTACCTATGGGTTGGCAAGCAAGCCCAGCGGCGGCATCTCCAAGAAGGCGGGGCACCACCACCACTAGAAGCAAGCGGGGCGTAGCTCCTCCACTCGACGCCAGGTATGCCCGTTCCAAGTGCATAAGGCCTTGTACAATGGGAGATGCTTAGGGAAGTGCTTAGAAAAATAAACCGGATTTTTTTTGATGCACCGGTGCCTATTTTTATAGGAGAGACGCTTAGTTAAGCATCTATCCTGTACAAATAAGCACCGGTGCTTAAGAAAATCCTGATTTATTTCTCTAAGCACCTCTCCTAAGCACCTCCCATTGTACAAGGCCTAAGCGGACTGGAAATTGGCACCTCCGCAATGTAAAAGGCCATTTACAACCTATTGAATTGAGAACAATCCATGGAATACACACACGTTGACCCTTGTTAGAACTAGTGATAATTTCTCCTTCTAGCACCCTCTCACCTAGCCGAGTGAGAATTAAGTGAGTACCATTGCATAAGCCCAACGATGGACGACCACAAGGATCAGTCTGGCTCGCCTACACGGAGCTCTTCGCCGTTTTGGTGTCGTCGTATGCCGGCCAGACATGTGATCATGTGGGATGCACCGGTAGAGGACCCCGTACACTGTGTCCAGTCCACCCGTCGGCCGTGTGGGCAGTCAGTCACCGGCCATGTAGCCACTTGTTGGTATTGATCTAGAGACTCAATGGGCCAAAACGAAAATAAAAGATCAGAAATAAAGTTACGTTAAAGAGAGAAACAGGGAGGCCACGAACCAACGTTCGTACCCTTCGATCTCAACTTATGCACCCTGATCGGGGGCACCCTAACCAACTATGGTTTTGGTCCCCTGTCGCCAGCGCACATAAAAATATGGGGGAGCAGCCGCCACCTACGCTAGACTAGTTCTCGTACGGTTTACTCCTGCTCCCCACATCCCTAAACCCTAACCGGTCTGGGAGAGCGCTGCACGACGGGAAGATCATCTCCAAGCTCTGCCCCTGTCCCAGGGCAGTGCCGGTGGCGCCCGGAGGGACGCCGCTACCTGCAACGAGCAACTTCACCGAGCCTGCATCAAGCCTGCATCGAGCAGGCACGGGACTTCGCACCATCGACACCAATGGCTGCTTCCATTGGTGGTAAGAACCTAATCCATCTCTCTGATCTGTGCTACTAGGTGATCTAATTGTTAGGCTTACGATCTGTTTAGTATATCCTACGGATTAAAAGTCTAACAATGGTATCTTGAGCAAGGTTAAGCCTAGATTAGATCCCTATTGATCTTTTGGTTATGTTAAAGTGCTCAAATTAAGCCCAGATGATCACTGTTAAAGGTTAAAGATTGAAGGTTATAGTCAATCTCCTCTGATTAAAGTGAATGTCCATATCTAGGGTTAAGTGGTTTCGGCTAAAGTCTAATTTGCTACGGATTTGTGCTAATTAACAAATGGTTATGATCAATCATGTTCTCTTAATTTATTATGCCACGTTTCCGCTTCAAGTTTTGTCAACAAGCACTGGTTTTAGTTCCTGTTAGCATTTAGAACTTGATGAATTGGGAAGTTAAAGTCAGCCGAACCCTAACTCTAGAAATTCCCCAATTTTGGAACCCTAGTTTTTTCCCATTTGTGAAATCCTGAAAACAGAGGCAAAATGTTGAAATTAAGAGGCAAAATGGGTCGGGGCTTACCTCATGACGCCGCGCCAGTGCTCCCCTTCTGGATCCCGACGCCGGCGACGCCGTCGTCTCCCGGACGGCGCGCGGAAAGCAGTGCCTGCAACAGCCATCGATGGCTGCGCCCATGGACGCGCGCGTGGCAGGGCACCCTGCGCTCAGCACGTCGTCGTCGCCGCCAAAAGGCTTGCACCGGCAGCCGCTGGCACCATTGCGCCGTCGCGTCACCAGAGCTACGCTCGACGGAGGAGCGCGCGGGACGAAGTCCTTTTGCATGCTGCTTCGGCGAGCGAAGCTGCCGCGTCGCCATGTCCGGCGAACCTCGCGTCGCCACGTCCGGCGGGCCTCGTGCCGCCGTGTCCTCTTGTACGAGCGCGTCTCGCCGGCGCCATCGCGTGGTCGCTCTCTCACTCTCTGGAGCGAAAAAATCGGGAGGAGATGGGGAAATGAGGACTGGGGTTTGACCCTGCCAATTTTGTTCTGAGCGGAATGATCACAGCCGTCAGATCGATCGGACGGCTGAGAACGACGGGCAGCTCAGGGCAGGCCTTCGGCCGCTTAACGGGCTGTATTCGCAGCCGGGCCTTGGCCCAAGTTGTCTTGGCCTAGCACGGACAGTTTTTTAATTATTATGAGCTTATTCGCTGCTAGGCCGACTGCATAATGGATTGCCGTGGGGTTTTGGGCTAAAATTGAAGTTTCTGTGCGTTTTCTATTTATTCAGTGTATTTCCGTATTATGATTATTCCCAAAATGTTCTTGCAATGTTATAAATAGAAAATTGCCAGAAAAATGATTCTGAAAATTATGGTTTAGTTTTCTGAATGAAATGGAACCAACGAGAAATTTTATTTAGAAAACTTTTATGAATTAATGTTTGTGTCATTTTATGGCACATTTATGTTCATCCCATGGTAATATCAATAAATGGTGAATTATTAATGTTGGAAAATTGATATTACACATGAGATTAATGTGATCATTTTTGTAATACAGACCAACGTTGTTTTACATTTTTGAATCACTCCATTAATTCCTTATTATTTTCTGCCCAACGGTGATATAATTTGGAGTTGATTTTTGCATGAAAATTGATCGAACCAACGTAGGTTAATTTTTGTGCAATTTAATTTAATTATGATGTTCTTTTCCTTTACTTATGATATTTCGAAATCATGACAGCTTCCGGTTCTCGTGGCCTCGAGATCGAGCCACTTACTGGGAATAACTTCCAATCGTGGAAGGACTCGTTGCTTTTGCACCTCGAATGGCATGAGGTTGACCTCGCACTGAGGGAAAGTAAACCAGTGGAACCTGCAAAGGGTGCCACTGGGTATGCTGAGCTTAAGAAAGATTATGATACTAAAGTTGAGAAGTGGGAGAGGTCAAACAAAATGGCGCTCCTAATTATGAACTTCTCCATCTCGACTGAGATTAAAGGGGCTATTCCTGGCAATGAAAGTGCCACCGAATATTTGAAATCGGTGGAAGAACAATTTAAGGGCTCAGAGAAAGTGTATGCAGATGAGCTTTTGCACAAGCTGCTTGCAAAATATGACGGGCCTGGAAATGTGAGGGAGCACATCTTAAGTATGAGCAATGCCGCGACAAAGCTTAAAACCATGAAGTGTGACTTGAACGAAGAGCTTCTGGTGCTCCTAGTTTTTAGGTCACTACCCTCACAATTCAATCCATTCAAGATAAACTATAACTCTCTTGAAACCAAATGGAAACTATCTGAACTCATTGCACATTGCGTTCAGGAGGAAGAGAGAATGAAGAGTGAGCAGAAAGATCAAGCTCTCCATGTTAACTCTGCAAAGAGGAAGCATGAAAACCATGCTCATAACAATAATGTGCCCAACAAAAAGCAGTATTCCAAAAAGAATCCTCCAAAGCCTAAGCAATGCAACGAGGCAAGTTGTTCACGTCCCGCACCTTCAGCGGCTACTTCAGTTAATCTTACAAATGCCGCTGGAGAAAGACTTTGCAATTTTTGCAAGCAGCCAAATCATTTCACGGTGGACTGTCCAGGTTTTCTTAAGTGGCTGAATAAAAAGGGTAAGGATGAGATCACTCTTGTAGATGAATCTCTATATGTTGATTTTTCTGAATCTACATGGTGGATTGACTCAGGTGCGACTGTTCATGTCGCGAATTCTTTGCAGGGATTCCATATAAGCCACACCCTAAAGGGAACAAGAAGACTTAATGTCGCGAATGGGAAGGAGGCTGAAGTTGAAGCCGTGGGCTCCCTCACCTTGAAGTTGCACACCGGTTTCCTACTTCAGCTCAAGGACGTTCTTTATGTGCCTACTTTGAGTAGGAATTTGATTTCAGTTTCATGTTTAGATGATTTTGGATTTCATGGTACCTTTGGGGAGAAACAATGTTTTTTAAAGTATTGTAATAAGGATGTTGGTCTCGCCGTCCGATGAGGCAAACTTTATATGTTAAATCTTTCCGGTTATCCTATGTGTGTGAATCTCTGCGAAATGAATATGAATGAACGCAATCATAAAAAGAATGGGAGAAGTATCAATCCTTCTTCGAAATTGTGGCATCGTCGCTTGGGCCACATTTCGAGGGGGAGAATGGAACAATTGATTAAAGAAGAAATACTTCATCCGCTAGATTTCTCTGATGCGGGCAATTGTATTGACTGTATTAAGGGAAAATATGTGAAAACAATTAAGAAAGAAGCAGTAAGAGCCACATCGGTCCTTGAACTTATTCATACTGACATATGCAGATCTTTTAACGTAGAGTCTATGGATGGTTTTGATTCTTTCATTACCTTCACAGATGATTTCTCTCGCTATGGCTACATTTACCCCATACGTGATCGGTCCGAAGCTTTGGACAAATTTAAGATTTATAAAGCCAAGGTTGAAAATCAACTCAACCTAAAGATCAAAGTAGTACGGTCTGACCGCGGGGGAGAATATTATGGCAGGCATGCTCCTTATGGGCAAATTCCAGGACCGTTCGCAAAATATCTTGCTGAAAATGGAATAATTGCCCAATATTCAATGCCTGGTGAACCTCAGCAAAATGGCGTAGCTGAGCGTCGTAACCGCACTCTTATGGATATGGTACGTAGCATGCTTAGTCATGCGAACTTACCAGTAAGCCTTTGGATGGAGGCATTGAAAACAGCTGCACACATCCTAAATCTTGCTCCAACTAAGTCAGCACCGAGCACACCTTACGAGATGTGGGCGGGAAAGAAACCGAGCTTGAATTACTTACGAGTGTGGGGCTGCCCGGCTGAAGCTAAAGTATTTAATCCACATATTAAGAAATTGGACCCAAAGACAGTTAGTTGTTTTTTCATTGGGTATCCTCATAGAGAAAAAGGATCTCGCTTTTATTGCCCAGGTCATACCACCAAGTTTGTGGAAACCAGGCAAGCGGTGTTTTTTGAGGATAATGAAGTCATTGAGGTTAGGGCGATTGATCTTGAGGAGAAGCGGGTGTACGTTCCATCCCCGACTATCCAACAGAACTTTATCCCTATGCCTAATATGCACGAGACACCTACTGGTGATCCTGAACCTGAAGTGGATCCTCAATCCGACGAGGAGCCTCAGCATAATGAATATCCTCAGCATGATGAGGATCCTCAGCCAAATGATGATCCTCAACCCAATGTTAATCCTCAACCTTCTCGGGCAAGAGAAAATGCACATACTAATGAGCCTACGAGAAGATCACAACGGGAAAAGAAAAAGGCCATCTCTAGCGATTATGTCACTTTCATGTGTGAGCATGAAAATGACATAGGGAAGGCACAAGATCCGACCTCATATAAAGAAGCCACTAAAAGTGAAGACTTTTCCAAATGGTTGGTAGCCATGGAAGACGAATTGAAATCTATGAGCTCGAATGATGTTTGGGACTTAGTAGAAGTTCCTGATGGAGCCAAAAGGGTAGGCTGCAAGTGGGTCTACAAAACCAAATATGATTCCAAAGGGAACGTCGAAAGGTTCAAAGCGAGACTTGTAGCAAAAGGTTTTACACAAAGAGAAGGAATCGATTATAAGGAGACCTTCTCGCCTGTGTCATCCAAAGATTATTTCAGAATTGTCATAGCACTTGTAGCTCATTATGATTTGGAGCTGCATCAAATGGATGTCAAGACGGCATTTCTGAATGGTGACTTAAAAGAAGAAGCTTACATGACTCAACCTGAAGGTTTTGTCGTGAAAGGAAAAGAACACATGGCATGTCGTTTAAAGAAATCCATATATGGCTTGAGGCAAGCTTCAAGGCAGTGGTACCTAAAGTTTGACGAGATTATTAGAACTTTTGGTTTTAAAGAGAATGAAGTGGACAACTGCATATATGTTAAATTTAAAGGCAGTAGGTTCACATTTTTAGTCCTATATGTGGATGATATTCTATTGGCTTGCAGCAATAAATATATGCTGCATGAGACCAAGAGATTTCTGTCATCAAAATTTGATATGAAGGATCCCGGTGAAGCCTCGTATGTCCTTGGCATCGAGATTCATCGAGATAGGTCCAAAGGAACATTAGGACTATCGCAAAGGGCATACTTTGAGAGAGTACTAAAGAAATTCAATATGCATAAGTGCTCTTCCTCACCTGCCCCCATAGTTAAGGGCGATAAGTTTGGGACATTCCAATGTCCGAGGAACCAAAATGAAACTGATCAAATGAAGTCGGTTCCTTATGCTTCAGCTGTCGGAAGCATCATGTATGCTCAAGTATGTACACGCCCTGACTTAGCTTTTGTAACAGGGATGCTTGGCAGATTTCAATCTAATCCAGGACCGGACCACTGGAAGGCCGCAAACAAAGTCTTGCGTTATATGCAAGGTACTAAAAATTTCATGCTTACATATAGAAAGTCCGATAACCTGGAAGTTATTGGTTATTCAGACTCTGATCTTGCCGGGTGTGTGGATAGTATGAAATCCACGTCAGGTTATATATTCACACTCGCTGGAGGAGCCATATCGTGGAAAAGCTCCAAGCAAAAGATAGTTGCCTCATCTACGATGATGGCAGAATATCTAGCATGTTTTGAGGCCACCGGGCAGGCTGTATTCCTAAAGAATTTCATTCCCGGACTTAAAGTGGTTGACAGCATTTCCAAACCACTGACATTGTACTACGATAATGAACCCGCAGTTTTCTATGCGAATAACAACAAGTCAAGTGCTGCTGCCAGGCACATTGACCTAAAGTACCATGTTGTTCAATATAGAATCCAGGATCAAACTATTAATGTTAAGCATATCAGTACAACACGTATGCTTGCGGATCCGCTTACTAAAGGCTTACCACCCAATATATTTCGTGAGCATGTAGCCGGCATGGGATTATTGGAAGCCTCTTGATTCTGGAATTATGGGACCGCTAATATAAACCACTCCCAATAAGTAAAATGTTTCCTTTTCGAAATAGGATGTGTGCTATGAATATTGAGGTTCAATGACTTTTCATCGGCTGTTGTAACACCTTACTCTGGTATATTATTCCTATGGAGAATGGACAAAAGTCATTGAGCCTAACGATCAAGGGGGAGAATGTTGGTATTGATCTAGAGGCCCAATGGACCAAAACGAAAATAAAAGACCAGAAATAAAGTTACGTTAAAGAGAGAAACAGGGAGGCCACGAACCAACGTTCGTACCCCTCGATCTCAACTTACGCGCCCTAATCGGGGGCACCCTAACCAACTATGGTTTTGGTCCCCTGTCGCCAGCGCACATAAAAAGATGGGGGAGCAGCCGGCACCTACGCTAGACTAGTTCTCGTACGGTTTACTCCTGCTCCCCACATCCCTAAACCCTAACCGATCTGGGGGAGCGCTGCACGACGGGAAGATCATCTCCAAGCTCTGCCCCTGTCCCAGGGCAGTGCCGGTGGCGCCCGGAGGGACGCCGCTACCTGCAACGAGCAACTTCACCGAGCCTGCATCAAGTCTGCATCGAGCAGGCACGGGACTTCGCACCGTCGACACCAATGGCTGCTTCCATTGGGGGTAAGAACCTAATCCATCTCTCTGATCTGTGCTACTAGGTGATCTAATTGTTAGGCTTACGATCTGTTTAGTATATCCTACGGGATTAAAAGTCTAACACCACTCTGTCCGCCAGTGTGCCCAGCAGTACTCTCGTACCAAGTCTGCCTCCGGCCGTATGGCCAGTCCGCCCGTCGGCCATGTTCGTAGTCAGTCGCTGGCATCCACACTGCCTAAAGCTAGGTGCTTGAGTGCCTAGCCCAGCCAGTGCTAGCGGGTAGCTAAGTGGAGTAGTGGACAGAAAGGCGACGTGCAACAAAGGCAATGAGACAGTGGGCATAAAAAGGTCTAACTTTTTCTGAATTTCAGAAGTTTTTTGCATTTCTGTGTTAACTGAATTTCAGATTTATTTGCCTTTGTGTGTTAGGTTTTTTGCTTTTACGACTGATTCTTCTTTTGCTGGAAACAAACACACACGTACATAGGCTACACAATGTCACACCGATCAATTTAGCCAGGTCTAATACGCATGACACGCACACACGTAAGAGTTGATGTGTGAGCACTATGCAGGTTTCGCCCCTGGCTTCCGTGGATTTTTTGGGTATGTCACATAAACACGTTAAGCAGCGTCGTCGAGAACCGTAGGCAGTGTACCTACCTACGCAATCACAGCACGTCGGACGTTAAAACCAGATTAAGTGCCATCAAGAAAATCAATCCAAACAGGAAAAAAATACAACCTCTTACTTCAAGGGGCAAGCACTAGCACCGTACACAAAAAAAAAAATCTTAAACCATCTACACCAACCAATCCTCGAGAAAAAACGGGGAACAGCTGTTTCATGCACATGGTCACATCATACATGATCTCCTCCAGCCATTGCATGCGTGTATCTAAGAAAAATCCAGAAACTAATTCCCCGCCACCGCCCGACAGAACGCAATCGAATCAAAAAGCAAACAACTATTTACACACCGATCACATACCCCGCCAGATCCTAACCAATTAGGTGCGTCAATACCATTAATCAATTTTAGGCTGGAAAATTCTAAAAAACCCATAAAAGAAATAAGAGTTTGGTCGAGAAAAGTAAGAATCCATATGTGTAGTTTTTGATTTGGTGTCCGATAAACTATATGTTCGATGTAGGTTAGTAGAACTGGAATGATTCCATATCATGGCGAACTTGCAATGTGAGGAGCCATGACAATGAATTATTTTATCTACTAAGATTTCAACATTTTAGTTATGTTTTGTGTCATGATTCTATCACGACGTACAGATTGGCGTGGCGTGCCGCCGCGCGGGTTAAGCTAGTATCTATTTAGAGAGATGACAGGAATTGGTCATTCACATAGTTAGTCATAAAATCCTGCATAAAACTTGTAGATCACTGAATATGATATGTTTGATTCCTTGCAATAGTTTTGCAATATAAAGATGGTAATATTATAGTCATGTTAGTGGGTAGTTGTGGATTGTAGAAATACTTGTGTTGAGATTTGTGATTCCCGTAGCATGCACGTATGGTGAACCATTATGTGAAGAAGTCGAAACATGATATATTTATTGATTGTCTTCCTTATAAGTGGTGGCCGGGGACAAGCGATGGTCTTTTCCTACCAATCTATCCCCCTAGGAGCATGCGCGTAGTACTTTGTTTCGATAGCTAATATAATTTTGCAATAAGTATGTGAGTTCTTTATGACTAATGTTAAGTCCATGGATTATACGCACTCTCACCCTCCCGTCATTGCTAGCCTCTTCGGTACCATGCATTGCCCTTTCTCAGCTCGAGAGTTGGTGCAAACTTTGCCGGTGCATCCAAACCTCGTGATATGGTATGCTCTGTAACACATAAGCCTCCTTATATCTTCCTCAAAACAGCCACCATACCTACCTATTATGGCATTTCCATAGTCATTCCGAGATATATTGCCATGCAACTTCCATCATCATCATATACATGATTTGAGCATTCATTGTCATATTGCTTTGCATGATCGTAAGATAGCTAGCATGATGTTTTCATGGCTTGTCTGTTTTTTGATGCCATTGCTACGCTAGTTCACTGCACATCCTGGTACATCGCCGGAGGCATTCATATAAAGTCATATCTTTGTTCTAGATATCGAGTTGTAATATTGAGTTGTAAGTAAATAAAAGTGTGATGATCATCATTATTAGAGCATTGCCCCAGTGAGGAAAGGATGATGGAGACTATGATTCCCCCACAAGTCGAGATGAGACTCCGGACAAAAAATATAAAAAAAAGAAAAAAGAAAAAAGAGAGAAAGGCCAAAAAAATAAAAAAAATAAAAAAATGAGAGAAAAAGAGAGAAGGGGCAATGTTACTATCCTTTACCACACTTGTGCTTCAGAGTAGCACCATGTTCTTCATATAGAGAGTCTCTTGAGTTATCACTTTCATATACTAGTGAGAATTTTTATTATAGAATTTGGCCTGTATATTCCGATGATGGGCTTCCTCAAATGCCCGAGGTCTTCATGAGCAAGTAAGTTGGATGCACACCTACTTAGTTTTCAGTTTGAGCTTTCATACACTTATAGCTCGTAGTGCATCCGTTGCATGACAATCCCTACTCACTCACATTGATATCTATTGACGAGCATCTCCATAGCCCGTTGATACGCCTAGTTGATGTGAGACTATCTTCTCCTTTTGTCTTCTCCACAACCATCATTCTATTCCACCTATAGTGATGTGTCCATGGCTCACCCTCATGTATTGCGTGAAAGTTGAAAAGATTTGAGAACGTCAAAAGTATGAAACAATTGCTTGGCTTGTCATCGGGGTTGTGCATGATGTGAATATTTTGTGTGGTGAAGATGGAGCATAGCCAGACTGTATGATTTTGTAGGGATAACTTTCTTTGACCAAGTTATTTTGAAAAGACATGATTGCTTTATTAGTAGGCTTGAAGTATTATTGTTTTTATGTCAAATGATAGACTATTGCTTTGAATCACCCGTATCTTAATATTCATGCCATGATTAGATATGTGATCAAGATTATGCTAGGTAGCATTCCACATCAAAAATTATCTTTTTTATCATTTACCTACTCGAGGACGAGCAGGAACTAAGCTTGGGGATGCTAATACGTCTCTGTCATATCTATAATTTTTGATTGTTCCATGCCAATATTCTACAACTTTCATATACTTTTGACAACTTTTTATACTATTTTTGGGGACTAACATATTGATCCAGTGCCCAATGCCAGTTCCTGTTTGTTGCATGTTTTATGTTTCGCAGAAAATCCATATCAAACGGAGTCCAAACGGGATAAAAACGGACGGAGATTATTTTCGGAATATTCGGAGAACATGGGAAGAAAAATCCACGTGAGACAGTGCCCGAGGGAGGCACCAGGCAGGGGGACGCGCCCCACCCCCTGGGCGCGCCCCTGACCCTCGTGCCCCCGTAAGGCGGTCGATGCCCTTCTTCGGCCGCAAGAAAGCTAATTTTTAGGAAAAAAATCACGGCAAAGATTTCAGTCCAATTGGAGTTACAGATCTCCATATATATACGAAACGGTGAAAGGGCAGCCAGGGGGAACGCAGAAACAGAGAGAGACAGAGAGACAGATCCAATCTCAGAGGGGCTCTCGCCCCTCCGCCGCCATGGAGGCCATGGACCAGAGGGGAAACCCTTCTCCCATCTAGGGGGAAGGTCAAGGAAGAAGAAGGGGGGCTCTCTCCCCCTCGCTTCCGGTGGTGTCGGAGTGCCACCGGGGGCCATCATCATCACCGCAATCTTCACCAACAACTTCACCACCATCATCACCAACTCCTCCCCCATCTATGCAGCGGTGTAATCCCTCTTTTACCCGCTGTAATCTCTACTTAAACATGATTCTCAATGCTATATATTATTTCCCAATGATGTATCGCTATCCTATGATGTTTGAGTAGATCCGTTTTGTCCTATGGGTTATTTGATGATCGTGATTGGTTTGAGTTGCATGTTTTGTTATTGGTGCTGTCCTATGGTGCTCTCTGTGTCGCGCAAGCGTGAGGGATTCCCGTTGTAGGGTTTGCAATATGTTCATGATTTGCTTATGGTGGGTGGCGTGAGTGACAAAAGCACAGACCCGAGTAAGTAGGTTGTTTGCGTATGGGATAAAGAGGACTTGATACTTTAATGCTATGGTTGGGTTTTACCTTAATGATATTTAGTATTTGCGGATGTTTGCTAGAGTTCCAATCATAAGTGCTTATAATCCAAGTAGAGAAAGTATGTTAGCTTATGCCTCTCCCTCAAATAAAATTGCAATAATAATTATCGGTCTAGTTATCGATTGCCTAGGGACAAATAACTTTCTTGTAACAAAAAGCTCTTTACTAAAACTAACTTAGTTGTGTCTTTATCTAAGCAGCCCCTACTTTTTATTTACATGCTCTATATATTCTTGCAAACCTATCCAAAAACACCTACAAAGTACTTCTAGTTTCATACTTATTCTAGGTAAAGCAAACGTTAAGCGTGCGTAGAGTTGTATCGGTGGTCGATAGAACTTGAGGGAATATTTGTTCTACCTTTAGCTCCTCATTGGGTTCGACACTCTTACTTATCGAAAGAGACTACAATTGATCCCCTATACTTGTGGGTTATCAAGCACCTCTGTGATCGTTACTACCGGGTCATCCGAGTTAGTACCTCAGACTGGGTGAAGCCGAAAGCTAGCGCTCTTAAAGGATATAATTGGTCGGCAACGATGGAAGTGAAAATTTTGGTTCATTAATACCATAGAGTTCAGGAACTTTCCCAGACTAAATCTTCAATATTTTCCTCCCACATTGATTGGAGGTGAGGTTTCATGATCATGATCAGCATGACAACCCAAAGAAAGGAACCGATAGTGGGATTATTTTCTTTGTAAGATGTTTCATATCTCTCTGCGTACCTTTGTTTATAAAACCGTATGGCCGGATTGCCTTGTTTCGCATAAATCTTTGCCCTTATAACGGATTTATAAAGTAGGACAAACACTCCCCGAATTCTGGCCGAGGAGTTTGAAGCCAATGGTCGGTCAACAAAGTTTTGTACAATGCGGGTTCGAGCATTAATGATGTAAAGTACTTGGATACATAGAATCATTACACATAATTTGTGATTTTACTCTGGATATCAATCCTTAATTCAGCCACCCGTACCCACATTAAGGCTCGGGGGCTACTAGGTTTCGGGCTTATCATTCACTAATATTAAAAAGGGCGTATCGACCCCCTAATCTGGTGTTGCCACCCGACCAGTGTCTCGGGGGCTACTACATTGCCTATTCAATGCAGAAAATTCAAAGTACTCAATGTTCGGCTGGACCAAACTATGGGCAAACACGTCTTCGGACAACAATAAGTACCATCTGGGACTTATCCGTCATCAAGCTAATATATTACGGCGACTTATCAAAACTCTCTCTCAAGGGCATGTCCACCGATCACTATTACCTCTAATATATTACACTATGTTTCTATTCCTATGTATGTTGTCGAGCTAGGAGTTGATCCTCAAGCCGATTTCACGACTTGAGTCTCAGAAGCTACTAGGATCAACGGTTTCGTATTTTCCTTCAGGTGCATCTCGGATTTTAGGCCGACAAACACCTTGAGGGCTACTGGCCATACATCTCGTCAACAAATAAATTTATACGCATCGGAAATAAAATCCACAAACAATCAGCCCATGACCGAGGTGCTGAGCCACCTCGGAAGCAGTTCGGCATATAGCTCGGATGCAAGTGGCTGGGCATTTCCGGCATTAAGCTTGGCTAAAACTTTTTCAAGACGAAGGTAATCTATGACACCTCGGATATAGTCCAGCGTTGGAGCTTGGATACATTCCGGCGTTGAAGCTCGGAAGCGGTTCGACGTTGGTGCTCGGCTGCAAAAGATACCTCGAATGCAGTCTGGCGTTGGAGCTCAGACGCGAGAGGACACCGCCGCACGGGAAACACTTAAAACCCGAGGTGGGCGTAAAAATAATAAGGCATTGATAACGGTCGATAACTTAAAGGGGCTCCTCAGGATACCCGATGTGTAAACTCTTTGGATTTACTTCGGCGATCCTCAAGATCGAAGATAAGAAGATTTGTTGAACTAGTTTTCAAGACCGACGACCAAAGATCAAGAACAGTTCGGAAGAATCGAGGAGCGTCCCCAACTTGAAGACCGGTTCAGGGGGCTACTGATGGTGTCCTGGACTAGGGGGTACTCACCACGTCGTCTCCCGACCAGGTGGATCGGGCCGAGGACCCCCATGGCGGTTCACTCATGGGCCACTTCGGGCAGCCCATGCCGCACACGAGGAAGATTCCACAGGACTTGATGATCAAGACAAGGACTCCTCTCCACCAACGTATTTGATTAGGACTCTTGTTATCCTAGGCCTCCGGTACATTATATAAGCCGAGGTCAGGCTAGTCGCTAGATGATTATGACATTATTCATCATACCCTCAGGTTTTAGACCGCAACATATGATCTCGAGGTAGATCAACTCTATACTTGATACTCCATCAATATAAACAAGAGCAGGACATAGGGTTTTACCTCCATTAAGAGGGCCCGAACCTGGGTAAAACATCGTCTCCTTCGTTCCTGTTACCATTGATCCGAGAATCCACAGCTCAGGACCCCCTACCCCGAGATCTGCCGGTTTTGACACCGACACAAGGGGCATGCATGGCTCGAGCGAGCCTTCCTAGCCAAAAACCGCCGATTCAGCCGTTCTCCCTTGGACAGGACATGGGTGCTTTAAGTTCCGGGCGGCCCGAGAAGCAGATGCAAGTGAGGCAACCAAACATGCCATTTTCTTCCTACACGGACCTCGTTGGGTCTAATGCGGGCAACCAAACATGCCTTAACTGAATACCAAGTACCAAATGTCACTGACGTAAAGACACACCTAAAAACACAAGATAATGAATCGACTTAGTTGCATACTCCGCACTATAACACGCACCAGACCAGTCACATTGTATGTATGACACAACGGAGAAGCTAAAATCCTGCCGACTGGCAGATTGCAACAGGTCCACACGACCCGAGCTTCGTCGGATCCTGATCGCGTGGATGTGTTTGTTCCCGCGATTTTGCATTGATAGCTCACGACGTTCTCTTTCCCGCGGCGGAGAAAAATAAATACTCACTGTGTTGCCAGGATTCGAACTCTGGCCACTCAAGTTGTAGGATATCTCGCTGACCAACTAAGCCACTTTGCTATTGTTGTCACGTACATCAGTTTAACAATTTGACCTTTTCTTTCTACTGCACTAACAAACATATCTCTGTTTTTTCTCCTCCCTTGCGCTGTACCATTTTTTGTTCTTATTCACCATACAAAACCATTTGCTCCAAGTTTTTAAATCCAGAGTAACTAGTATTTCTACCTTAGTAAATGAGAGAGAAAGAAAGACCACAACGCCTTTGACGAGGAGACAAAACCATTTGCTCCAAGTTTTTAAAAGGACCGAGCAACATATTTTGTACTCCACTTGTATCTTTGTTGTATTGATGAAGTTTTTCTAGAGAAATAAATGTTTCATCATATAGAATTTGAACAACGATCTTTTTCTCATCTGTCATACCTCGGTAAATTCTCTGTAATGAGCCAGATAATTATACACATCAAACCTGATAGCTTATGTACAAATATCATAGTAGCTTTTTTGACCCAAAAAAAACTAATATAAACATACACTCGATAACTTTTTTGTATGAATAGCATGGTAACTCACACATCGCATACCTGATAACTTATGCACGAAGGTCCTGGTAACTTTAGCGACCGAGGGGGGGGAGGGAGGGGAGTTGATTAAATATCCCCCGATAACTTTTCTGTGATTAGCATGGTTATTCACACATTGCAGCTCTGATAACTTATGTACCCATGCCCTGATAACTTTGGCGACCGAAGGGGGGGTTGATGAAATATCCCCATCAGTAGATTTTTGTGTCAATATCATGATAATTCACACATCCAGGCCTGATAACTTATGGACCCCGGTCCTGATAACTTTGGCACAGGGGGTGGGAGGGAGTTGATGAAACATCCCCTCAGTAGCTTTTGTGTGAATAGCATGGTAACTCGCACATCGCACAAAACCATTTGCTTCAAGTTTTTAAAAGAGAAGGTCAGCGCAAGGGAGGAGATAACTTTGGCACGGGGGGAGATAACTTTTTCCCACAAAAAACAACTTTTTTTCTCTAGGCCCAGAGTTACCGTAGTGTTTGTGAATGAGTTATCAAGGTCGTGGCGTATATATTACCATGCTCTTTATTGAGAGTTATTGGCGTGTGTTACAAAAAAATCCATGTGGTCAAAAACATTACCACAGTGCTTGTGCGTGAGTTATCTGATTCATAGCGTATAAATTACCTTGTTCTTTTTACAGGTCAGTTATCGGGATGTGTTACAACAACATTTTTTTTCTTCAGGTCAATACTTACCATGGTGTTTGTGAGTGAGTTATCAGGTTCATGACATATAATTACCACACTCTTTTACATATAAGCTATCTGGGTGTATTACAACAGTTTTTTTACCTAGGGTCAAAATGTTACAGCGGTGTGTGAGTTATCAGGTCTATGGTGCACAAATTACTGTGTACAAAAGGGAAGGAAAATTGGTAAAAATAAAGAAAGGAATATGGCTTGTTTTTCTAGTCGCATATGTACCGGTATAAATAGCTATCGATCTTCTTTGTAATCAAAAGTTGAAACCAGAACAGGTGGATATGACAAGTGATGATGGATCAAGATGTAGTGAGTTCGACTCCTGCCTCCCTCAATATTTTTATCACGTTTTTTCTACCACGCCAGAGAATAAAAAAGAAATGGGGGGAAATCAGAGGCGCGCGGGACGGAAAAAGAGGATCATGCGGATCTGTTGCTTAACGCCCAGTCGACTGGACATTAGCACAGTCCATGACACAAATAAGAACTATGCTAGATACACGTATGAGACAAATATGAATATAAAACTATTTTTATTTGTGGAACTACTTTAATTCCAAATATACACAATATGAATAGAGAATAAATTAGTAATATTAATTCAGCAACAATAATCTGAAGCCTTCATGGACTTAGACCAGACAGCTTGTCTACAGAAACTTAAAACAGTACAGCTCATTCAATCGAAATTTTAGATGGTCAGAGCAACTCCAAAGGGCCGATCCATTCTGTCCGTCTGCGTTCGTTTGGATCGACGCGGACAAAAGTGGCGGTCCAACGCGTCGACCCAAATTCAAATCACGTCTGTGTCCGCGCCGACGTATTTGCGGCCCACATTTGCGCCCTAAATGCGTCGGCGCGGATGCCGAACGGACGCTTCGCGCGCCTTCTCGCTATCAGCCACGTTCCCACATGACAGCCGTCCAACTACTCGCTGCCCACGCGGTCAGCTTAATTTATGACGACGGGCCCATGCGTCAGCGACGGTGATCGTCCTTTTTTAAGCCGACCGTGCAGCGGGGCCGTCCTCATCCATACTCGCCGTCCACATCTGCCCACTTTTGCTCCCTCGTCGCCGGCAAATCCTAGCCACCACAACCACAGCGAGATGGGCCTCTTCTCCGGCGCCAGCGGCAGTAAGGCCAAGGGCAAGTCCCCCGCCACCCCTTTCCCCTCCGAGTTCCTCCCACCTCCGCCGGCGCCTCACCGGCAGAGGCAGCGCATGAGCGTGCCAGTGCACCAGGCGGAGTGGCACTGGCAGAACCGCCAACCTCTGTCGTATCCGGACGTGACGCTGCCGCACGACTGGCATCTGGATCCAGATAGGATCACAGTGCCGGCGACGCCGCGGACGGCTCGTGCTCACACGGAGGAGGTGCGGCGCCGGCGGGCGCTGCTGACGCCGGAGCAGCGCCTCGACAAGGCCTACGCAACCGACTCGCCCAACTAGGCGAGGTGGTTCGCCTTGGAGCACGAGGAAGCGAGGCGATGGGGCGTGCGCGAGGTCGACCGGAGGCCAACGCCGCTTGTCGTCCGCGAGGAGGACCAGGCGGCCCTTGCGGCCGTCTACCGGGAGAGCTAGGAGGACGAGTGGCGTAGAGCGGAGGCGGAAGAGGAGGCCCGCTACGAGGCGGCAATGGCGCAGGCCCTTGCCCTCTTCGTGGCGGGCGACCGCGTGGTGCCGCCGGTGGCCCCACCGTCCCCCATCAAGCCGGAGCTGCAGCCGCAGCCGGAGCCCGAGCCCGAGCCCATCGCGCGCTTCTCCTGAAATGAAGTGGTGCGCGAGTGGGTGTCCGCGCCACCGGTTTGGCTGGGGGCGACGCCGGCGCAGGAGCAGGCGTACCTCGAGATGTGGCGCCAGCGCCGGCTGGCAAAGGAGCGCTGTTGCGGCGAGTACGAGGAAATGCTCGAGCGCGACCTCGAGGAGGAGCAGCGCGAGGCCGAGGAGGAGGCGCGCCAGGGCGCGGCTGCACAGGCGGCCGCACACCCCCCTCGCCCCGGCATTGTCTGCACCGGCACAGCCTGACATGGCGGCGCGCTGGAACACGGCGTTCGTCTGGGCCGGGCCGGCGCCGACGCTCGTCGATCTCATGGACCCCGAGGACGACGATGACGCCTAGGGCAGCGCGCCGCCTCGTAGTTTAGGTTGTTTTTTTAAAATGCAAATGTGTGGACGCATGGACTCTCACCGGCCTTCGTGGCCGGCTTTAATGTTTAATTAATGTTGTTTCTTTTTTTAATATGCATGCGTTCATTTTTTTGGCACCGTCAAAATGGGCATCGGCCAGCGTTGGGCGCACGCGCCGACCTAAATGCTGAAACGGGCATCCGTGTCTGTCTAACCGACTCAAACGGACAAAAACGGACGAAATCGCCGTCCATTTGAGTCGACCCGTTGGAGTTGCTCTCACTGATTCAATATCTAGCAAGAAATCATTTTCCCCTTGCTTCCAAGGGCCCAGACTTGTGAGCGCTTACTTGATTTGATCAAGGTCAGCGTGAGGGCCTGGAGCACCTTCAGGTGGTGGCACACCCGCCGTCGATTCCCGCAGACCAGCATGGGCGACTCTCGCCTAAAAGTGCGGGACGAGCAGTACCTTCTAGGAAAGGCATGGGCACTTCAGTAGAGTGCGGAAGCACGTCCACGTCTTGGACGGCAGCGCGCGCTTGCGGATGCCGGTTCTGGTTGATTTGCCACCGGCAAGCTGATGTGTCACTGTGGGCGCCAACGGTTAAGGTGAGACAGTAGAGGGATGCCACGGCTCAAAGTCGACGTCGAGAGAGGGACGCCGTGCATGGCTTGCGCCTACAGTGGCGGGGCCGCCGGGGCGTGGTCGCGGGCTTCGTGAGATTGAATAGGCTGCAAGCGGTAAAATGCCCATTTAACCAGCGGCTACCGAATTTTCTTCAGGAATAGCAGCCCCTTAGGACACGCGACTCAGTTAGCGAGAAGTGTTTTTTTTTTTGAGAGAGAGAGAGGTCTGGGAAGTGGTTCAGTTTTACCGTCGTAAAAAAATGAGCCTGTGCAGGTAACTAAGCGATTATGATTTAAGAGGGAAATATTTGTAACAACAACAATTCTAAGAGAACCGCATATAAGATCAATTAACAGAAGAGGAGAGAAACACAGACGCAGAAAGCCGAGAAACAGACAGGGGAAAAAATTCCCTGAACCAAACTAGATACTAGTATACTACAGTGTTTCTTTCTTTCCAGGTAGATCAACATGAAGGTGCTATTGAAGGTATTTCTTCTTTCTTGATGGGACCATGTCTCTGGATTAGCACCACTAGGAAGCAAATAACACACCAGTTACCAAGGAGACAAAAGACTGGCCTGCCGTACTGAAGGTAAAGCTCCAAATGATGTTGGAGATTGCACATTCAGACGAGCAGAGAACATACGGAATTGCCAAGGAGGATTATATTGCCTCACATGAAAACATACAAGGATTCATATAGCACGCACGATAGTTGGGTCAAGCTAAGCGCGAGTGATGCATGTTTGTTGCAAGCAAGGATTCAAAGTGTAGCTTAATGCAAACAAGAGAATATTCAATTCATAGTGATTTTATTTGGCTACTAAAACGACAATGAGACCAAGCTCAAAGTACGACATCTTATTTCACACAACCTCCAGGCCAACCATAAAAGCATTTAGCATTTTTAATAGCAGTAATAGAGTGGCATTTGGCATCTGTTACTGACATGGTCACGTTTGCTGTGATTGGTCTGCTATTCCCATTCTGATCAATGAATCGAAGATCGGTGAATGATGCGGCACGACCCTTGCCACCATTTGGGAAGGCACCACTGCCCATTGGAGGAGTTGGAATTGCTTTTTTAGATATAACAAATGCACCAAAAGCCATTCGGTTTGCCTTTTGTGCTAAGTAGCTGAACAGCGACTTCGGAAAGTATCCTACACTTGTTGGAATTTTGTTAAAGCCGTAATGCACCCACCAGTCTCCACTTGTTTTGTCCTGAAATTGATTAGTGCTCAGGTTAAGGCCCTTCATATTTATACTTTTGACATAAGTTATGACAAGTTTTTTCTGGATTATAAATAAATGCTACACCTTTATCGGCAATATAGTAAGGTTTTCACGAGGGAAGTAACATGACCATAAAAGGCATACAAAAAGGACAAAACTCTTACCTTAACCACCCTCAGTGTGATATTTCGTATAGGCCCATTGGGGACATCAGAAACTTGATGTATAGCATCACCAGGAGCTATAACAGCCAGGGCCGTACCCGAGGATCCGGGGGCCCGGTGCAAAATAGGATGCAATTAGGCTCTTTATATGAAGAAAATCGTACTTCCTCCGTTCAAAAATACTTGTCGGAGAAATGGATAAAAATGAATGTAACTAGACATAAAATACGTCTAGATACATTCATTTTTCCGACAAGTATTTCTGGACGGAGGAGTACTTATTTAGCATACTATAAACATAATCTTCGTAATAATAACGATACAAGAGAGATGGATGTTGAGAAGAAAATCTATAGATGAGAGTGGAGCATATGAATCCATGCCACCCTCAAATTTCTTTGAAGAATTTGTGAAGTCATTTGCTTCAAGGATAACGGAAAAACTGGAGAAGAATAGTAGCAGAACAGATTGTACTAGTTCCGGATATGATGCTTGAGGAATTTACTAATCCAACTAAGTGGTAATTTATACTAGTATTAAATGTCATTTAAATGGAGAGAGAGGTCAAGAGAAAGGCGTGCGCTTGTGTACTGGCCTTGGAATCTGAAACTCGTTGGCATTGGAGGTTGGAACCTTGCACAGCAGATGAACGTTGCTTGGATATTCCCGTGATTAATACTACTAACTGCCATTTAAGATATTTTTTGGGGCCCCAAAATCTTAGGGGCCCTGTGCTACCGCACATGCTGCACCTGCTTCCCATACGGGCCTGATAACAGCACCATCTGCCCATATGAAACCAGGGCAATCCATGTTGTAGCAGCCAGTTGCATCATATCCATCTCTCTGTTGCATACAGTATTTTGTGCGCGGGTCAGGAACTTTATATATAAGTTCCTTTCTTGCGTTAAAGAGCGAGTAAGATAATTTTTCAAAGCAAAATTCATAGCATCATTATCACAGTACCGTCCAAAGGGTATAGAAATGAGGACGCGAGTCGCCATAGCGATCTGGAAGAATCTATCAAACAAAGGGTACACATAATATAAACATTGCCTCACATGCAAAGGTTAAGAATGGAGACGATATGAGAAAATAATCCTATAAATGGAAAAGAAACGAACTGGTTATATCATTTACAAGATGACAAGTAAACCACCGTTTAATAGTGCTAACATTTGTCTCATGGACTCTAGTGAGCCTGGAATTTTAAAATTCAGAAACTGCAATTAGGTGTTTGATAAAATTCAGAAATTGGTTCCACATGTACATGTAACATGCCTAACTTACATGTAAAAAAGGATTAGGAAACATTTAATATGTGAGTTACACATGAAATACAAATATGTGGATAAATGCTCTCTTAATGAAATTTTACAAAAAAGTTAACATCTATACGTACTATAGGGAATAATAGTTTTATACTTTAAAAATATGTTTGTGGACAGAAGAAAGGGGTGGGGGGGGGGGGCACTTGAGCCAAGCCTTTTTGAGTTTCTGTAGCTTTGCACATTTCGTTATGCTCAGTTAATTTTTAAGTGTTGTATGGAAGTTATGAGAAAACTAACACAAGTTTCCCACCTTTTAAGGTGCCCAAAAATAAAATAGATGAAGTATTATTTCTGTTTTTATGCACATTTAATTTGAGCGTGAGGATGTCTAATAAATTTGGAAAGTTGGCATGATGTATTTCTATCACGTGCTTATCACAATATCACACTTGAAACAATTTACAATACCAAATTTATTTGAATTGTGAGGCTCCATGAATGGGAAGAAAAATGTCACTTACATGGAAGCCAATTTGAATCGCATTATTGCTTGATGTAGTACCATCTCCGCCTAGCATCTATGCAATATTGTCAAGGCGGTGGTGGAGCTGAAGCTTTGGCCGCTACTCTTCAGCTGGCTGTTTGTAGCCATTTTTTTTAACCCAACACCGTAGAACAATAGTTCTACGGTAAATTAAATTAAAAATATGTTACAAACCCCAAGGGGGCCAAAGTTTGGCTTCAAGGCTCGGCCAATGACAGTTATAGGAAAAGAAATCATGCTTTTACATGTTATTGCCTAACCAAAGAAGGAAACTTGATTCAAACTTACTTTTGATCTTATGGCAAAGGAGTCCTAAATCTTGCTTAAGATGAAATCTCCACGATTGAATAGAGTGTGGGAGTGCTCTGAAGACTTTTCCATTTCTCTGTATCCAAATGTTCCAGCATCCCAGAATAACCATTTCAGCAGCAAATGGTTTTGGCAAGCATTTCATTGCAAGTGTTGTATCCTCGTATATTGATGTTCCTCTCTGTCTGTTAGGGATCAGTGAATTCCAGAAATCCTGGGCAAAATTGCAGTCCCAAAGCAGGTGCATGGTTGTCTCCTTTGCCTGATGATTGCAATTTGGGCAGAATGGGTCATCTAGGTTCATTCCTTTTCTACCTAGAAGTGCCCTGGTGTTGATTCTATAGCGTGCCACCAACCAAAATAAGATTTTGTGTTTTAGTCTGCTAGAACCGTTCCAGATAATGCTAAAGAATGGGTGCTCCTCTTCATACTCCACCAGCTGGTTATAGATGTGAATAGCTGAAGTTTTTCCAACAGATCCCTTTATGATCCAGTTGTCCTTTCTACGAAGATGCAACTGTGGAACCAGTTCTGCCAATTGATTAAATTGTCCAAAAGCTTCTACTGACATTGGGAGGTGGAAGTGATCTGTCCAATCTTGGGTTTCCGAAAAATGATGAATAGTTTGATCCTCATTGATGGCAAAGGAGAAAAGCTGTGGGAGTACTTGCTGCAGTGCTTGATCTTGCCATTTATCTTTCCAGAACAAAACAGATTGACATGATCCAATGGTGCAGCCGCTTATTTGTTTGAGCCTCTCCATTAGTGAGATGTGAGTCTTCCACCAGAAGGAGCCTTCTACCTTCCCTCTTGGTGCCTCAGTATGATAGTATTCCTCCCAAATAAGGTTCACCCAAGGGATATCTTCCTTGTTGAGGAACTTGAGTAATTTTTTCATGAGAAGAGCTTTATTGTGAAGAGCAATGTCCAAAATGCCCAACCTTCCTTGTTTTTTTGGTTGTCAGACTTTGGACCAGGCAATCAGTGTTGTCCCTTTGTCTTCCATGCAAATTTTCTCCAAAAAGGTTTCTCAAATATTTGTTTATCTGTTCAATTACTGCCATAGGTAAAGACAGGGTGCACATGAAGATGATTGGTAAAGCAGCAAAAACAGATTTAATAAGAATTAGTCTGCCATCATAAGAAAGCATAGTTGGACACCCTATGAGCCTTCTTTCTATTCTTTGCATCATTGGGTTAAAATCTTCAATCTTTGGCTTTTTTGATCCACTACAGTCCCCGTCCCCCATATCGTTTTTGCGTCATTCTACAATTAGACTAATGAAATTAAATCAAAGTAATATTTTATTAGTGATAAATGTTATTATTTATGTCTTTTTACAATCTTGTATACTGGTTGATATGGATTTTCGACTGGTTGATTTATGGTCAATGTACTAAATGATGAAGGAAAGTTATGAACAATAAATACAGCTTAAGGCATATATTTAAATTTTTTATGCCCCCTCCACATTTTTCCGAGCTGGGCGAACGATACCAAGCACTCAACACCAGCAAAGTTGTGTTAGCACTACACGTCTCCGTCTTCCCATAGCTTCACATCTGTCGCACGCCGCAGTGAAACAGAACGTACTATGTGTGTTGTCAGACTAATATAGATCACAATACTCATTCCAACTAGAATCGTACTAATTATGTGCCATGTCAATCACAAGATGTATCCTTCCAATTCTGAGCACAGCCACACCTTTGAAACATAGCCTGAAATTAATACATGATAGACAATATTGATCTTTACCGAGTCAGCGACA
Source organism: Triticum urartu (assembly GCF_056163025.1). Lineage (NCBI taxonomy): Eukaryota > Viridiplantae > Streptophyta > Magnoliopsida > Poales > Poaceae > Triticum > Triticum urartu. The sequence goes on along the minus strand of NC_141877.1, from coordinate 646,521,717 downwards.
ATCTTAGCGGCTATTGCACGAGTCTATGCTTGATTGACGGCTGAAGTTCTTTTTCTTGCGTGGAATTTTCAGCACATCTAATGTTATTCCCAATTAGCCTATCATTATTTGTTATTATCATAAAAAAATAGAGGATTATGCTAAGTAAATATTCACATTAACCAAAACAAATTTCAAGCAAAAAAAAATAAGTTTTCCATGTTTAGGTTAGATAAGTAGCTTAATCTGAATATTACGATCGACTTTGTTGGCTAGCCTTGATAAGGACATGTACAGAAAGCACACATCAATTCTACAGGTCATAAAAATCAGATGAATATGACACCCTGCTACTCTAGACTCTGGAGTAAACTATAGAAATAGCCCAATGCATAACTTAATTAGGAAAGAAGCCTCCTAATATGTTTACAGCAAAAAATCTTTGGACCAATCATGATAGAATCCATCTAGCGCGTGAGCACAAAAATCAAATCTATATTGCAGCAATGGAGAAAACTCACATCCCTATGATCTGAAATTTTGCGTACATATCATACTCACCTATCTGTAGCTTCCTCTAACTAATTAATCTGCATCCTAATTATCTTCGACCAGCGCACGCACACAGCAGCTAGCTCCAAGGCTAATTAATTCTTATGGCCGGCCGGAAACGTCAACAATTGATCCACTCTCAATCTCCAGCATACGCACCTACACACAAGACAACCGGCCGCAAGGCTAATTAATTCTCACGGCCGGCCGAAAACGTAAACAATCGGTCTGTTTTTTTTTTAGAAAAGAAGGAATCATCCCCGGCCTCTGCATCTGGGTGATGCATGCGGCCATATTATTTATTATTCACAAAGACCTTACAAGGTAATACAACAGTAAGCCCGAGGCCATCATCTAGACGACATTTGTCGCTACTCCTATCCCCTTGATGAAGGTGTGTCGAATGTCCTGGCCAAATACCAAACAGACATCGCACGAAAGCCTAACATCTAACGCCGGATGCTCCATCCAAGCCACATAGGCGGGACTGGGTAACACTCCGGTCCGGCGCACTCTCAGTGAGTACCACACGCACACGCTGCAAAGGGCCGTCACCTCCGTCTTCCCTCGATCCATCCTCAAAGCATGTACTGACGCATCGACCTTGTCAGGCCACTCTGCCATCGACACCACCACGACGCCAGACAACGTCGACCTCCTGCGCGTGTCCCTCGCCACACATCTGACGCCAAGCCTCCACTGCTCCATGCCGTCGAGAACCGCCGCCATGAATATGTAGAAAGAAACACCGCTCCACTGCAGATGCCATCCGCTGGTCCCTCGAGCCCGAGTGCATCTCCAAGAATGCCGCCCCCAAGGGGGTAACGACACATGAATGTCGCCGTCATCCGATCAACTGATCTAGGGTTTCCCCCGGAGGTATTGGGTGGAGTTGGGAACTTCACCTCGATGATGCCTTCATGAAGAAAACGATGATAAGAGCATCGTCATCACCGGCTCCGGCCAATGACCGAAGACCAAGTTTTCACCCGGATCCATTCCAAGAAATCCACCCGACAACCTGTGCACTGTCTCGACCGCCTTCATAGCCCCAGATCTAGCCGCCTAGATCCGGCGACCAACCACAACAGCAGTGCCACCGTAGGAGCCCTGGCGCACCAGCCACTGCCTGAATGCGCCACCACTGGAGCCTGGGAGGAGGGCTCCCACCCCACCTCGCCAAACCGCGAGAGCCGCCCGGATGGATCCCGCACACTCATCGCCGTCTCTGATCTGAACCATGGCCAAACCATGATATCGCCGATGCAGATCCGCCTTGGATATGGACTGCACCACGTCATGCCGCCGCGGGAAGCCTGAGCTTCACCAGCCGCCACCTTCCAGGGCCGCCGCCCCGGGATCCAGCCGCCGCCGACAGGACGCGCCGCCCACATGCAGCAGGCCGGAAGAGCCCCCGATCCAGATCTGGACCGAGAAGCTCACCACGGCCACCCCGCGCCGGCACGCCCCGCCTGGCCGCGAATCTGCAGCCACCCGCGCCTCCACGCCAGAGAGCCGCCATCCGGCCGCCCCGGACGCATCCGCGCCGCGCCGCCCTGCATGGCTGCGCGCATCCGCGCGAGGGCGCTGTCCCGCGCCAGCACCACACCACACCGAAGGGGGGAGGGCCCGCCGCCGCCGACGCCGGCCGGGCTTTGCCCGGCGGCGCGAGCCGGCGGCGGGGGGGAGGGGGAGGGGACGGGAAAGGGTTGGAGACGGCGGCGCGTGAGATCGCCCCCCCGCTCGCGGGAGCGGGCTGGGCGAAAACCACGAGGCAAACACTTTCACCAACTAGAATTCCTGTGTCTCGTCGACCAAAACAATCGATCTGTTGGCGATTAATCTTCAGTGTACGTACGTACAGAGCTGCCACCTGAAAGCTATAACTCATTCTTGCCGCCAGATGAGGAAGGGGCCGCAAGAGTTCCTGGAGCGGGCGCACGTTGTTGCCGGTGGCGCTAGCTAGGGCATTGGAGCAATTTTTCTGCGTTTTTTTACATGGCATGGCAAGCATCTGTGATGAGATTTCTGCTCCCGTACATGACAAAGCATCGGTGATGAGATTTTTGCTCCTGTACATGGCAAAGCATCAGTGATGAGAGTCTAGGTTTTCGCTGGCCGCCGGCATAATCTACGTAAATTGCACATAGATGTCACGGGCACAGAGTCTAGGAGAGGGTTTTCCTTTTTTTCCATGGAAAGGATAGAGTTTTCTATAATGGCATATGTACGTAACTGTTTTTAACTTGTGAACAACTCTACAATCTATCGGTTGTAGTTTATTAATTAGTAAATCAATGGTCGGATGGTTCTGAATTTTCTATATATAATAGATAGATAGATTTCAGAAAAGGGCACGTTTTCTATAATTGCAATGGTGGGTAATTTTGTGTGACTTAAGTTAAATCTAATGGTCATTGATGATTGATCCAACAAATATACAGTTGGATGTTTCTAATTATTATCAGATTTTCTAGCTTAATTCTCTTTTTTCTGGTTAGCCCGTAAAACACTTTTTATATATAAATAGATTTGAGTCACGATCAATGATTTGAACTTCGCATCATTCCAAGCAGGCCACCTCACTGAAATGTGAATTCCAAATGAGCTCAATCAACATCGATTGCCTCTAAAAGAAATGCTTAAGATTTGTTGTTTTTATTCAGTTTTGTTTACGGCTGATTAGTTCAATTTTATTTTATTTTGAAGAGTTTTTGTAGGGACAGTGTGTCTGGCACTTAGAAAAATTTAAAGCTGTAAAATTAAGTCTTCATGTCTTGCTTTTGCACTGCATAACCATATTGTCCACAAATAACATACAACGCACCGGTCGTTTCCCATCTTTTGTTTGCCAACGATTCCGTTCTGTTGATGAAGGCAAACTAGGAGGAGGGGAGGGCCCTTAGAGAGATCATTGACCTGTATGAGGACTGTTCGGGGCAGTGCATAAACACGAAAAAATCTGCCATCATGTTCAGCCCGAGTACACCACTGATATTAAGGTCTGAAGTAAATCTCCAAATACACTGCGAATCTTGGAATGACAAGTATCTCGGAATGCCCGTACATGTGGGAAGGTCCAAGAAAAAGGCTTTTGCATATGTGAAAGGGGGTATAGCAGGACGCGTGTATGGCTGGAAGAAGTTAATTGCAAAGGCTGGAAAAGAAAGTCTGGTGAAAGCAGTGACCGCAAGCCATTCCAACTGTTGCGATGTCCTGATTTTATTTGACTAAATCGTTCTGCAAAGAAATTAGTTCGCTCATTGGTATTTATTAGTGGAGCCAGCAAGATAAGGAGCATACGACTCACTGGATAAGCTGTAAGAAGAAAAGCATGTCCAAGGCACAAGGGGGCCTCGATTTCCGTGATATGCGTAGTTTTAACGTTGCCATGCTATCACGTCAGATTTGAAGACTAATACAGAGTCCTCACAATTTGTGTGGCAGAATGTTGAAGGTTCGGTACTTCCCCATGAACATGTGCTAGCAGCTACTTGAAAGGAGGGCATATCTTACTCATGGCACAGCTTATTACATGGTTTGGATCTCTTCTGGGAAGGATATCTTTCGCGCATCGGGGATGGCTCAAATGTTAATATCTGGACGGATTCATGGATCCCCCATCCTTGGTCGTGCCGTGTTATTACACGAGAGGGAGTAATCTGCCGCAGCATGTAAATAATCTAATTGACCCGGGTACAGGGTCCTGGGATGAGCTGCTTGTCAGGGAGACCTTTTGAGCTGATGATGTCAAACATATATTGCAAATTCCTATGTGGGAAGGGGTACAAGACTTCATAGTCTGGCAGTATGACAACAAAGGAGTGCATTCTACCCGCAAAAAAAAAATCCCAAAAGACCTTTTACGGTACATCAAAATAATATGAGCCATTCATTTTAAGTCATTCAATGGACTACATCCACTAATACTACTAGGAAAAATCAGTAGTATATTTTGTTTAAGGGGTAAAATTGAGAGACTTATGAGAAATCCGTGTATTTTCTTCTCGGGTTATCCTGCTCCCACGGGACTGCACGGACACGTCCGTCCCAATACTTTCCCGCGGATCCTTGCCGGACGGTATTTTTGTCAAGGAAATCACCATGCACAAAAGTTGATTGTTTTTCGGCGATCTAGCGGCGGCTGCATGCAAGCGAAGTAGGCACTAGTACGTCCATGATTAGCTGATTGTTTTTCCGGCGATCAAGCGGCGGCTGCGGCCGCTGCACGCAAGTGAAGCAGGCCCAAGCAGCGGAGGCACCTTGTAGAGAGCTGCAGCGACGACGGCACCACTGATCAGGACGCTGCAGCGGTGGCTCCACGGCCTGCTGGTTGATTCGTTGTCCGGACGGCGACTTGATCTCCCACTTAATGGCACGGAGGCTAGCTCCTCTGATCAATTGTTGGACATGCGCGTTGATGACCGGCGATGGCAACGACTAGGCCTGAGGAGGATGGTCACCGACACCACGTGGGATTTTACTAATTAAGAAAAAAATAACAAAACTACCTTACTCATCAACGGCTGAGATTATTCAATATTACTCGGTTCCATAGGTAGTATGATGCACTGTAAAAAATCTTAAAAAAAAAGTGCATTCTATGGAGAGCGCGTATAAGCTCCATGTGCATCTTCAAGAGCGGCAACATAATGTGTTGGCATCACCTCCTCGCAGCGCCGCACTTTTTCTACTTCAAGCTGCCTCGCATAACTCTCTCTTCTCATTTTGTCCTTCTCTCAAGAACACACACACGTTGGAACTCTACGCACACGCCAAGGCAGACCAGCCGCTAGCTTTGCCAGCCGGGAGGCTCTTCACCTTGGTGAAACAAGAGACTACATATTTTCCCTCAGCCCTCACGTCCTTCCTTCTCATTACTGAATATGACATATATATACACAAGTGACTCACGCCGGTACTAAACACAGCCAAGCCACTAAGTCACGTACTCACACATGACCTCCTCTCTCTCAAATCACTCCAGGATCTGCACGATCGGTGGCTTCACAGCTTGTGCGCTAACTAATTTATGCATGCAAAGTAATCAACAGCTAACCACACCATCATCATCTTGCGGCATCCCACCGCAACCGGCCGCTCAAGGCATCGCGCCGTCGCCGGCCATCACCTCGCGCAAGCGTCCTCCACCTCACATGGAGTCCACCACGTCGCCGGCGTCGCAGCCGTTGCCTCCGCCACCGCCATGCCGGCCACCATAGCCGCCGGCACCATCGTCGCCGCCACGGATCAACAAGGCTCTGATGCCAATTGTTGGCACCGCCTCCTCACGGCGCCGCTCTTCTTCCATGCCTCACACTCATACTTGAAGTGCCCTTTCTCCCCGCACTCAAAGCAGGTAATCTTCGACTTGTCAAACTTGTCGCGGGTCTTTTTCTTGTCGCCACGGCCACCATTGTGCCCTTCGTCGTCGTTCTTGTTGCCGCTGCTGGAGCCCTCCCCTTTCTTCTTCTCTTTAAGGATCAACTCCTTTAGTTGGGCACGTGAAACCAGCATCAGCTTCTCGCCTTCATCGCCGCCACTGTGACGACGACCGCGTTGGTTCTGCTAGAACGCGGTGAGGCGCCCTATCGCCTCTTGTACAGTCATCGCTGAGACATCACCCCATTGCTCAATGGTGTTGAGGATGTCCACGAAACGGTCTGGAATGGCGCTGAAGAGCCGCTCTACCACGGCCTCATCTTCAAGTTTGACGCCGAGGGAGAGGATCTCGCTCACTAGCGGGATGAGCTTCTTGGCGAACTCCTGGATCGTCTCCCCGTCAGCCATGTCGAGGCGATCGAACTGTCTCTTCAATTGTCGTGCATGCGCCTTCCTCACGCGATCCTCGCCGTGGCGCGCACACCGGATCATCTCCCACGCCTCACGCGTGGTGTCACACTCCGCAACCTGCAGCATCACGTGATCCGGAACGGATTGAGAGAGCGCGGCGAACGCCCCTTCGTCCGCAGCCTGATCAGACTCACCGGAGCCTTCAATTGCGGACCAAATACGCAACGGCTTCATCAGGACCTTCATCTTCGCGGCCCACAGCGAGTAGTTGGTGTCCGTCAGCATCGGATACTGGACGGGCACACTCATGGCCCTCGACGGGGTAGCGAGCACGACAGCGCCGCCGTCCGCTGCAGTAGCCTTCCTGGCCGTCGGCGGCGTGTACTTCCCGCCGCCGCCGCTGCTCTTCCAATCGCTACTCTTCGGAGATGTATCACCCATCGCCGCTGTTTCCGAACTCCTCCGATCACCGCCACGAAAACGCCTCGCGACCTCACGATCGGATACCAATTGTTGGAACAAATGCGAGGCTACACACGCGAACACGGTGGAGAGGAACGAGAGAGAGAGGCGAAGACGAACACTGGAGCACCAGAGTTTTCCGAGGCGCAACAACTTACCTCTTTTCTTGCTTTTTTTCTCTTCTTATTCTTTCTCCCGTAACAACCTGAGAGATTACAAGGATAACAGTCGGACGACTCGGCCAAAACTAACTCCACGATCCACCTATGTCGTCACATCCCACGACTTGATCGTGGTCTAAACAAACCCACACGCCGCAACGTGAACAAGCACGCTTGTGACTACAATTTCTACGTACATGCAATGACTCAAAACACACATGTACGCGACCATCACCTGTATGGTCCATGCACACTAATTAACCTCTAACTAAATATGCATGCATGATATGAACTATTGACATGTAACAAGATTAGAACTAACATTCACCTCCCTAATCTTGTAACTCATTATTTCTTGCGTACCGAAGATCTTGATGCCATCTCGACGTCGGTGCCGTCGCCGCCGCCTACACCAAGCAAACTTTTGCCGCCGGCCCCACCTGATGTCTTCAGCAACACCTTGTACAGCCTGTTTCTAATCCATAGGAACATACGATCCAGCACTATTCGATGGCCATCTTCTGAAAGCTTACCCAGACTGATCACATTACATGATAAACTTGGCACAAAATATACCTCGGTTAGAAGTAGCTCTCCACCATGGCACTCAACAAGTACTGATCCTTTCCCTTCGATCAGAGCTGTAGACCCATCTCCGAGCTTCACATGGCCATGGATGCTTTCATCCATCTCCTTGAATTTGCAACGTGAGCCTGTCATGTGGTTGCTAGCACCACTATCAAGCCACCATGCATCAACATCATTGGGTGATCCATCCATGCATAGCTCAAGTTTGACGTGGCCCTTCTCCACGAGCTGCACTCCCGGCTTGTTCAGGCCGAGTGTCTTCATGGCCGACGTCACGGCCGCTGGTGTTGCTGCAGCTGGCGTTGATGCAGTCGTCCGCGTGCCTGCCGTCGTCTTGTTCACGAGGGCATGCAGCAGGTCATTCTCCTTGCAGAGCACGCGCTGCACCTCTAGAAGCTTGGCCTTCTCCTCGCTTGCGTACACCAACAACTCCGCCTGTGTCCTGTACTCATCGGACATGGCATGCATCTTTGCATTAGCAGCGGCTAACTCACCACGCAGCCGCTTGACCTCAGCCTCCATGGATGCATCAAAGGACACGAAGGACTCGCCGCCCAGTGCATGGCTGCCCTCTGCCTCCATCTCTGTAGGCTCAACCACACTCGTGGTGTCTTCCACCTCAGGTGCAAGCTCACATGCAACAGCCATCAGCAGCGCGGGCTCGTCGACGTCGGCAGCAGCTAGGAGCGCCTGGCCGCCGGCGGCATGTACTTCCCGCCGCCGCCGCTGCTCTTCCCATCGCTACTCTTCGGAGATGTATCACCCATCGCCGCTGTTGCCGAACTCCTCCGATCACCGCCACGAAAACACCTCGCGACCTAGCTCTGATACCAATTGTTGGAACAAATGCGATGCTACACACGCGAACACGGTGGAGAGTAATGAGAGAGAGAGGCGAAGACGAACACTGGAGCACCAGAGTTTTCCGAGGCGCAACAACTTGCCTCTTTTCTTGCTTTTTTCTCTTCTTATTCTTTCTCCCGTAACAACCTGAGAGATTACAAGGATAACAGCCGGACGACTCGGCCGAAACTAACTCCACGATCCACCTAGTGCCATCCCACGATTTGATCGTGGTCTAAACAAACCCACACGCCGCAACGTGAACAAGCACGCTTCTGGCTACAATTTCTACGTACATGCAATGACTCAAAACACACACGTACGCAACCATCACCTGTATGGTCCATGCAGACTAATTATTTGTTCCAACATAATGGTGGCCTAGGGAAGAGCACAAATGTACCGGGTAACCTGGAGAATACAGCTGATGATTCATGGAAGCGACTATGGAAGCTACCCTGTCCAAGAATATCCAAATGTTTATCTGGAGGTTAAAACATAAGTCCTGGCGCTGTGTACAAATTTGGAGCGAAGAGGTATTCCTGTTGCCAACACAAAATGCCTGTTATGCGCTAGGGCGGACGGAGATGGGGCTCATCTGTTCATCAAGTGTAAAACTGTAAAGAAAGTGTAGGAAGACCTAGCGATGGAAAAGGAAAGAATGGCGCCGGAGAGCATCAGGATTGTGCATGCAATGCTCGACTTCCTGTGGGGGCTGAATGAAAGCAAACGTCTGCATGTGCTCAACTTCTGGTCGCTTTGGTGGACTAACATAAACAATTTAAGGGAGGGTGAATTGCCTTTCACTGCAGTGGAAGTGGCCCGAAGCACGAGGGGCAGGGTTCTAGAATACCCTCACAAGTGGCCCGAAGTGGTCCGAAGAGGGTTGACGTGGAGCGATGGAGACCACCAGCGGCGGGGCTGATCAAGACTAACCTGGTTGGGTCATTTGTGCCGAGTGAGGAGCATGCCGGCTGGGGTATTGTTGCACGATCGGACGATTGCAACATTCTGTATGCACGAGCAAAACGTCATGAGCATGCACGTGATGCCTTCGCTGTTGAGTCCTTTGCAGTGTCCCGTGAGGGTCGTTTTTGAAATGGACTCCCAACTGCTGACGGAAGCACTTAATATCAATCTCAAATAATAAGGGTCACACGTGTGGTGCAAAGTAACATCGCTCTGACGTTTTTTTACACTAAAGTTACTATCAAAAAAAACCTAAAAAATTGTAACTTACCATTCAAACAGAAAGTTGTCATGCTTCATAACAAAGTTGACGTCCTCTTGTAACTAAACTTGTCATCAAAAAAGTCAGGGCGGAATTGCTTCGTGCCTTACATGTGTCACATATCAGGGTCCATATCAATAAGGTGGACTCGTCAGCTTATGTTGCTGTTATTGAGGATACAAGTACCAGCTCAAATTATGGTTTTCTTCTTATGAAATAAATGTATGTTGCCACTCGGCAAACTCTGTTACTCACAAGCTTGCTAGTCTTGGTAGGATGTATGAACCTAACCACAATGTGCAATGGAAGTCTGATGTACCAGCCCATGTGGCTGCTTGTGCTTTTGGTGATTCAGCCCAGCACCGTTAAGTTATAAAACTATGTTTTTTTCTATAAAAAATGTCTCTATCCACCAATGGATACTTGCATTGCCACCCTATAAGAATCTAAGGCCAACTCCAATGCACAGCCCCAAATGGTTCGGTCGTGTCCGTTTTCGATTAAATGAACACAAACCGCGGCCGAATGCACGAGGGCAAATGGACAAACGTTTGTTTTTTGTCCGCTTTCAACCCATTCCCGACCCAACTTTGGACCGTGTTTGCATCTGAATGGACACGCACGGACGGGCGGGGCGGGTGCCCTTGTCCTCCCCTAGCCGTCCGTCGGGGACACATACACTCCTCCCCTTCCCCCGCCCCTACCCCCTACCCCCGCCATAGCCGCCGCCCATTTTCTCGACCGCCTCCTAGCTGTCCAGCCCGACCGTCCAAAGAACGGCCACCTGATTTGTGTCTCTCTCGGCCCGGCGTCGGCGGCCAACCGGTAGATCAGTGACGGCGGGATTTGGTGAAGGAAATATGCCCTAGAGGCAATAATAAAGTTATTATTTATTTCCTTATATCATGATAAATGTTTATTATTCATGCTAGAATTGTATTAACCGGAAACATAATACATGTGTGAATACATAGACAAACAGAGTGTCACTAGTATGCCTCTACTTGACTAGCTCGTTAATCAAAGATGGTTATGTTTCCTAACCATGGACAAAGAGTTGTGATTTGATTAACGGGATCACATCATTAGGTGAATGATCTGATTGACATGACCCATTCCATTAGCTTAGCACCCGATCGTTTAGTATCTTGCTATTGCTTTCTTCATGACTTATACATGTTCCTATGACTATGAGATTATGCAACTCCCGTTTACCGGAGGAACACTTTGTGTGCTACCAAACGTCACAACGTAATTGGGTGATTATAAAGGAGCTCTACAGGTGTCTCCAAAGGTACATGTTGGGTTGGCGTATTTCGAGATTAGGATTTGTCACTCCGATTGTCGGAGAGGTATCTCTGGGCCCTCTCGGTAATGCACATCACTTAAAGCCTTGCAAGCATTGCAACTAATGAGTTAGTTGCGGGATGATGTATTACAGAACGAGTAAAGAGACTTGCCGGTAACGAGATTGAACTAGGTATTTGGAATACCGACGATCGAATCTCGGGCAAGTAACATACCGATGACAAAGGGAACAACGTATGTTGTTATGCGGTCTGACCGATAAAGATCTTCGTAGAATATGTAGGAGCCAATATGGGCATCCAGGTCCCGCTATTGGTTATTGACCGGAGACATGTCTCGGTCATGTCTACATTGTTCTCGAAACCGTAGGGTCCGCACGCTTAAGGTTACGATGACAGTTATATTATGAGTTTATGCATTTTGATGTACCGAAGGTTGTTCGGAGTCCCGGATGTGATCACGGACATGACGAGGAGTCTCGAAATGGTCGAGACATAAATATTGATATATTGGAAGCCTATGTTTGGATATCGGAAGTGTTTCGAGTGAAATCGGGATTTTACCGGAGTACCGGGAGGTTACCGGACCCCCCCCCCCCCCGGGAGATATATGGGCCATAGTGGGCCTTAGTGGAAAAGAGAAGAGGCAGCCCAACATGGGCCGCGCGCCCCTCCCCTCCCTTGGTCCGAATAGGACAAGGAGAGGGGGCCGGCCCCTCTCTCTCCTTTCCCCCCTCCGTGAATCCTATTCCAACTAGGATTGGGGGGGGGGAATCCTACTCCCAGAGGGAGTAGGACTCTCCTGGCGCGCCTCTCTATGGCCGGCCGCACCCCCTCCCTTAGTCCTTTATATACGGAGGCAGGGGCACCCCAGAAAGACAAAAAAGTTGATCCACGTGATCATATTCTTAGCCGTGTGCGGTGCCCCCTTCCACCATAGTCCTCGATAATATTGTAGCGGAGTTTAGGCGAAGCCCTGCTGCAGTAGTACATCAAGATCGTCACCACGCCGTCGTGCTGACGGAACTCTTCCCCGACACTTTGCTGGATCGGAGTCCGGGGATCGTCATCGAGCTGAACGTGTGCTAGAACTCGGAGGTGCCGTAGTTTTGGTGCTTGGTCGGTCGGACCGTGGAGACATACGACTACATCAACCAAACGCTTCCGTTGTCGATCTACAAGGTACGTAGATCATACTCTCCCCTCTCGTTGCTATGCATCACCATGATCTTGCGTGTGCGTAGGAAATTTTTTGAAATTACTACGTTCCCCAACATTTGGCGCTTCCGGCCGCCCAATTTGGCGCATCCGTCCACTAGGCGACTTCGCCTTGCCATGGATTGGCCGGGTACCGGACCGCACAGCCCTAGCAACGCCTCTGTGCCACATGCAAATATTGACTATGTCTCTAGCCGCTCGGATCTATCATGTTTGCTATTCGCCGGCAAAGACACGCACGGGCTCGGCATTGTCCCAGCGGCTCGTCGGCTCACCATTGCTAGTCATAAAGTGCGATGACTGCCCGTGGCAGGTCGTGAGCTGCGTTTCGACCATGCTGGAACATCCCGGATGGGTGTTCTTTAAGTGCAAAAAAAATATGGGCTATGTGCTTCTTTTGATTCCGTTGTGCTCCCGGATTCGGCGCATTTTTGGTAGCTCATTACTCAAATTTGTGTGTAGGATGGATGTAAGTTTTGGTATTGAGAAGAATATTACATTTATCTATTGATATCACGAAATTTGATAGATGCATGTGATGTAAGTGCATCTAGTGCCACCCCTAGTTGGTTTTGGAGTATTGACGACAAACCTGGTTGAGGGACTAATGTGTTTGTGAGAATTGCAGGATAACACAGGTAGAAGTCCCTCATTGATTCGGTTTTCCTACCAGAGATGACCCCTAAAAATGTATGAAGACATTGAAGTCAAAGGTGGTATGTGAAGACATTCACATTGAAGACTATGACAAGAGAAGACATCGCGTGAAGACTATGGAGCGCGAAGACTTAGCTGTTTCGTCGTTCTTTTTCTTCTTTGTTGAGTCATAGGAATCACCGTACTGTTAAGTGGGGTCCAAGAGAACCAGTCAAAATGACTGAAGTGATGCTTAACTAAAATCCTATGTCTTCGAGTGAAGACTATGAGAGCAAATCTTATTCAGAGTTGGATAAGTCAGCTTTGCTTGTAGCCCAAGTAAAGTTGTCGTGTGTGTTTGAAATCTGACCGTTGGAACACGTGTCAGTTCCTTAGTGACCCAGGGTCATTTCGGACAAATCAGGTCGGGTTTCCTAGTGGCTATAAATAGCCCACCCCCTACAACCATAAACGGTTGGCTGCTCAGAGTTAGTGTATGGCTTTTGTCATTTGAGAGCAACCCACCTCGAAGCCTTTGAGAGAGAATTCCTTGCGAGGATAAAGCCCTAAACACCCAGAGCCAAAGAGTATTAGGCATCACTTAAGTCTTCCTGTCTGTGTGGTCTGAAGACTTATTACACTTGAGGACTGTGAATCCTCCAACCGGTTAGGCGTCGCGTTTTGAGCATCCAAGAGTCATTGTGGATCGCCGGTGAACGAAGTTTGTGAAGGTTTGGACGTCTACCTTGAAGACTTACCAGAGTGATTGGGCGAGGACTGGGTGTCCTTAGCTCAAGCGGAATAAGGTGAAGACACGGCCTTCTGAGTTGAATCTCAGCCTCCCTAACCAGATGTACAGTTGTCACAGCAACTGGAACTGGTCCAACAAATCATTGTCTTCAACGAGTCACTGGTTCTATCCTTCCCATCTCTTTATTTACATTTGGTCCTTGTGAAGTCATTGCCCGTTTGCATTATCTTTTGTCTTCACTGAGTGACTGCTTGTTCTGATTGGCTTCATACTATCTTCCATCCTGATCTATACTGCCTAGCTGCTATTAGTCTTTGTGCTTTCATTTCATTGAATACTTGACTATGACTTGCTTAGTGTAATCTACCTTCCGCTGCATGGTAATAGGTTTATTTCTATCGTTTGCCTTCGAAACTTCCATGTTTTGAAGACTTTCATAGAAATCGCCTATTCACCCCCCCCTCTAGTCGATCACTAGCACTTTCAATTGGTATCAGAGCAAGGTACTCCCTTGTTCTATGTGATTCGGTTTAACCACCTGGAGTTTTAGCTATGTCGACTGCATGGGATAATCAAAGTCTCTGTTGCGTGCCCAGTCTTCGATGGAACTGAATATCCCTACTGGAAGAATAAGATGCGCATGCATCTTGAAGCCATTGATGTCGACCTCTGGTATGTCATCAAGAATGGCGTCCGCAAGGCTGGTGAAGGTGTCACCGCTGCTGATGTCAAGAAGTTCATTCAACTGGACTCCACTGCCAAGAACATCATCTGTGGTCATCTGACCAAAGGGCAGTATGGCCATGTGAGTGCTCTGGAAACATCTAAGCTAGTCTGGGACTGGCTTTCCAAGTTCAATGAAGGCGTATCAACCTAGAGAGATCAATGAATCAGTGTCCTTCGCAACCTCTTCAACCGCTTCAAGAGAAACGACAATGAGAATGTTCAGCTCACGTTTGATCGACTCACTGACATCACAAATGAGCTTCAAGCCCTCGGCGCTACGGAGATCACCAAGCATGAAGTCGCCAAGACACTCATGAGATCACTTGACAACTCGTTTGACACCCTAGCCCTGATGATTCAAGAACGCCCTGACTTCAAGACACTTGATCCCTATGACATACTGGAAAGGCTCAACACACATGAGTTTCAGCTTTCTGAGAAAAGAGACATCTACGGTCCCAACTATGGGCGAACTCTTGCCCTAAAGGCAAAAGTTGTCTCCTCATCTGAAGAAGAATCTGACAGCAGTTCTGATGATCCTGAAGACATTGGAAAGGAGCTTGCTATGCTTGTGAAGAAGTTCCAAAAATTCACCAAGAAGAAAGGCTTCAGAAAGTCTTCACGATCAAGCTCAAGGAATGATGAACCTTCTGCTCATGACTATAAGAAGAGAACATGCCACAAGTGCAAGAAACCTGGCCACTACATCTCTGAGTGTCCACAGTGGGACAATGAGAATAAGAAGAAGAAGAAGAAGAAGAAGAAGAAGAGCAAGGAGTATGATTCTGACGACAAGAAGAAGAAGAAATACTCAAATTCTTCTTCCAAGTCTTCCTCAAAGTCTTCATCACACAAGAAGAGCTCATCTGGCAAGGCTCGTGCGTTCGTTGGCAAGGAAATGGATTCAGAGGAGGAGTCTGCTTCTGAGGAGGCGGAGGTGGAATCTGAGGAGGAGTTCGATTCTGGCATTGCAAGTGTGGCTACAGCCTACGTTGCCAAGTCCATCTTCAACACTGAAGACAATGACTCCATCACCGACGCCGATGCTAATGACCAGGACGACTCCGCTCCCACCTACTGCTTCATGGCACGCGGTGCCAAGGTAAACTCATGCACTACTCACTATCAAACATCCAGTGAAGATGACTCTGATTGTGGTTCCAAACCCAGCTACAAAACACTTGCTAAAATTGCAATTGAACAACAGAAAGCTATGGAACATATTCAAAAACTGTTAGACAAAAGCGATGACCTGTTAGACGCTGAAATGACTCGATCTTAGTCCTTAATTGAAGACATAAAAAATCTTCATGTTAAGTATGAGGAACTTGAAAGTCGTCATGAAACACTCTCAACAACTCATGAAAAGCTTTCCTATGATTATCTTCAAAGGAAGCAAGATCTTGAGAAATTGAGAGCCGCTCAGGAAGGATTTGAACCACCATGTCTTAAATGCATTGAGCGTGACAACGCGGATGTTCTACTGCGGCTACTATTGCAATATCTTCAACTGTTAATGTGGTAACTAACCCCTCTGCTGAGGATACCACTGCTATTGCTGATGAAAATGCTAGGTTGAAGACATTGCTTGAAACAGGGATGTACAAAAGTCTCAAATGGCATCAGACACTATGTGATGTCCTCAAAAGGAAGATCCTGAACCGAAACCCTAGGAAAGAGGGTCTTGTGTTCGAAAGGAAAATGAATGCTGATGGCTCTTACTGGAAACCTGAGCAGTACCCCAAAACCACATGGGTTGCTGCAAAGGAACCTTCAGTGGATCCATCCACCCTGTCTGGCTTCACTTGTGCTAATCCCATTGTTATTGATGAATCCTTTGATGCAAACTATAAACTGTTTAAGAATCGGAATGGTGAAGTGTTTGCCAGGTATATTGGTACTAACTGCAGGAATGGGCCACCTATGAAGAAAGTCTGGGTGCCGAAAAAGTTGTTGGGGAATCTTCCTGTGAATGTTGTCATGACACCACAAGTGAAGAAGACAAACCCCAGACCACAGGCTTCATATGGTCCAAAGGCTTCATACAGACAAAGGACTCATCTGAGTCGCACTAATGCAAATGTTTTGCAGGGAAACCATACTCAGGCCTATGAATATGAGCGCATTTCATCAAACCGTCATGTTCATAAGACCAAGAACTACTCTGCTTATTCTTATGAGTACTATTGTCCACCTGCAAGACTTTTTGCTAGGGCTCCAAAGCCAAAGTTCTCAGATGCTGCACTTAGACTCATTGCTTTCAAGCCACCCTTGAAGATGTGGGTGGATAAGAAAGCTTAACTCTCTTTTGCAGGGAAGGGTCTCCAGCCGAAAATCAAATTCGTCTGAAGCTATTGCTGGGGACCTTAAAAATCTTGTAGGGCACAAGATCAAATGCCCAAATAGTCTTATTGTGCATTTTGTTCCTGAGTCGCTTTCTACTTGCCCTATCATTCCTAACCTTGATCTAAGCTTTCATAATCCACTTGCTCGTCAAATGTTTATGCTTCACAATTCTCTTCGTGAAGCCTATCCCCCTAACTGCGCTGTAGGGTATGACACCAGCTGCTTCAGAATGGATTATTGATAGTGGGTGTACTAATCACATGACTGGAAAGCGAAGTCTTCTCATGGACTCAACTTTACGTCCATCTGACAAGAGTCACATCACATTTGTTGATATTGGTAAAAGCAAGGTATTGGGTCTAGGTAGAGTTGCAATCTCGAGGGATCAACACATGGATAAAGTAATGCTTGTCGAATCCCTTGGTTTCAACTTAATGTCTGTCTCAATGCTTTGCGATTTAAACATGATTGTGATATTTGGAAAATATTGTTGCCTTGTTCTAATGGAATCTGACAAGTCTTTAGTCTTTGAAGGGTATCAGAAAGATGATTTGTACGTGGTAGATTTCTCAGTAAGACCACAGCTTGCCGTATGTCTTCTAGCAAAAGCTTAAGAATGCTGGCTCTGGCATCGGAGGCTAGGGCATGCTGTCATGAGGAACTTGCACACTCTCGCAAAGAAGAAGCATGTCATAGGCATCGAGGGCGTCAAGTTCAAGAAGAATCACTTATGTGGTGCCTGTGAAGCAGGAAAGATGACGAGGGTCAAGCATCCCTCGAAGACAATCATGACAACGACTCAACCCTTCGAACTGCTCCACATGGACCTCTTCGGTCCCGCTCACTACTCAACTCTTACTACTACTGCTTGTCTCTATGGCTTTGTCATTGTTGATGACTATTCAAGATATACTTGGGTGCATATAATCCTCTACAAGACTGAAGTGCAGGATGTCTTCAGACGCTTCGCCAATCGAGCCATGAACAACTATGGAGTCAAGATCAAGCACATTAGAAGTGACAATGGCACTGAATTCAAGAACACTGGCATAGACACTTATCTTGATACTTTGGGTATCACTCATGAATTCTCAGCTCCGTACATGCCGCAGCAGAATGGCGTCGTGGAACGCAAGAGCAGAACACCTATTGAGATGGCCCGGATGATGCTCGATGAATTAAAGACTCCAAGAAAGTTCTCGCCTGAAGATATTGATACTGCATGCCATATAATAAACCGTACTTATCTTCACAACCTTCTGAACAAGACATCCTATAAGCTCCTTACTGGCAAGAAGCCAAATGTCAGTTACTTCAGAGTATTTGGTGCCAGGTGCTGGATCAAGGATCCACATCACACTTCAAAATTTGCACTGAAAGCACATGAAGGTTTTATGCTTGGATATGGAAAGGATTCGCACTCCTACAGAGTTTTCAACCTCTTTCACTATAAAGTGGTCGAAACTGTGGATGTGCGGTTCGATGAGACTAACGGCTCGCAAAGAGAGCACCTGCCAAATGTGCTAGATGAAGCTCCATCCAGTGAAACCATCAAACTCATGGGAACTGGAGAAATCGTACCATCTGAAGCTCAGCCTGAAGAGGAACTTATCATCTCTGCACCAGATCAACCTGAAGACAATGCTCAGCCTGACGACAATCCTTCTAACGATGACAATGATCAGCAAGAGCAAAATCTTCGTCCTATTCATCCTCGTGTTGCAAATGAAGTACAGATTGAGAGAATAATTGATAGCATCAATGCACCAGGTCCACTCACTCGTTCAAGGGCAACACAGCTAGCAAACTTCTGTGGGCATTTCACATTCGTCTCAATATCTGAACCCAAAAAAGTTGATGAAGCCTTCATGGAACCTGAATGGATTCAAGCTATGCAAGAAGAGCTTCAATAGTTTGAGTTGAATAATGTATGGGAACTGGTTAAGCGTCCTGATCCTCGTAAGCACAATATAATAGGCACTAAATGGATATATCGCAACAAGCATGATGAGCATGGTCAAGTTGTCAGAAACAAAGCTCGTCTCGTTGCTCAAGGATACACTCAAGTTGAAGGAATTGACTTAGATGAAACATTTTCTCCTGTGGCTAGGCTTGAAGCTATACGCATACTGCTGGCCTATGCAAATCATCATAACATTCTTCTGTATCAAATGGATGTGAAGAGCGCCTTTCTCAATGGAAAGATTGAAGAAGAAGTGTATGTTGCACAACCGCCTGGCTTTGAAGATCCAAAACATCCTGACATGGTTTACAAGCTCAACAAGGCACTGTATGGCCTTAAACAAGCCCCTCGAGCTTGGTATGACATACTCAAAGACTTTCTGAAGAGCAAAGGCTTCAAACCCGGTTCCCTGGATTCCACTCTCTTCACGAAGACATATGATGACGAACTGTTTGTGTGCCAAATATATGTGGATGACATTATCTTCAGCTGCACTAACCAGAAATACAGTGAAGAGTTTGGATATATGATGCAAAAGCAATATCAGATGTCCATGATGGGTGAGCTGAAGTTCTTCCTTGGTCTT
The DNA here is from genome assembly GCF_056163025.1 of Triticum urartu. Taxonomy (NCBI): domain Eukaryota; kingdom Viridiplantae; phylum Streptophyta; class Magnoliopsida; order Poales; family Poaceae; genus Triticum; species Triticum urartu. The sequence continues at coordinate 646,502,575 of NC_141877.1, read as the reverse complement.
CAAATACGTCAGCAACGCAACGGCATCTTCATATCTCAAGAGAAATACCTCAAGGATTGCCTGAAGAAATTTGGAATGCAAGACTGCAAAGGCTACACGACGCTAATGCCAGCTAAACACCATCTGGGTCCCGACGACAATGGTAAAGAGTTCGGTCAAAAGGTATACCGCTCCATGATTGGTTCTTTGCTTTATTTATGTGTATCTAGGCCACATATCATGCTTAGTGTTTGCATGTGTGCCCGGTTCCAAGCGGCACCAAAGGAATCGCATCACTTAGCTGTGAAGCGAATTCTTAGATATTTGGCTCATACCCCAACACTAGGATTATGGTATCCAAAGGGCTCAGAGTTTGATCTAGTTGGATTCTCGGATGCTGATTATGCTGGTGACAAGGTGGATCGCAAGTCTACATCAGACACATGTCACTTTCTGGGACGATCACTTGTATGTTGGTCTTCAAAGAAGCAGAACTGTGTATCTCTCTCCACTGCTGAATCTGAATACATTGCTGCTGGATCTTGCTGCGCTCAGCTTCTATGGATGAAGCAAACACTCAAGGACTATGGCATTCATCTGAAGCAAGTGCCACTCTACTGCAACAATGAAAGTGCCATCAAGATTGCTAACAACCCAGTTCAGCACTCGAAGACAAAGCACATTGAAATTCGTCATCACTTTCTCAGAGATCATGTCATGAAGGAAGATATTTATATCATACACGTCAACACTGAAGAGAAACTGGCAGATATCTTCACAAAGCCCTTGGATGAGAAGAGGTTTTGCAAGTTACGGTGTGAGCTAAATATCTTGGAATCCTCAAATGTCCTGTGATCAGGCACACATCCTAACACTTATGCATGTTGATGACTTAGATGTGCAACACACGAAGTAACGTATGTCTTCAAGCAATGAAGACTTACATTCTAAGTGTGAGTACATTAACGTGGAATTTGACTTCGGAGCGCCACGATAATTGTGCGCCGTGTCTGGGTCTAATATTTCCTATACGGTGGGTAACGCCATCACCAAACTCCTGTTTGGAATACTTTCTGTTGGTGTTACATTTGCAAAGTCTTCGCTTTCTGTTTGTCTTCAATGTTAACGTGACCTCATGTTTATCTTCAACGTACTGATTTGGTTTCTGTCCTCTATAGCATTCACTTATAGCTATGGCCTCTTGCTGAATATTTTGAACTAAGTGAATGTGATTGGACCCTAACCCCTCTATGCTTCTTTCCTAAGTCTATCTATCCAAATCATATGAATTCTATTGACACTGTCAAAATGTCTTCTCTGCATCCTTGTCAGCAGAAGACACAGAGACAAACATTAATCCGTTTTCAATGCTAAATCCTTTCACCTGAAACCCGGAGAAGTGGGAACGACCACCCGACAATCCAGGTGTGAGTGGGAACATGGACCAACCTCCGATGTGTTGCATGATAGCCACGTGTCCTTCAGATGTAAACCGCCAGGGGCACCTGTGTAATAACACTGTGTCGTCCCTGTCCCTATAAATACACGTCTCACCACAGTCATTATCCTTTCTCCCACTCTCGCACAAACCCTAGCGCCACCGCTAGCCCTCGACAACGCTGGCGACGAAGCGCTTCGCTGCCGCGACCTCACCGACGTCATCTTCACGCTGACCGCGGACATCGTCTTCTCCGCCATCGCCGTATGTGTCCTCCGTCGCCAAGTTAGGGCATGGAAGATCGAACTGCTCGGCCTCCTCTCCCACTCCGTCTAGCAGTTCCTCGTGTGGTAAATAAAACCTCCTTTTTACGGTCCCTTTGATCCAATAGATTCATCCTTTTCTACCACAAGCAGTTTCTATTCACACAAGTTGGATCTATTTCATACTGCATCTCATAATATGCCTAGTATGTTCACTTATGCTTCACAAAGTAGTTAGATTCCTCACTTGTACTTATTCGTGGATTCGTACAAATATGGAACCAACTCTCTATCTATGAGTGAATGTCTTCGCACTGTGAGGTCAATGTCTTCTAAACTGATTTATCTTCAAAATCTTCTGAGAATGCATATGACCTCTTCCCCTTCCCTCGCACCTTAATGCTGTCACAGGTACATGTCCGTGCGAGAATCCCTTGGTTCTCATAGTCTGCATTCATTTGCAGAATTCTTACAACATCATATAAATTCCCCTGAAGCCAGTTCTTGTCTGACCAGTAGAAGGAAGACTTTGACAGTTTTGAAGCCTTTCAATCTAAACTTCATGGCATCAGAAAAATCTGCAAGAAAGGGTGGCAGGCAGCATCGTGGCAACACCTCAAGAGATTTGCCTACAGACCTCTATGAGCTGTACAAGACAGATCCGGAGGAGGACTACAATCAGCGGAAAACTCGAATCCAATGGATTCGAAGATATTGGGCAGAATAGTGGTTCAAGTACAGGTTCATGACCCAGGAGTATGTTGAGAAGAATGCCATCAAGCGACCGTGGGGAGACATCCTATACAAAAATCTTCAACCCAGGTCCAGAGCTGAAGCCATTGAACAAGGCTTCTATCCCTGCATGGTCGATGGACCTCAGCCTGCAGATGCAGACCCATCGTCATTGCTATGGTGTCGTGACGACAATCTGTTCAAGCGCAACCTTAAGTTTGCCAGGAACTCGTCCAAAGAAAACAAGAAGTCGCAGGGATTAGACTTCAACCCAGGTCCCTCTGCTCCTTGTGCCGATGGCTCACGCGAAGTTGAACCCAATCTTGTTGGGGCCTTCTACAACCTGGAAGGTCTCATCACTCATATTATGGTTCAAGGGGTTGTCGTGGATCAACCTGCAGACGATGCTGAATCTGACGAAGCGCCTGCACCACCGAAGCCAAAGAAGCTGAAGAAGCCTAAAGCTTAAAAGCCTGCCCCTGCACCAAAGGTCTCACGGGTGAAGCCTCTGGCCACTGCACCTCCTGAACACAGTGTGCAGTCTGAAGATCTGTCACGCATCTCCAAGCCCTCCAAAGTGAAGATGCCCAAGCAACCCACCAGCCAAGCACTGACCCCTGCTGTTGTTCTGTGAAATGAGAATGACGCCATTGATCTGTCCAGCGACGACGATCTTGGCGATGACGCTCTTGAGCAGTTGATCAAGAGCAAGCAAGAGGCAGAAATCTTCAATGACCTGCCTCTCTTTGATGTTGAAATCATCAACACATTCATTGATGAGTGGTTTGACAGCCCAAATGTTAGCTTTGATGATCTTCAGCTTCCCATTGGCCTCAACGTCGCCTTCCACGGAGCCATTGCTGCTGAGCTGGCTCTAGCTCAGAAGATTGTTGAGCTGAAGCATAAGATAGATTATGAAAAGGCTCAGTTCAAGAAGCATATGGCCAAGCTCAATGTTGAAGACATTCAGAACTTCCAGACCATGATGCATGAGCTTAAGGAAGCATTCTGAACCAAACGCGAAGAAGCCAAAGGTTCTCGTGAGCGCATGAAGGATCTTGCTGCTAAATGTGTCCAAGGATACAATGAAGCTGAAAAGCGCAAGGCCTTGGGGCGACCAGGCATCGACCCCAGAATGGCGGCCAAGAAGAAGAAGAAGTCAGCTGTGGCAGAACCCGAAGCACCAAGGCAGGAAGTACATCCAATTGTCTTCCCAGCCAGTATGACAGGCTCGAAGCCTAAGGTCCCCACAGTGGCTTCAGAACTGAAGAAAACAAGGGCAGCTGAAGCTGAAGCCAGAAAGCACAAAACCAAGGGCACCACTGATGATGCTCCTCCAGCTAAGAAACGCAAAACCAAGAAGAGAGATCGGGCTGCTCCCACAGAGCCCCTTGAGGTCGAGCCAATCTCAGTGGCTCGTCCTGCGTCTGAAAATCAAGAACGCCAAGTGATAGTTCATGAGCCTGCTTCTCCAGAGGCTCCTAAAGCTGAAGACAATCCAGCTGTTGACCCCACCGCAGCTGAAGACATTGGTCCTCACGACAATGTTGAAGATGATGAAGTCATTCCTCGGATCGAGCACCAATTGGTATCATCGCATGTGCTCACGCACAGCGAACTCATCAGTATTGGTCGTCCTCTAACGCCAACTGCTCAGGATGCATCGTGGGCTGATCAACCACAACGACAAGACACCCCAAGTTCTCCCCAACCGCAAGCTACCTCACCAGTGCAAGATGAAGATGACTTTGAGGCCCAGCACACTCCATCTCCACAAGCGTCGCCAGCATTACGCAGGCTTCGCAAACGACCAAGGCCCCCAGTCACTCCCACTATGCATGTATCTGAGTCTGAAGCCAAAATGGCTGAAGATATTCCGGCTGCATCAGCCGATGAAGAAGAAGAACCAAGAGTTGAAGCAGACAAAGTTGCTACACCCCCGTCCCACCAAGATGTTGTTCTTGAGGAGAACGTGTCCGACCCTCCAGCTTCTGAAGTGGGGGTTAACAATCCTGAGGCGGCCATCAACATCACCGCTGAAGCCAATGACGTTGTCATGGCTGAAGCTAATGCGGCGCCTGAAGCTACTGTGGTGCCAGAAGTCCAAGCGCCTGACGCCACTGCAGCACCTGAAGCCAATACTGAAGCACCTAAGGTACAAGCACCTGAAGCCAATGTGGCCCCTGAAGCTCATGTCAACGACAATGCCAATGCTCCTGTTCTCCCTCCAAGACCTCATACAGTTGAGATGGCATTTGATCATGGTCAGCCTGTTATGGTCCGCTGGCCCATTCTGGTTCCTCCACCTGCTACAGGTCCACAATTTGAATATCATGTCGAGCACAGACCTCAAGTCCAAAAGCCCAAGCCAAGACTTCCATGATTCCCAGGCACTGCAACTTCACCTGGGGTCTTCAATGTGAATGGCTTCGTGGCACATAACACCTTCTTCAACAGCGCCAAGAACCCTTATACCAAACCTCGCATTTCATCAGACCAGTTTTGGAGCTATCAGCAGCGCAGCTACTATTCCTACGTCCTATACAATCAAGGGTGCATATTTCCACATATGCGCCTTGACTCTGAAGCTATAGCTGGCCTGCCCTGCCTTGAAGAAGCGTTGGATTGATTCAGAGATGCTGGACTTCTGCAGTTTGTCACAGATAAGGAACACTGGAATGAAGAGCTTCTGCTACAGTTCTATGCAACTCTTCACATTCGAGGTTACAACAGGGATCCAAAGACTTGGGTCCTTGAGTGGATGACAGGCAATGTCCATCATGAAGCCAAAGCTCTTGATATCATTGAGCTCACAGGTCTGCCCACTCCTGGTGAATACTATGAACCAGGTTGTCAACAACACTAGAATGCCTTGGAAAGCATTTTGAAGAAGTCAGAACCCAACATGAGTCAAATGCTGAGCATGATGAAGCCTCTGCCTAACGACACTGAATACCCATCTGAGTTCTTTGTTGAAGACCTAGAGTACCTGCCTCGCACCATTTACCACATCATCAGGAAAAGACTCTATGGCCTGTCAAAGGACACTCATCTGCAGCGCAGCTTGAAGGAGCAATGAAGACTTTGGTTTTCTATATCTTCAATGGCATCAGCTTCAATGCTCAAGACTTCTTCATCAGGCAGTTGGCTGCATCTGGCTCCGACATTTTTGGGTTGAAATTCTATGCTCCATGGGTCATGCGTCTTATCAAGCGTCACTCTGCCTTCAACTATCAGCCGTCTGCGCGCAATCATCTCATATTCTTGCCAAAGGTTGATCTGTCAGTTGAAGCTATTTACCAAGAGCCGGCTAAAGATCCCATTTATCTTCACAATGTTGATCACCAAAGCTTCACCCAGCCTATTGAAGGAGTTCCAGCAGTTTCTCGTGTTTATCCCCTTGCTGGCAACACACGTGCCCCTCGCGCTCAAACTGACGCCACTGGTAGCACCATTGCGCAAAGGCCTCGAAGGCGATCTCGTGTCCTAAATGACCGAGAGCTTCTCGTCACGCTACACCAGAAACAGGACAAACATCACGACTAGCTTAAGCGTCAGATGCAAAGCCTCTTGGTGGATGTCAACCGCATTCGCAATCTTGTCACCAAAAATGTCTTTGTCACTCATGAAACCTGCCAGAAGTCGTGGAAGAGTTTGACATTACTTAGTGCTGAAGCTGATCTGCAAGACGATGGCTTCACTGAACGGTTCAAGTTTGACTCAACTCCTCCCAGGAATGCTCACTTGCGTCGGACTCCCCCACTTGAAGACTCTGACTATTCGTCCTCAGCTGCGACAGTGAATGCCAGAGTTATCGATGACCAAGATGATGCAAATTCACCTCCTCCAACTTCAGTGCGTGTCGACACTGCACCAAGTTCTTCTGCACCACCGGACCTCAACGACGACCCTGCTGCCTCGCCTGCACCTCATGGGAACGAGTAGGCGCTCTATGTCTTCAAATCTTTTTGGTCCTTACTGACAAAAGGGGGAGAAGCATATGAGTTGATAGTCTTCAAGCGGGTCCATATGGGTGGTTGCTTTACCTTTTGCTACTTTTGCCAAGTATTTACAACTCTTGCTTTCCGATACATTTGGTTCTTTGAGTTGTAACACTTAAACTCGATGGTCGTCTCCTACTTATTTGCTATTCTGTGATGCGATGGTAAATTCCGCATGTGCGATGATAAATTCCGCACTTAGGTCATTTTGCAGACATCCATTTTCCATTATGCATGTCATTATCTTCGTTACATCATATCATGCATGATGAATTGTCATCATAGGTTAATGAGGATCTCCACAAGTACAACCTGCCATGTGCATTTGCATTCCAAGAGCAAAGTACTTATATGCACATCTTCAGGGGGAGCCTTTGCAACTTATGAAGACAATACCCTATCCTTTACAATTTCACATATTTTATTCCTCGTTGAAAACTTCAACCAGTTTGTCATCAATCACCAAAAATGGGGAGATTGTAAGTGCATCTAGTGCTACCCCTAGTTGGTTTTGGAGTATTGATGACAAACCTGGTTGAGGGACTAATGTGTTTGTGAGAATTGCAGGATAACACAGGTAGAAGTCCCTCATTGATTCGGTTTTCCTACCAGAGATGACCCCTAAAAATGTATGAAGACATTGAAGTCAAAGGTGGTATGTGAAGACATTCACATTGAAGACTATGACAAGAGAAGACATCGCGTGAAGACTATGCAGCGCGAAGACTTAGTTGTTTCGTCGTTCTTTTTCTTCTTTGTTGAGTCATAGGAACCACCGTACTGTTAAGTGGGGTCCAAGAGAACCAGTCAGAATGACTGAAGTGATGCTTAACTAAAATCCTATGTCTTCGAGTGAAGACTATAAGAGCAAATCTTATTCAGAGTTGGATAAATCAGCTTTGCTTGTAGCCCAAGTAAAGTTGTCGTGTGTGTTTGAAATCTGACCATTGGAACATGTGTCAGTTCCTTAGTGACCCAGGATAATTCGGACAAATCAGGTCGGGTTGCCTAGTGGCTATAAATAGCCTACCCCCTACAACCATAAACGGTTGGCTGCTCAGAGTTAGTGTACGGCTTTTGTCGTTTGAGAGCAACCCACCTCGAAGCCTTTGAGAGAGAATTCCTTGCGAGGATAAAGCCCTAAACACTCAGAGCCAAAGAGCGTTAGGCATCACTTAAGTCTTCCTGTCTGTGTGGTATGAAGACTTATTACACTTGAGGACTGTGAATCCTCCAGCCGGTTAGGCATCGCGTTCTGAGCATCCAAGAGTCATTCTAGATCGCCGGTGAACGAAGTCTGTGAAGGTTTGGAAGTCTACCTTGAAGACTTACTAGAGTGATTGGGCGAGGACTGGGTGTCCTTAGCTCAAGGGGAATAAGGTGAAGACACGGTCTTCTGAGTTGAATCTCAGCCTCCCTAACCAAATGTATAGTTGTCACAGCAACTGGAACTGGTCCAACAAATTATTGTTTTCAACGAGTCACTGGTTCTATCCTTCCCATCTCTTTATTTACATTTGGTCCTTGTGAAGTCATTGCCCGTTTGCATTATCTTTTGTCTTCACTGAGTGACTGCTTGTTCTGATTGGCTTCATACTATCTTCCATCCTGATCTATACTGCCTAGCTGCTATTAGTCTTTGTGCTTTGATTTCATTGAATACTTGACTATGGCTTGTTTAGTGTAGTCTACCTTCCGCTGCATGGTAATAGGTTTATTTCTATTGTTTGTCTTCGAAACTTCCATGTTTTGAAGACTTTCATAAAAATCGCCTATTCACCCCCCCCCTCTAGTCGATCACTAGCACTTTCATGTGCACTCGTTGTTAAAACATAGGCTAGAGATGAGACTAGATGCGAAGCAACGTCTACTTCTTCGAAATTCCGAAGAAGTGTGCAAGCTCGAGAAGACGCAGATCAACAATGAATACATAGAGAAGATATTAGTCCAACTAGTGGGAGCACTTATGCAAATTGGATGTCTTTTAAAATGTCTAATTGTGGTACTTGTTTTCTTTGGTGTTGCTATCCTAGCGAAGAATTGGTGAATTATGTACTACAATGTATCAAAATATCGTTGATGAAATAAAAGAAATGTGTTTAGGGTGGCAAAAAAAATGTATATATAGGGGCACTAACCGGTCGTGGCAGACCAAATGTGTCCGCGCGTTGGGCGCACTATCCAGGAAAATGGCCGGACGACCCCCACATTGCCCTACCCAAACGGATAAAATCCGGACGAAACGGACGTCCATTTGGGTTCATGCGTTGGAGTTGGCCTAACTTGTTGAGATACGGAGGAGCCGTCATAGGCAAGGGAGGAGGGGGTTAGGCTGGCGTCGGAGGGTGGGTCGTGACGGTAGGTGGAGGAAGACCAAGGAGAGGGTTAACCAGATGGCACATACAAATTCAACTGGTGCGAAAATATGTAGACGTCCGATGTATGGTCCCTACCATAGCATCAGCTGGATATACAAAATAAACAGATAATGTGGATATATATTGGAAGGACTTCAAACATGTAATTTAATTATCTTTTTGTTTGTCACTAGCAAAAGAGCCCGTGCGTTGCAATGGGAGAAAAAAGTAACACACGCTCTTAACCCAACAACCATCACTCAAGACAACAATAGGTACATCTCCTTTATTGTAGCGAGGCATCACATTTTTCTCATCAAATTTCATATATAACGTGCTCAAATCGGAGTTACGGATCAAAAGGTACGGATAATTTTAAGAAGTATCTGTTTGATCTAAATATCTTCCAAAAATATATTTATAAATATTTAATGAATAAACATAACATCATATTCATGTTTCACATAATTTTTCTAATCAAAATTCATATATAACATGTTAAAACCGGAGTTACGATTTAAAAGATATGGATAATTTAGGTACAGATTTGTTTGACCTAAATTGATCCGCGGATGAATTATATAAAAGGTCAAGGGGTTTTCTAAAAAAATAAAAAATAACGGTTCAAGCTGTCACTTAAGTGGGGACTACGGGTTCAATTTCCAAAAAACATAAGGGCCTTTTTGCAAAAACACCGATGACGGGTGAGTGGGCAGAAGCGGTGTGTGCTTTATTATTAGGTACAGATATATGGCCTGAAGCAACACACGGGCAAAATCCTAGTTAATTCACAAAAAGCATCCTAGATCACGGGGATGTTTTTCGAATTGTTTTCCCTGCGTACTAACCTCCAGGATGACGTTTTCCAACATCGGAACGAGACCTCCTCTCCACGTGTTGGGAGCGGAGAGCACAGCCTTGGCGTCACACAAGCGCACGACGCAGACTGTTTGGCACGGTCTTATCCCGCGCTTCAGGATATACAAGGCGCAGTGGTGCGCGATGCACGTGACGACGGAGGGACGTCGTCGGTGGCACGCGGCTGCTGGTACCCAGGCGCGACAACGACAAGACGACATAGCACGCAGGAGCATTGACCCGGGGCAAAATTTGGTGTTTTGACCCTTTTCAAAAAGTTGTTTGAGATATAACCCTAATTTGCACAAAAAAAAAATCAGAATTTGACCTTTTTTCTACCGTTAAGGGGCATGGCGGTAGGGTATAACAGCCTATCGCCGAGGTCCTGGCCGTAGGGTTGCAAGCCCTACTGCCAAAAAATTCTATGTTTCAGACATAGTGTGTGTGCGCATCTATCGCCGGGCACCTTGACGGCAGGGTTATGCATGCTACCGCCATCCCTTGTGGAGGTAGGGATGCGTTGCGCTGACGTGGTCAAGTTTTTTACCGCCAGTGAATATGGCAGTAGGGTATAGATGTCGAACAACATCTTAAAAATGGTCAAAACACGAAATTTAGCTTCGACCCGGCCTCCGGTTACATGCGCGTATCCTGGCCTCCCTACGACGCGGCACGCGGCCCCGGCCGGCGCACCAAGCGGCAGCACAGCGGAGCGGCCGGCCAACAGCCAGCCTACAGGGAGCTTAGTGATTTAGTAAGAGATCAAGACAGTTGGTTTTTTCATCTCTCTCCGTCTCAGTTTTACTTATCAATTGTGTGGCGCCGCTGGCCGCCGGACCGGGGTCCGTCACGCGGAAAAAGGCAATGCAAACCTCACGTCCACGCGTCGGTTAAAATACAGCCTGCGCCTGTCGCCGGCGGCGATGGAGGCCTTGCGACTATAGGTGCAAAACTAATTCGGTGTGCGTTTTGTTTAACTCTCCGTGCGCGGGGGGAGCTAGAGCTAGTTGGCACGGGCACCTACGGGGGCGCGACACACTCCAGCGTGTGGGTAGCGGGGCCAATCGGCGATCTTGGTTAATGAAAGAGAGATTTCAATGCCGTTTGGCGACTCGGCGCGTGGCTCCACCGTGACAGAGCTACTGGTACGAGATGCAAGTGGGACAGACTGCGGGCTGTCCACGTCATGCCGCATCTGTCCATATAATTATGTGAGTTTATGCGGGTTGCCCACATAAATTATACTGTATAAGATTATGCGGTAATCGCATGCCCATATAAAACAATTGCAGGTTGCATGTTAGAATATAATTTAGGTTTAAAAATAGAGATAAGAAGTAGAGATCGAATAGATTTAAACCATGTATTACTTGTTTTGTACTTTAAGGCTCTACTTTCTCATGCATTTTGTTACGGCGCCCCCACCTGACAGGGAGACGACCAGCGCACCCAATGGCAACAAGGACGTGGAAGCAGAAGTGTGATCGCCTGGTATGTGGGCCAGGCAGTGGCGTGCGTGTGTGAGTGTGGCCTGCGTGCTGTGGGGGTTAAGTAGCGAGCAGCCACCAGTGGGTGGGCATCGAATATTCTGTAGGAACAAACGAACTGAAGAGAGAAGTTGTTCTTCCCCTCTCGGCGAAATCCAGATCCCCTTCCCATGCCTCTCCAATCTCCCTCTCCTCTCCACGAACCCTAGATCGAGGACCATAACAAGTGGTATCAGAGGTCAGACGACCTGGATCCGCTCTACCAAAAGCCCAGGTACCTCACCAAAGCGGCCAAACAAGCGGCGGCGATGGAGGATCAGATCGCGGCGCTCGCCAAGGCGATCAACGACGGGCGCACGGCCAACGACGCCAGGCTCGACGCGATCCAGCAGTCGCTCGAGATGTGGCGACCAGCGGTGACCAATCTGCAGCAGCAGCTGGACGAGCTGCGCGCGCAGGTCGGGCGGATCGCGCTCCATCCAGCGCTCGCGTCGCCTCCGGCGACCCAGGAGGACGCGGTGGTGCAACCGGCCGCGACCCAGCACGTCAACAACCCGGGGCACCACGGGCCAAGTGGCCACGGCGAGTTCATCGATTCCGGGGGTATGGCTCACGGGGTGGTCACCACCCTGGCGCCACCTCCGGGCAAGGGTGCGTCCTCTGATCTCGTCCTTACCCCTTCCTCCCCAGTCAATCAACCAGTGGGACACGAGGATAACTACCACCACACCTCGCACTCCAACTGGGCTCTGCCTAAACTGGATTTTCCACTGTTTGAGGGCGAAAATCCCCAATTCTGGAAGACCAGATGCGAGAAATACTTCGCAGTCTATGGGGTGCAGCCGGATCTCTGGGTCCGTGTTGCTACACTGCATTTTTCGGGTACCGCAGCACGATGGCTTCAGGTTCAGGAAGCGCACAACACACACTTCACATGGGAGGCGTTGTGTGCGGCTCTGTGCGCCAAATTTGGCCGAGAGCAATATCAACAACAGTTGCGTCAATTTACTCACTTGCGTCAGATGGGTTCAGTAGTGGAGTATATGGAACAATTCGAGGAGTTGATGCATCATTTGCTAGCACATAATCCTTCCTTTGACCCGTTGTTCTTTGCTACTCAATTCCTAGATGGTTTAAAACCTGAAATTAAATCTGGAGTCGCGCTCCACCGGCCTCAAGAACTCGATACTGCCTTTTCTCTCACTCTATTGCAGGAGGAGTTGCTGGGGCACCTACCGCGGAAGGAACTAGCGCCAGGCCGGCACGGGCATCGGCCGATGGTGGTTTTGGGAGCACCACTACCACCACCCAGACCAGTGCAGTCGGCTGTTCCCGCGACTGCGGATGACCGTCGGGCGCTCGAGGCAGCACGTGCAGGCGATCGGCGTCAGGAGCCAGCGCGCGGCGACGATCGCGTCGCAGCTCTCCGCAACTATCGACGGGAGCGGGGACTCTGTTTCAAATGTGGAGAGCGTTGGGGCCAAGGCCACCAATGCGCGGCTACGGTCCAACTCCACGTCGTGGAAGAGCTGCTGGAACTTCTTCAAGCAGAAGTTCAAGATCGACAAGAGCAAGACACCGATTCAGATGACGAGCAACTTATGTCGATTTCGAAGATGGCAACAACGGGCGAAACAACCCCGCGCACAGTCAGATTGTTGGGACACATCGAGGGACGGGAAGTGTTGATACTGGTCGACTCCGGCAGTTCACACAGCTTCGTCAGCTAGCCAGTGGCAGCAGCGATGCGGGAGAAGGTGCAACCAATGAGGCCAGTTTCAGTGAAAATTGCTAATGGAGGAGTGCTGCGCTGCTCGGGAATCATTCCAGCGTGTCGTTGGGACACTCAGGGGCACACATTCTCTACTGATGTGCGTGTCCTGTCATTAGGATGCTACGATATGGTAGTGGGAATGGATTGGCTGGAGCAGTGTGGCCCTATGTTAGTGGACTGGACAGCAAAGCAACTTCAATTTCAGAGAGGGCCAGACAGTGGTTCTCCAAGGGTTACAGGTGAAGACTCCGCAAATTGAACCAGCCACCATGGATCAACTGCTGTCTATGGAACATTCCAACTCGATCGCACACGTCGTCGCCATCTGCATCACAGAAAACCAGGGTGAGGAGGAGCCAGTTCCAGCAGTTATCCAACATATCCTGGACAGTTTCCAGGTTGTTTTCGAGGAGCCTACTGGACTACCAGAGCATCGTGAATGGGATCACTCCATTCCGTTGGTAGCAGGGGCCAACCCCATCAACATCAGAGCTTACCGATATACCCCAGAGCAGAAGAACGAGATCGAAACACAGGTCAGGGAAATGCTTCGAGCGGGGCTCATAACTCCCAGTACCAGCCCTTTTTCATCCCCAGTGCTGCTAGTCAAAAAGAAAGATCAAACATGGAGGTTTTGCGTCGACTTCAGGCACCTTAATGCAATCACTATAAAGAAGGTCTACCCCATGCCCATTATAGATGAACTGCTCGATGAAATTGCCGGCTCATGTTGGTTCTCCAAGTTAGACCTGAGGGCAGGATATCATCAGATACGACTGGTGCCAGAAGACGAACACAAGACAGCATTCACCACTCACTTGGGTCACTTCGAGTTCAAAGTGATGCCGTATGGCCTCGCGTATGCACCAGCCACTTTCATGGGGGGAATGCACGTGGTTCTTTCTCCGGTGCTTCGTAAAGGAGTGTTGGCGTTCATGGACGACATCCTTGTCCACACCAGCACTTTGGAAGCGCACTGTCAGCTGTTGACGCAAGTTCTCCAGTTACTGGATAAATATGGGTTGAAGGCAAAGCTCTCCAAGTGCAGTTTTGCTCAACACCGCATCAGCTACCTTGGGCATGTAATCAGTGAACAAGGAGTTTCTACCGATGAGAGCAAGATTCGGACAGTTCAGCAATGGCCAGTGCCACAGAACACCAAGGAGCTGCGCGTGTTCCTGGGACTCACGGGGTACTATCCTAAGTTTGTGCGACTCTTCGGGGTCATCAGCAAGCCGCTAACAGAACTTCTCAAGAAGAACACCGTCTTTGCATGGACGCCAACTACTGACGCGGCATTCCGCGCTCTCAAGCAAGCTTTGACAGCAGCCCATGTTCTCGCTCTGCCGGACTTCCACAAGCAGTTCGTCGTTGAAACGGACGCAAGCGCAACGGGAATTGGTGCCGTACTGATGCAAGCAAACCACCCAGTCGCGTACCTGAGAAAAGCTCTTGCGCCCAAAAACATGGGATTGTCTGCGTACGAAAAAGAATGCCTAGCGCTGCTGCTTGCTATCGACCACTGGCGACCATATCTTCAGCATTCAGAGTTCATAGTGCGCATGGATCAAAAGAGCTTACTGCACCTGACCGATCAAAGGCTCAACACCCCTATTCAGTAGCGGGCATTTACCAAACTGGTGGGGCTTCAATACACCATTCAATACAAAGCAGGCCTCACCAACAAAGCAGCCGATGCGCTGTCTCGCCGAGGACACGCAGACGATGCAGAAGTGGCAGCACTGTCTATTTGCAAACCAACTTGGCTAGAAGCTGTCAAGAACAGTTATCTGAAAGATGCAGGCGTAACAGCTAGAATGGAAAAGCTGGCCCTCGACCCCAATAGTGAACCGCAGTACGTGATGAAGGACGGCATCTTACGGTACAAAGGACGTGTGTGGATTGGGAATGACCCCACAGTTCAGCAACACTTGATCAACTCTCTGCACGCAAGCGCGGTGGGCGGACACTCAGGGTTCCATGCCACGTACAATCGCATCAAGCGGCTCTTCGTGTGGCACGGCATGAAGGCTCAGATCAAACGAAGCGTCGGGAATTACATGGTCTGCCAACAGGCAAAAACCGAGAGGAAATCACCTGCGGGACTCCTTCAACCGTTGCCAATCCCAAAAAGACCATGGGTAGTGTTTTCTATGGACTTTATCAAGGGACTGCCACGTTCTGGTGGATACGACACAATCCTGGTGGTAGTCGACAAATTTTCCAGGTACGCCCATTTTCTGCAACTGACGCACCCGTTCACAGCGTTGAAGGTTGCGCAGAAGTTCATGAAGGAGATCTTCCGCTTGCACGGCTTACCTCTCGCAATCATCTCAGACCGTGACAAGTTCTTCACCAGCAAAGTGTGGCAGGAGCTGTTCAAGCTTTGCCGAACAGAGTTGAGACTCAGCTCAGGGTATCACCCGCAGACGGACGGGACGACGGAACGAGTCAATCAATGCCTGGAGGGATACCTCAGGTGTGCAGTGCATTCGTGCCCCGCCAATTGGTCGAAGTGGTTGGCTCTTGCAGAATACTGGTACAACACCTCGTTTCACTCAGCCTTGGGGAGGACACCGTTCGAGGTCATCTACGAGCAACTGCCGCGTGAATTTGGAGTGGACCAGGTTGAGCAGTGCTCGGTGCCCGACCTAGCAGCATGGTTGCGTGAGTGAGAAATCATAATCGAGCTTCTTCAGCAGCAGTTGAAACTTGCCCAGGATAGAATGAAACGACAGGCTGACAAGCATCGCACTGGCAGAGCATTTGAAGTGGGTGACGCCATGCTGCTGAAGCTTCAACCGTTCATTCAGTCCTCGATGGCGCAGCGCCCCCACCAGAAGTTGGCGTTTCGTTATTTCGGGCCGTTCCGCATCCTGGCTCGCATCGGTGCGGTGGCGTACAAGCTAGACCTCCCAGCGTCCAGCAAAATTCACCCTGTGGTGCATGTGTCGCAGCTCAAGAAGGCCGAAGGCGCGCAAGTACAAGTGAACTCTGATCTTCCCCCTGACAATGCTGTCTTGCAGGCGGAACACATTCCAGCCAAAGCGCTCGAGCTTCGGATGATTCAGGTGGACGATACGCTCAAGCCACGTCTGCTGATCCAGTGGAGCGGGTTGCCCAAGTTCATGGCTACCTGGGAAGAACCGGTCAAGATGCAGCAAAAGTTTCCCGCTACTCCGCCTTGGGGACAAGGCGAAACGCAAGAGGGGGAGGATGTTACGGCGCCCCCACCTGACAGGGAGACGACCAGCGCACCCAATGGCAACAAGGACGTGGAAGCAGAGGTGTGATCGCCTGGTATGTGGGCCAGGCAGTGGCGTGCGTGTGTGAGTGTGGCCTGCGTGCCGTGGGGGTTAAGTAGCGAGTAGCCACCAGTGGGTGGGCATCGAATATTCTGTAGGAACAAACGAACCGAAGAGAGAAGTTGTTCTTCCCCTCTCGGCGAAATCCAGATCCCGTTTCCCATGCCTCTCCAATCTCCCTCTCCTCTCCATGAACCCTAGATCGAGGACCATAACACATTTTATATATACTTCATATGAAGGTCAGATCAAAATAATAACAAATATTAGCACTGCATACACGTATAGGTCAGACCGTCAAAACAAGGGGCATAGAACTATTACATGTTACAGGCAGCACATAAGGTGTTACTGCCATGACATGATGAATAGATTGAAAGTTTTCCCGCAAAAGAAGATGGTCGATGCTTCTAAATGTTGCTAATATCTAACCTACAGTCTTGCCGTGAATCTTGACCATTGTGGATTTGGCGTGAGGATGGATCTTTTGGGTAACTAGACGATTTCCCGCGCGTTGCGGCGGGAACACATGCATAAATTGTTGTACTTTATTACTTTGGTATATTGAATCATCAAAGTTTGCAATTTACTTATTTCAAGGAAGATTTCATAAGGAATTGTAAGTATTTTTATATGAGATGAACTTGACTAATTTCCACATAGATAAATACAACATTCGTCAAAAGAGTACAATGATTGGCACCAAACAAAGGGTAGTTGGTAAACAGTGAAAAAATGCAACCAAATTTGTGTTTTTATTTGATATTAATTTCCAGGTGACAAGGCTTTGTTCATTCATCGTCAATTTTGAATGTAGATAATGGAATACATTGAACTTGTACATCCATGATAGATGAAAGTGGTAGATAATCAATTTATATTCAAGAGCACATGTCATAGAAAGATATGAATAATGTGAGGCACAATAATTAATTCAACTCAGCTGTCGACCCCAAGCATCTAATCTATCATTAGAGTTGGGTCTCAATTGAAGTTGAAATTCCTCTGATAGATTTAAGGTCGAGTCCTGAGAACTGGACCAATTCCTGAAAGCCCTAAGCCATGCTCCAAATAGTATATCGCATAACACCATATGAAAAAGGATGATGATCTATAATAAACAAAAAGAGTAGACGTCAGAGTTGGATAAAAAGTCGTAGTTATAAGGTAAATCACAATTATGAGCGCTTCCTATCCTGAGCCCAAATCTATTAATAAGAAAATGTGGATGTTGAAATAATTTTACCAGTGGTGTCGGGAATTTAATGGTAAAATTATTTTATACAAAAAGGCACGCCAAGAAAAAAATGATGTGCTATAAATGATCTTGTACAAATCCAGTTGTGTTAGTAAAACAAAGAGGATAAGAACCAACATTTCTTTTGTTGGATTTTTATTATATATTACCAAAAAATCTTTTTAAATGGGAAAAGTAGCAACGCTCCTCTTGATCTTGATGGCCACATTATTATGCCTGACATTCATGATTAAGAGCAATAATGGACACTTAATTATACCTGAAGAGCCATTGCTACAAATCATCACCATTAATCATTTGTCGAAAATTGCAAAAGGTACCTGAGAAAGAACTAAAGACCTACTATGGTGAAGTGGTGATTACAACTGGATTAAAATCAAACAGATTTGTTGCCTCTGAATCTTAATAAACATGTTCAAATTTGATTTGCTACCTCTGTAATCTTAATAAATGTGTTCACATTTGGTAGCTCATGACCCGATTGAAACTCCCAAGAAGCAATGTAGTGCATGCAGATGCTGCACAAAGATGGAAATTGTAAGAAGGTTTGGGGATATAGCATGAAATAAATTAATACTCCTTTACAGAGGGAGTACAACATAAACTTAGTCTAGAGTGTATATCTGGACTTCTCATTGGCTGAAACCTAAATGTCGCCGAACAGCAGCATCAACCATTATTTCTGAACTTCTGCAAGAATGAACCTAGAACTAAATTAATCAATCATGATGCATTCCAAGCAAATAACTGAGCAAGAATAACCAAGCAGAACTACTGCATCGAATCAATAGCCGAGAAAAACAGCTTACATACTACCTCGGTCGCCGCGGTCGGCGTGGCGGTATTCCTGATGAAGAGAACTAAATAAGCATGGCAGAGGGCAAGCACAGCCCAACTGCAAAGAGCCCCTCTTCATCTCCCAGCATACGCCACGCCACCCGGCTCGCCGAGTTCCACACCAAAGCAAAGAGAGGAGGGGTCGAGGGGATGTAGGACGGGTGGCAGCAAGATCCTTGGTGGCGCTGAGACGGTGTGGAGTGGTCACGGAGGGTAGCGGCGGACGGGTGAAGCCGATGCAGACAATCGGAAGTAGACGGTCGGACAAAGCCAACACAGGGCACTAGGAAGGCACTGGCTGCCGGTGACGCGCTGAGGGCATGCGACGGCACCGTCCAGGCGCGGCCTTGTGGCAGGACACAACCATCTCGGGTGCAGCAGGGAGGCACCACGGGCGTCCTGCGGCGCCGTCCAGGTACACGTCATGGCCGAGCTAAAGCGGGGAGCCATGGAGGCGCTGTGGGCGTCGGTCAATGCCGTCCAGCTGCGGCGTTGTGGTTGCGCAAAGCTGAAGCGGGGCACCATGGAGGTGATGCGGATGTGCGTGTGTGCGTCTATGGTGTCCATGCGCAGCATCGAGCTCCATCTCAGGATGATGATGAGGTTGTGCACATCTGAGCTTGATTCCGGTGGATCGATTATGAAGAATAAGCGGATGAGAAGCATAGATCAAACTGTTGGGTTTCGAGGTAATTTCAAAAATTTCCTACGCACACGCAAGATCATGGTGATGCATAGCAACGAGGGGGAGAGTGTTGTCTACATACCCAACGCAGACCGACTGCGGAAGCGATGACACGACGTAGAGGAAGTAGTCGTATGTCTTCACGATCCAACCGATCAAGCACCGAAACTACGGCACCTCCGAGTTCGAGCACACGTTCAGCTCGATGACGATCCCCGGACTCCGATCCAGCAAAGTGTCGGGGAAGAGTTCCGTCAGCATGACGGCGTGGTGACGATCTTGATGAACTACAGCAGCAGGGCTTCGCCTAAACTCCGCTACAGTATTATCGAGGTATATGGTGGCAGGGGGCACCGCACACGGCTAAGGAATAGATCACGTGGATCAACTTGTGTGTTTAGAGGTGTCCCCTACCTCCGTATATAAAGGAGGAGAGGAGGGGAGGCTGGCCGGCCAAGGGAGGAGGCGCAGGAGAGTCCTACTCCCTCTGGGAGTAGGATTCCCCCTCCAATCCTAGTCCAACTAGGATTCCTCGGAGGGGAAGGGAGAGAGGGGGGGCCGTCCACCTTCTCCTAGTCCTAATAGGACTAGGGGAGGGGGAAGAGGCGCAGCCACCTTGGGCTGCCCCTTTCTCCTTTCCACTAAGGCCCATGAAGGCCCATATGGCTCCCGGGGGGTTCCGGTAACCCTCCCGGTAACCCGGTAAAATCCCGATTTCACCTGGAACACTTCCGATGTCCAAACATAGGCTTCCAATATATCAATCTTTACGTCTCGACCATTTCGAGACTCCTCGTCATGTCCGTGATCACATCCGGGACTCCGAACAACCTTCCGACAATTGGAGTGACAAATCCTAATCTCGAAATACGCCAACCCAACATCTACCTTTGGAGACACCTATAATGCTCCTTTATAATCACTCAGTTACGTTGTGACGTTTGGTAGCACCCAAAGTGTTCCTCAGGCAAACGGGAGTTGCATAATCTCATAGTCATAGGAACATGTATAAGTCATGAAGAAAGCAGTAGCAACATACTAAACGATCGTGTGCTAAGCTAATGGAATGGTTCATGTCAATCAGATCATTCAACTAATGATGTGACCTCGTTAATCAAATAACAACTCATTGTTCATGGTTAGGAAACATAACCATCTTTGATTAACGAGCTAGTCAAGTAGAGGCATACTAGTGACACTTTGTTTGTCTATGTATTCACACATGTATTATGTTTCCGGTTAATACAATTCTAGCATGAATAATAAACATTTATCATGATTATAAGGAAATAAATAATAACTTTATTATTGCCTCTAGGGCATATTTCCTTCAGTCTCCCACTTGCACTAGAGTCAATAATCTAGATCACATCACCATGTGATTAACATCGATAGTTCACATCATCATGTGATTAACACCCATAGTTCACATCGCTATGTGACCAACTCCCAAAGGGTTTACTAGATTCAGTAATCTAGTTCACATCGCTATGTGATTAACACCCAAGGAGTACTAAGGTGTGATCATGTTTTGCTTGTGAGAGAATCTTAGTCAACGGGTCTGCCACATTCAGATCCGCATGTATTTTGCAAATTTCTATGTCAACAATGCTCTGCATGGAGCTACTCTAGCTAATTGCTCCCACTTTCAATATGTATCTAGACTGAGACTTAGAGTCATCTAGATTAGTGTCAAACTTGCATCGGCGTAACCCTTTACGACGAACCTTTTTTTCACTTCCATAATCGAGAAACATATCCTTATTCCACTAAGGACAATTTTGACCGCTGTCCAGTGATCTACTCCTAGATCACTATTGTACTCCCTTGCCAAACTCAGTGGTAGGGCATACAATAGATCTGGTATACAGCATGGCATACTTTATAGAACCTATGACTGAGGCATAGGGAATGACTTTCATTCTCTTTCTATTTTCTGCCGTGGTCATGCTTTGAGTCTTACTCAACTTCACACCTTGTAATACAGGCAAGAACTCTTTCTTTGACTGCTCCATTTTGAACTACTTCAAAGTCTTGTCAAGGTATGTACTCATTGAAAAAACTTATGAAGCGTCTTGATCTATCTCTATAGATCTTGAAGCTCAATATGTAAGCAGCTTGACCGAAGTCTTTCTTTGAAAAACTCCTTTCAAACACTCCTTTTATGCTTTACAGAATAATTCTACATTATTTCCGATCAACAATATGTCATTCACATATACTTATCAGAAATGCTGTAGTGCTCCCACTCACTTTCTCGTAAATACAGGCTTCACCGCAAGTCTGTATAAAACTATATGCTTTGATCAACTCATCAAAGCGTATATTCCAACTCCGAGATTCTTGCACCAGTCCATAGATGGATCGCTGGAGCTTGCATATTTTGTTAGCACCTTTAGGATTGGAAAAACCTTCTGGTTGTATCATATACAACTCTTCTGTAATAAATCTATTAAGGAATGCAGTTTTCTTTATCCATATGCCAGATTTCATAAAATGCGGCAATTGCTAACATGATTCGGACAGACTTAAGCATAGATATGAGTGAGAAACTCTCATCGTAGTCAACACCTTGAACTTGTCGAAAACCTTTTGCGACAATTCTAGCTTTGTAGATAGTAACACTACTATCAGCGTCCGTCTTCCTCTTGTAGATCCATTTATTCTCAATTGCTTGCCGATCTTCGGGCAAGTCAACCAAAGTCCAAACTTTGTTCTCATACATGGATCATATCTCAGATTTCATGGCCTCAAACCATTTCGCGGAATCTGGGCTCATCATCGCTTCCTCATAGTTCGCAAGTTCGTCATGGTCTAGTAACATGACTTCCAGAACAGGATTACCGTACCACGCTGGTGTGGATCTCACTCTGGTTTACCTACGAGATTCGGTAGTAACTTGATCTGAAGTTACATGATCATCATCATTAGCTTCCTCACTAATTGGTGTAGTAGTCACAAGAACAGATTTTTGTGATGAACTACTTTCCAATAAGGGAGAAGGTACAATTACCTTATCAAGTTTTCTACTTTCCTTCCACTCACTTCTTTCGAGAGAATCTCCTTCTCTAGAAAGTATCCATTCTCAGCAACGAATGTCTTGCCTTTGGATCTGTGATAGAAGGTGTACCCAACTATTTCCTTTGGGTATCCTATGAAGACGCACTTCTCCGATTTGGGTTTTGAGCTTATCAGGTTGAAACTTTTTCACATAAGCATTGCAACCTCAAACTTTTAAGAAACGACAACTTTGGTTTCTTGCCAAACCACAGTTCATAAGGCGTCATCTCAACGGATTTAGATGGTGCCCTATTTAATGTGAATGCAGCTGTCTCTAATGCATAACCCCAAAACGATAGTGGTAGATCGGTAAGATACATCATAGATTGCACTATATCCAATAAAGTACGGTTATGACATTCGGACACACCATTATGCTGTGGTGTTTCAGGTGGCGTGAGTAGTGAAACTATTTCACATTGTTTTAACTGAAGACCAAACTCGTAACTCAAATATTTTACCTCTGCGATCATATCGTAGAAACTTTTATTTTCTTGTCACGATGATTTTCCACTTCACTCTGAAATTCTTTGAACTGTTCAAATGTTTCAGACTTATGTTTCATCAAGTAGATATCCCCATATCTGCTCAAATCATCTTGTGAAGGTCAGAAAATAATGATACCTGCTGTAAGCCTTAATATTCATCGGACCACATACATCAGTATGTATGATTTCCAACAAATCTGTTGCTTGCTTCATTGTTCCGGAGAACGGCGTTTTAGTCATCTTGCCCATAAGGCATGGTTCGCAAGCATCAAGTGATTCATAATCAAGTGATTCCAAAATCCCATCAGCATGGAGTTTCTTCATGCGCTTTACACCAATATGACCTAAACGGCAGTGCCACAAATAAGTTGCACTATCATTATTAACTTCACATCTTTTGGTTTCAATATTATGAATATGTGTATCACTAAGATCGAGATCCAATGAACTATTTTCATTGGGTGTGTAACCATATAAAGTTTTATTCATGTAAACAGAACAACAATTTATTCTTTTACTTAAATGAATAACCGTATTACAATAAACATGATCAAATCATATTCATGCTCAACGCGAACACCAAATAACACTTATTTAGGTTCAACACTAATCCCGAAATTATAGGGAGTGTGCGATGATGATCATATCAATCTTGGAACCACTTCCAACACACATCGTCACTTCACCCTTAACTAGTCTCTGTTTATTCTGCAACTCCCGTTTCGAGTTACTAATCTTAGCAACTGAACTAGTATCAAATACTTAGGGTTTGCTATAAACACTAGTAAAGTACACATCAATAACATGTATATCAAATATACTTATGTTCACTTTGCCATCCTTCTTATCCGCCAATCACTTGGGGTGGTTCCGCTTCCAGTGACCAGTCCCTTTGCAGTAGAAGCACTTAGTCTCAGGCTTAGGACCAGACTTGGGCTTCTTCTCTTGAGCAGCAACTTGCTTGCCGTTCTTCTTGAAGTTCCCCTTCTTCCCTTTGCCCTTTTCTTGAAACTAGTGGTCTTATCAACCATCAACACTTGATGTTTTTCTTGATTTCTACCTTCATTGATTTCATCATCACGAAGAGCTTGGGAGTTGTTTCCGTTATCCCTTGCATATTATAGTTCATCACGAAGTTCTACTAACTTGGTGATGGTGACTAGAGAATTCTGTCAATCACTATCTTATCTGGAAGATTAACTCCCACTTGATTCAAGCGGTTGTAGTACCCAGACAATCTGAGCACATGCTCACTAGTTGAGCGATTCTCCTCCATCTTTTAGCTATAGAACTTGTTGGAGACTTCATATCTCTCAACTCAGGTATTTGCTTGAAATATTAACTTCAACTCCTGGAACATCTCATATGGTCCATGACGTTCAAAACGTCTTTGAAGTCCCGATTCTAAGCCGTTAAGCATGGTGCACTTAAACTATCAAGTAGTCATCATATTGAGCTAGCCAAACGTTCATAACATCTGCATCTGCTCCTGCAATAGGTCTGTCACCTAGCGGTGCATCAAGGACATAATTTTTCTGTGCAGCAATGAGGATAAACCTCAGATCACGGATCCAATCCGCATCATTGCTACTAACATCTTTCAACACAATTTTCTCTAGGAACATATCAAAATAAACACAGGGAAGCAACAACGCGAGCTATTGATCTATAATTTGCAAAATACTACCAGGACTAAGTTCATGATAAATTTAAGTTCAATTAATCATATTACTTAAGAACTCCCACTTAGATAGACATCCCTCTAATCCTCTAAGTGATCACGTGATCCAAATCAACTAAACCATGTCCGATCATCACGTGAGATGGAGTAGTTTCATTGGTGAACATCGCTATGTTGATCATATCTACTATATGATTCACGCTCGACCTTTCGGTCTCCGTGTTCCGAGGCCATATCTGCATATGCTAGGCTCGTCAAGTTTAACCTGAGTATTCTGCGTGTGCAAAACTGGCTTGCACCCGTTGTAGATGGACGTAGAGCTTATCACACCCGATCATCACGTGGTGTCTGGGCACGACGAACTTTGGCAACGGTGCATACTCAGGGAGAACACTTCTTGATAATTTAGTGAGAGATCATCTTAAAATGCTACCGTCAAACTAAGCAAAATAAGATGTATAAAAGATAAACATCATATGCAATCAAAATATGTGACATGATATGGCCATCATCATCTTGCTTCTTTGATCTCCATCTCCAAAGTACTGTCATGATCTATATCGTCACCGGCATGACACCATGATCTCCATCATCTTGATCTATATCAATGTGTCGTCACGTGGTCGTCTCGTCAATAATTGCTCTTGCAAGTATTGCTATCGCATAGCGATAAAGTAAAGCAATTATTGGACGCTTGCATCTCATGCAATAGAGAGACGACCATAAGGCGTTTGCCAGTTGCCGATAACTTCCACAAAACATGATCATCTCATACAACAACTTATATCTCATCACGTCTTGACCATATCACATCACAACATGCCCTGCAAAAACAAGTTAGACGTCCTCTACTTTGTTGTTGCAAGTTTTACGTGGCTGCTACGGGCTTAAGCAAGAACCAATCTCACCTACGCATCAAAACCACAACGATAGTTTGTCAAATAGACTCCGTTTAACCTTCGCAAGGACCGGCGTAGTCACACTCGGTTCAACTAAAGTTGGAGAAACAGTCACCCGCAAGTCACCTTTGTGCAAAGCACGTCGGGGAAACCGGTCTCGCGTAAGCGTACGCGTAATGTCGGTCCGGGCCGCTTCATCCAACAATACCGCCGAACCAAAGTATGACATGCTGGTAGGCAGTATGACTTATATCGCCCACAACTCACTTGTGTTCTACTCGTGCATATAACATCAAACCATAAAACCTAGCTCGGATGCCACTGTTGGGTTTCGAGGTAATTTCAAAAATTTCCTACGCACACGCAAGATCATGGTGATGCATAGCAACGAGGGGGAGAGTGTTGTCTACGTACCCAACGCATACCGACTGCAGAAGCGATGCCACGACGTAGAGGAAGTAGTCGTATGTCTTCACGATCCAACCGATCAAGCACCGAAACTACGGGACCTCCGAGTTCGAGCACACGTTCAGCTCGATGACGATCCCTGGACTCCGATCCAGCAAAGAGTCGGGGAAGAGTTCCGTCAGCATGACAGCGTGGTGACGATCTTGATGAACTACAGCAGCAGGGCTTCGCCTAAACTCCGCTACAGTATTATCGAGGTATATGGTGGCAGGGGGCACCGCACACGGCTAAGGAATAGACCACGTGGATCAACTTGTGTGTTTAGAGGTGTCCCCTACCTCCGTATATAAAGGAGGAGAGGAGGGGAGGCTGGCCGGCCAAGGGAGGAGGCGCAGGAGAGTCCTACTCCCTCTGGGAGTAGGATTCCCCCTCCAATCCTAGTCCAACTAGGATTCCTCGGAGGGGAAGGGAGAGAGGGGGGGTCGGCCACCTTCTCCTAGTCCTAATAGGACTAGGGGAGGGAGAAGAGGCGCAGCCACCTTGGTCTGCCCCTTTCTCCTTTCCACTAAGGCCCATGAAGGCCCATATGGCTCCCGGGGGGTTCCGGTAACCCTCCCGGTAACCCGGTAAAATCCCGATTTCACCTGGAACACTTCCGGTGTCCAAACATAGGCTTCCAATATATCAATCTTTACGTCTCGACCATTTCGAGACTCCTCGTCATGTCCGTGATCACATCCGGGACTCCGAACAACCTTCGGTACATCAAAATGCATAAACTCATAATATAACTGTCATCGTAACCTTAAGCGTGCGGACCCTACGGGTTCGAGAACAATGTAGACATGACCGAGACACGTCTCCGGTCAATAACCAATAGCGGGACCTGGATGCCCATATTGGCTCCTACATATTCTACGAAGATCTTTATCGGTCAGACCGCATAACAACATACGTTGTTCCCTTTGTCATCAGTATGTTACTTGCCCGAGATTCGATCGTCGGTATCCAATACCTAGTTCAATCTCGTTGCCGGCAAGTCTCTTTACTCGTTCTGTAATACATCATCTCACAACTAACATATTAGTTGCAATGCTTGCAAGGCTTATGTGATGTGTATTACCGAGAGGGCCCAGAGATACCTCTCCGACAATTGGAGTGACAAATCCTAATCTCGAAATACGCCAACCCAACATCTACCTTTGGAGACACCTGTAATGCTCCTTTATAATCACTCAGTTACGTTGTGACGTTTGGTAGCACCCAAAGTGTTCCTCAGGCAAACGGGAGTTGCATAATCTCATAGTCATAGGAACATGTATAAGTCATGAAGAAAGCAGTAGCAACATACTAAACGATCGTGTGCTAAGCTAATGGAATGGGTCATGTCAATCAGATCATTCAACTAATGATGTGACCTCGTTAATCAAATAACAACTCATTGTTCATGGTTAGGAAACATAACCATCTTTGATTAACGAGCTAGTCAAGTAGAGGCATACTAGTGACACTTTGTTTGTCTATGTATTCACACATGTATTATGTTTCTGGTTAATACAATTCTAGCATGAATAATAAACATTTATCATGATTATAAGGAAATAAATAATAACTTTATTATTGCCTCTAGGGCATATTTCCTTCACAAACATCCTATTATATGCATCTGGCAGACTCTTTGACTACCCAGTCTGATATGGAAGATCGAAGAGCAAACGACCAAGGGATGGCTGATCGTTTCCCCTAAATAAAAGTAGCATTTGAAGACCAAACGACCGAGGGACTGCTGCGTACTATAAATACTAAGATTTGTTGCATGATTTGTTGATTTTTTTTTCTAAGGTGGAATGTGTGTGGCATGTGTGATGATGTGGATGGCTTGCATGTTAAGATAAATAGGATAGTGGAGGTGAATCTCTTAGGTATATATGATTTGTCTCCTTCCTTTGTCGTACAAGCCACTTACTTCTTTTTTGCTAGTCCTACTTCCATCCCTCCCCTCCTCTTCTGGTGTGAGGATTGATGTGCAAACCTCAGATTTCCCCAATGGAGGTACATTCATTCGTCGTACACGACATACTGCCGATGCGCCCCACCATAAAAAAAACTTGCCCAGATGGAGGTCGCCGCACTCATGGCGCAGATCCACAAGCTCACGATCTTCGTCCTCCTAAGGTCTCTCCACCCCAGCCTCCGCCGCCGACAACTGACCAGTGGCGGAGCATCACTAGGGACAAGGGGGGCATGCCCCCCTACCCTTGAAAAATTATGTGAAATACCATCCTCCTCCATCGCGTCTCCGTGGCGATGGAGGTCGTCGCCTTCGCGGTTACCATGGCCTGTTGTTGTTGGCGCCGCCACCACCGGATCACGGAGGACCCACCGGCGCTAGTCGCCGTCCGCCGCTCAGACATCATCGTGGAGATGCGGTCGGTGGTAGTTCCCTAAGGTTGTCGTCCGCCACTATAATCACTTGTACATACACTACATGTCATGCTGGAGTGCATTGGACTGTAATTAATGAGAATGAGGATGAGAATTTTTTTCAAGAACATGCAAGAGCGCTTCATGCCTTTTCCATTAAGGAGAGAGTTCATACAAAGTACTCCCTTCGTCCCACAATGGCCCTGTTTGGTTCAGCTTTTATCGACGGATTCTGCTGCTACACAGCAGAATCTGAACCAAAGGGCGAACCCAGCAGAATCCAATTCCAGAAATCCGCTGCCAAAATCTGAACCAAAAGCGGAAGCAGCCCAGGACGTGCTTTCCAAAATCTGATTCCGCTGCAGGCCAAAATCTGAAAAAAGTTGTATCAGCTGGTTTGCCAAATGACCTACATCTTTTTCACATTAGATTTTCCACAGCTATTTTTTCACAGCAGATTTTTCACAGCTGCTTTTAGAAATCCACAGCCGAACCAAACAGAGCCAATATAAGACGTTTTTGTAAGCTAAAACATTTTATAAAACGTCATACATTATGAAACGGAGGGAGTACATTACAAGGAGAAGGCCCCACCACCAAGAGGGCACCGGCCTAGAATTAGTGAATTTGAAACGAATGCCACAGGGCTAGCTCTGCACGGATGATGAATAAGACCACAGACGGTAGCAAGGATTTGTGATCGAAGACACGATTGTTATGTTCAAGCCAGATGAACCTCAACATGGCGGTGAGGGTAGTGTTCATCACTTTTCGGTGGTCGGCCGGCACTGTCGGATTTCGGGTTCCGACAAAACCCTGGAGGTTCAAACACTGGGGTGCGCATGAAGATCTCCCCCCTCCCAGCTCACGCTCTCGCAACGATCTCAGAACCTAACTCGCCGAACCCGAAGAACAAAGGACACAGGGTTTATACTGGTTCGGGCCACCGATGTGGTGTAATACCCTACTCCGGCGTGGTGTGGTGGATTGCCTCTTGGGCTGAGGATGAACAAGTACAAGGGAAGAACAGCCTCCTGAGAAGAGGTGTTTTTGGGCTCGATGAGCTTGTGTGGTTGAGGATGAAATGGATCCGGTCCAAGATGAGTTGCCTCAAGATGAGTTGGCTCCCAGATCCGTTGCCTCCTACTGCGGTGGCTACTCCTATTTATAGAGGCCCTGATCCTGTTCCCAAATGTAGGCGGGAAGGGATCCAACAACGACCAAATTTGAAGGGAGACAACTAGTACAAGTTATTCTGACAAAAGGTGGTCTTCATCTGCCAAAGGCTCTGATGGTGACACCGTCCTGGGCTCCACGCACTACAAGAGGACAAAGCTTTTGTAACACCGTCTTGTGTTACTACATGCCCAAAACAATGTTACTAGCCGATATAGTAACACAATTTGAAATGTGTTCCATTAGACCGTGTTACTACGCGGTGTCAACTGTCACACATAATAATTGTTACCATATATCAAATGGTGTGTTACAATTACATTGCAGTAACATGTGTATTATGTGTTACCAAACACACTGGTAACACATTTTTGTACTTATAGTAACACCATTAGTAACATATTTGCATAGACGCAGAACATTGGTGGTAACATGTTTCTGTAACAATAGTAACACAACTGGTAACACATTTTTCTAGCATGGGAACATCACTAGTAACATAATATCCAAATATCGTAATACTATAATTAGTTGTCAACTACTCTAATAACAAATTTTGTAACTATAGTAACACCATCGGTAACACTACTATATCAATATGGTAACATAATTAATGTATTTGTTTTTTATTATTACCCACCAAATTTGAACCCATTTTATGGAATATCAATTTATTTAATAAAACAGATGCAATTGCGTAAATAGTTAATCATTTTACTATTATGCTTGGCAGGATCAAAATGATATTGAAACTGAAGCACAACACATCTAGAAATTCATATGAAGATATTTATTACGAATAACCAAGAGTGTATGATACATATGCATTACAATAAATATATCAGTCATATCATTTTGAGCAGAGAAAACATAACTATCGAGAATATTACACCATAGCATTTGCATCAATTTGACAAAAGAAAAAATATTGTGGATGATATTACATTTTTCAATCTATCAATGTAAACTACGACTATTGGTAGCTAAAATCTTCAAATTTTATTTGCTTCTTGATCCAAGAATTCAGCTTCAACTCAATTATCCTTCTCTCGTATCTGTAAAAGAAAATTACACCTTAGATATATGTGATTAAATGTACACAAATATGATTTCAGAATGTGGAAGAGAAGATTTTAACTTACAAAAGCTGAAGGCCATGCAATTAAGTATCCTAAAGTGAAAGCCTCACCAATTGTCTTGCAACTCAATCCCTTACCAACTCCTCATTATCAAGAATAGGTTGATATATGCGCACAATGGCAAATTCAACACCTAATTCAATGCCACCAGGCTTAGTTCTTTGATCAATACTCCAAATAGTACCATACGCAACATTTTGCTTGTTGGGATATGTTGAAGTCTTTAAAACTACTTTGGAAACAGCCTATATTACCATCAATATTAGCATTCAATGACAATGATAATATGATTTGTAATTTGCATGAATAATATGAGATCTTTAGAATGTCAGCCCAATAAGGTGCCCCCAAAACTAAATAAATTGGACCCGACATCAATGTCTAATACCCAAGGTCACCTCGCTTGCTCATGCTTGGTTAAATATATCCTTCACTTGCATATATCAGATTGAGCAAAATTTGTAACAAAATCCATTTTCGAGCAGGCATGATAATGTGGTATGGGTTGCGAATTTGGGTGTAGTAAACTATGCCCCTTGGTGAATCTTTACCTTGATGGAAGAAGTACACCTTCTTTTTGAGCTAGCTGGGTCTGGGTGTTCAGTTCTATTCCCCTGCTGGTTCTGTGTTGAAACAGATTCACCTGTAAGATCCCTCGTTTCCCTCACCTACCAAGAGACAATAATATTAGATGGAATGATATTCATATCTTGAAGATACAGAAAGCTACAACTTCAAAACCCAAAAGCACACAAAAATTACCTCTGGCACAGAATCAATAACAAGGTCTTGTGGCGATGATGAATTTTGTTGAATTTGTAATTGGTTGACATCATGGTCGCCAACCTAGTTACATGACACAACAATGGTAATCAAGCAACCATTTTATATTCTATCATTGTGACATGAGTAAGAGTAACTATAGGCATAACCTCATCATGGATCTTTGTAAAATTCTGGCTTCCTAATTTGCATCTTCATAGTGCAGGTATATGGTCAGCATGTCCATCACCTACATATATATATGTCAATTGAACCATTACAAATAAAGACAAATTAACTAATGACATAACAAGGACAATTTTATTTGCCGAGAGACATGAATTCGTAGCAGATAAATGAGGGAAGGAGAAAGGAGAATCCACCTAGGACAAGATTGTAGTCTCGGACAGGGAAATCAAGCAATACAAGTTGTGGAAGTCCCCTCGGCGATTTGGGTCCCAAAACCGATGAAACCTACCAAAAGAAACATGTGAATGTAGAGGGCAGAGAAGTACACAGTAGCATGTCAATGCACTATCAGCTTATCATAACTCAAAATAGAGAGAGGAGGTACAAGACCATGCACTATTAGCTTATCATAACCCACACTCAGATATAACGCTGTCGACATATGGATTCAGGACAGGTTTAAGTTGAAAACTGTACAGATTATGCAAACTGAGCAGTATTCAAGCAACGGATAAGATTCTGTTAAGAACTACTCGTATGTGATAGTAGAGCAGCAACATGTTGCCTCATGTGCCATCCCAATAAGTCAAGAAGCAGCAGCCAAGGTTTATTCTAAGTCAAACTTCTTCACGTTTGAGTTTGTAAAAAATATATCACTATTTGGAACACTAGATTAGTTTATACTTTTATTAGAATCTTTAGAAAATATTCACACTATGTATAGTTTATTTTGCAGATCTTGCCATATTTCTCTATAAATTTACCAAATTTAAACAAGTTTCACCTAGAACGCCCTAGCAGAAGTGTAGAACATGCACCTACATATCAATGGATCGATCTGATTGATGGATTAAGCACTGGCCCAACACAAAATTATAGCCAGCCACAACCGTACACGGTTTATGGGCTTATCTACATCAGTGAAGGTTTAATTACTTGTCTACGTATGGGCTAATTATGCAATTAGCTGCGGCCATTAGCATATATAGTACACACTGTCTGCTACGAATCGTTAAGGGGGCTAGCGAGTGGCAGGGGTCTGACCCTGATCGCCCCTTCGTCTCCGCCCCTGCATCTGTATAGTGGTGTTCGTAGCAGTCAGATCAGGGAAGGGGTGGGCATTCAGATCCATACCAGCCAAGAGATCGTACTCCTTGAGGATGTAGGTGTCGGAGCTGAAGACCGACGAAGCCGTCGCCGCAACGATCCAAACGGCGGCGAGGCAGATCAAGGAAGCGGCGGCGAGGCAGGTCGAGGAAGCGGCGCCGAGGCAGGTCGAGGAAGCGGCAGATCGATACGAGGTGGAGGTGGGGTAGAGGTGGGGGGGGGGGGGGGGGGGGGGGCGGCGTGCTGGGCGTTGGACCGCGGCGTGGTAGCCGCCGAATGGGGGCTGGGCTGGATGTAGATGCGTTTGAGTACCATTTATTTAGCGTTTTCTAGTTAACTGGAGGGAAAAGTAAGCGCGAAAATTAGAGCTTTTGCGCCAGAATTAATTTTCACCATCGAGAACTAGAGGGAAATTTGGAACTATTTTTTATCCAGGAAAACTGGACGGAAATTGTTTTGGAAGAACTGTGACATTGTTACATATATTTATTTGTTTGGCATGGAAATTTTCCAAAAAGTGTTTTTGGCATGGAAAATTAGAGCCATATTTTATTTTTATTTCTTAATGATTGAAAGGAAAATTGGATACATCTAAATAGTAAGGACTTTATAAAATTGATTTACGTAACATGTGCTAAATAACCTATAACACGGTTTTCCTAGGCTAACTAGTTGATATAAAAAATCATTGATCTTAAAGCTTCGACGGGCCTTGGAGGATGTTGTGATCGGCAGATCCCCGATGTTGGGATGATGGACGTGCTGGTGTTGTCATGAACATTGGCGATCAGTTAATAGATCTCGCTCCTGGTCGGTTGCCTCGACCAAGATCACATCATTCCCACACGACTTCCCGTGGAAGGTACGACCGACGTGGGAGAAAACTGCGACCGACAATGCTAGAAGCTGCGACCGGCCCGGAACATGTTATGACCAGCGAGGCCGGCGACTTTTGATCGGTACTAATAGCGCAGACGGTGGTGCTACAAAGTGATGACGACAATATGCGTCAGTTGCAACCAACTGCCGACGGTGTTGTAACAACATATTCGAGAGGCTGGCACATTAATCTAGTATCTTCCTTCCTTCCACCTCCATGACGACAGAGAATAAGGGGAGGGTATCCCAACTACACCCAGGGTTTAAAACCGACCGTACTCGCAGTTGTACCAGAAAAAGGAAACCTATGACCTTGATGGTTGGTTAAAGAAACACATTGTAATTCGACCGACTGATCTCGCTCCTGATCGATCGCCTCAACCAAGATCGTGTCATTCCCGCACGACTGCCCAGGGAAGCTTCGACCGGTGTGGGAGAAAGCTACAACTGTCAATGATAGAAACTGCGACCGACCCGGGAGCATGTTGTGACCAGGAAGGTCGGAAACTTCTGATTGGTGCTGAGAACGCATGCGGTGGTAGTACAAAGTGGCGACGACGAGGTGCGTCAGGTACGACCGACCACCGACAGTGTTCTAACGGCAAATCTGAGAGGCTGGCACATCAATCTAGTTCCCTCCTTCCTTTCACCTCCATGGCGATAGAGAATAAGGGGAGGGTATCTCAGCTACACCCATGGTTCAAAAAACCGACTGTACTTGCGGTCAAACCAAAAAAAGTAAACCTACAATCTCGATGGTTGGTTAAAGAAAAACATTGTAATTCTGCCTAGGACGTTAACCGATTGACTTTACACCAGTCAAACCGAGTCCATGAACGTGGAGATACGCAGCTGATGAGCCTTCGCTGAAGGGAGGGGCAAATGGGCCGGCCCAGCTGATGAGTTCTAATGATAGTCACAACCAGATAGTTGAAGTATCGAACTTATTTTGAAAATTATCGAAAAATAGAAATTGAACAATTTGTAAAATTCCGTTGAACATTTTATTAATGTACGATGAACATTTTTGATAATGATGAATTTTTTAATACATGGTGAACATATATGAAAAAATGAGTATATACATTGAGCAATTTTTTAATACGCATTGAATATTTCTATACTACTATATAGTGTACCAGTTTTGAATTGGATCTGGAGCATCAATCATAACCGTTGGTGTGCTAAATCTAACGGCTGACAGCAATGGGATTCGTGATGAACAGTAGAACGTAACAACCTCCACGATGTTCTGGAACTATCGCCTCCCACTTCCCAGAAAAGAGGCCCAATACGTGATACATCTTGGGCCATGTTGCAGATTGGAGAACGTGCTAAGCCCAAGGCAGAATTTGCAAATTCTTCTCCGTGTCATTAGGCTGGGCTTCCATACTCTACATCAGCAATACTTGCTAAATTGCCTAAAAAAAGCAATACTTACATTGGGCAAGTTTCTCAAAAAAAAACAAAAAACAAATGTCAGACGTGTATTGCACGTGTAAGCGTGGTGTCCTGGACAGGGGAAAAACCAAAACTGATATGTACTATATAAAAGTTACTATTCATACTTTTTGGACTTGTGGTTTTTTATTGCTGAGGATACCACGACAGTCATTCCCCCGTGAAACTTTTTACACGAGTATTATGCTAGGTCGTGTTAGTTAAATAAATTCAGAAAATTTTGAATCTTTATGTTTTTTAATTGTTTTTTCAATTCGGATGCATTGGCCGCCATGTTCCAAAGATCCGCACCGACATAACATTTTCCACAATATACACTCAAAGAAAGGGAGTAAAAAATATGTTGAACAATTCTCGAATACACATTGGAATTTGTTTGTGGTAATATACACATAACAAATTCAAAAAACACAGTGAACATTTTTATATTCGGCGAACAATTTCTAATACATGCAATGAACATTGTATAAAAAAAATTGTATAAGACACGAAAAAGGAAATTAAAAAGGAAAATAAAATAAATAGAAACCGAAACAAAACAAAACAAAATAAACAGAAAAGAAGTGAACCGCGTAGCGACCGTAGGCCAGCCCAAATTGTGGCGTCGGCAGCTCAAGCTTCAGGAAGACCCACCCTATTAGACGCTTCAGGCGCCCGTTACCAGTGTTTTCACAAAACAGGTGCCTGAAGCGCCCCCGTGTTGGGCCGGCCCATCTACGGTTTGTTTTCATGGTCTTAATTCGCAAAAAAGTGCCACGTTTGAGAATCGAGCAAGCGACTTCGCTCCGGGTACGCCGGTGTAACCACCAGGCCACCCCGTTCGGATCAAAAATTTAATTTTTCATCTCTTTAATGTGTTTTTTATTTTTTTTTTCTTTTTCCTGGTTCGATGATTTTTCTCAAATGTGTCAACATTTCTTTAAGTCGATGAACTTTTCCAAAATTTGATTAACATTTTATAAATTGATGACCATTTTTTGAAAGCCCATGCTTTTTTTAATTTTGATGCTTTTCTAATTTAGATGAATTTTTTTAAAATCATGAGATTTCTACAAAATCCATGAACTTTTTTGAATTTCGATGAACTATTTTTCAAATTCAACGAACCTTCTTTAAACTCGGTGCACTTTTTTTAAATGGATATTTTTTCAAAATTAATGAAAATTTTCCATTTTCGAATTTTTTTTAGAACTCATAGTTTTTTTGGGAATTTCGTTTCAAATAATTAATTCTGGGTTTATAATGTATCTTTTTTTGCGGTAACGATTTATAATATATCTCTAGGAGAAGGGTCAAATAGGCCTCGTCTCTAAAGTGGACTAGCTTGGCAGCTTGGTGTGGTGGTTCTGATGTTATTTACTCTTCATTTAGGTTAGCACCAACTAGCGCTTATAGTGCCGAATAAGAGTTCCCAAAGCTTCAACGAAGCCACGACTATTTGACGCTTGTGGGCGTCAGATAGGATCTGCCTCTTTCTAGTTCGCCCCCTCCTGATCACAAATTGCAAGCCCAATTGGTATTGGGTTGTTGGGCATGCGGCGGCTCAAGGTCAATGGTCCTATTCCTAGTTTCACATGATTTTTTTATTTCCCTAGAAGAACATTTTTTTATAATTTACTTGTTTTCCCCCAAAAGGCCGACATACTTAAAAACCTAGACGAGGCCTTGGTTCCCTTTTTGGTCAGACCGCCGGTCCTGTTCTTAAAACCATGTTCAAATTTAAGCTCTTGTTTGATGTTAATCTTCCACTCTTGTTAGTACTGACGTCAAATACTTAATTTCATATGATCATTTCAAGGTGTGCATTTTGCATTTATGGTCGCTGAGTCATCCTGAAATTCTACCGTCCTGATGGTCTTGGTCTTGTTGCACCGATATGGAAACCTTTGCCTGATGCCTCGGGACTCCTCGCCTGCGCCTGCCCCTTTAGCACCAAAGAGGAAACGAGGACACTATGCGCGCTGGCGGCCGCTCGGTGCCCGCCTGGCTTTGGTAGTCATGGCTTGCGTCACAAGAACCTCGCGAGGTGCCCCTCACCTTGATCTCTCCGCCCCTCGCGAGCCAGCCTAGTGAGGCCGCCCCCGAGGAGGTCTTGCGTCGTCTGCCTAGCAAGGCTTGGCCCCTCGCGAGGGTCTTGAGTGTTTGCTGGTGAAGATGGGCCGTACAGGCCCGCTGGTGGAACCACGCCGTGGGCCGTACGCAGGCAAGTCTAGGGACCCTCGTTCCCAAGACGCCGACAATAGCCCCCGGGGCCAAGGCGCGCTCAGACTTGACTTCAAGGCGAAGCCAAGGGGCAAGTACGGAGCACCGCGGGCCCCAACATCTTGTGGCCTTGGTTGACGCGTGGCGACTGATGGGGCGTGGGCGTCTCCGCTTCTCCACGCTCCCTCGGCAATTGCCCGTCTTGACGAGTCCTTGATGCATGCAGAGAAAACCATCATTACCTGTGATCGTGGGGGTCGCCGGTTGGCCTTCTCCTGCTATAAATGAGGAGGGGGCAGAGCCCCCGTCGCCCATCTCTTCCTGTTCCGCCCGCTTCTCCTTCCTTGCTTCATTGCTAGCAGCGACACCCATGGCGCCGATTGATACGTCTCCAACGTATCAATAATTTTTTATTGTTCCATGCTATTATATTATCCATCTTGGATGTTTTATATAAACTTATATGCTATTTTATATGATTTTTGGGACTAACCTATTAACCTAGAGCCCATTGCTAGTTTCTGTTTTTTCCTTCTTTTGAGTTTTACAGAAAAGAAATATCAAACGGAGTCTAATTGACGTGCCAATTTTTGATGATTTTTAATGGACCAAAAGAAGCCCCCGAAGTAAAAGAATTGGGCCAGGAGAGTCCCGAGCCATCCACGAGAGTGGAGGGAGAGCCCAACCCCCTGGGCTCGCACCCTATCTCATGGATGACTCGGAGACCCCCTGACGTGAGACCGGCGCTAAAAAATCCTATAAATACAGAAACCCTCGAAAAGAAACCTAGATCGGGAGTTCCGCCGCCGCAAGCCTCTATAGCCACCAAAAACCAATCGGGACCCTATTCCGGCACCCTGCTGGAGGGGGGATCCATCACTAGTGGCCATCTTCATCATCCCGACGCTCTCCATGACGAGGAGGGAGTAGTTCACCCTCGGGGCTGAGGGTATGTACCAGTAGCTATGTGTTTGATCTCTCTCTCTCTTTCTCTCTCTCACTCTCTCGTGTTCTTAATATGGCACGATCTTATTGTACCGCGAGCTTTGCTATTATAGTTGGATCTTATGATGTTTCTCCCCCTCTATCTCCTTGTGATTAATTGAGTTTTCCCTTTGAAGTTATCTTATCGGATTGAGTCTTCAAGGATTTGAGAACAGTTGATGTATGTCTTGCGTTAGCTTATCTGTGGTGACAATGGGATATTCACGTGATCTACTTGATGTATGTTTTGGTGATCAACTTGCGGGTTTAGTGACCTTGTGAACTTATGCATAGGGGTTGGCACACATTTTTGTCTTGACTCTTCGGTAGAAACTTTGCGGCACTCTTTGAAGTTCTTTGTGTTGGTTGAATAGATGAATCTGAGATTGTGTGATGCATATTGTATAATCATACCCGCGGATACTTGAGGTGACATTGGAGTATCTAGGTGACATTAGGGTTTTGGTTGATTTCTGTCTTAAGGTGTTATTTTACTACAAACTCTAGGGTTGTTTGTGACACTTATAGGAATATCCCAATGGATTGATCGGAAAGAATAACTTTGAGGTGGTTTCGTACCCTACAATAATCTCTTCGTTTGTTCTCCGCTATTATTGACTTTGGAGTGACTCTTTGTTGCATGTTGAGGGATAGTTATATGATCTAATTATGCTATTATTGTTGAGAGAACTTGCACTAGTGAAAGTATAAACCCTAGGCCTTGTTTCAACACATTGCAATACCGTTTGTGCTCATCATTAGTTACCTTTCTGTTTTTATATTTTCAGATTAGAAAAACCTATATCTACCATCTATATTGCACTTGTATCACCATCTATTTACCGAACTAGTGCACCTATACAATTTACCATTGTATTGGGTGTGTTGGGGACACAAGAGACTCTTTGTTATTTGGTTGCAGGGTTGTTTGAGAGAGACCATCTTCATCCTATGCCTCCCAAGAATTGATAAACCTTAGGTCATCCACTTGAGGGAATTTTGCTACTGTCCTACAAACCTCTGCACTTGGAGGCCCAACAACATCTACAAGAAGAAGGTTGCATAGTAGACATCAAGCTCTTTTCTGGCGCTGTTGCCGAGGAGGCGAGTGCTTGAAGGTATATCTTTTGATCTTGCAATCGAATCTTTTAGTTTCTTGTTTTATCACTAGTTTAGTTTATAAAAGAAAACTACAAAAAATGGAATTGAGATTGCCTCATATGCTTCATCTTTTTAATGTATTTCGTGAAAATAAGGATTCCAATAATTGTGCCAAAGTGTTAGAAGAAGAATGCATTAAAATGTTTGGCCCTAAATCTTTGGATGATGAGCATGATTGCAATGCAGTTACTATGAATTCTTTGAATACGCATGATGCTAATGATATGCAAAGCCACAAGCTTGGGAATGCTATGTTTAATGAAGATGCTATTTTTTTGTCCCCCAAGTTTTGATGAGCAAATTTATTATGATGAAAACATCCCTCCTATCTATGATGATTATTGTGATGACACGTATGCTATAAAGAATAATGATATCCATGAAACTTGCCATCATGATCTTAACTTTCAATTGAATTATGCCTCACATGATAGTTATTTTGTTGAGTTTGCTCCCACTACTATTCATGAGAAGAAATTTGCTTATGTGGAGAGTAATAAAATTCTATGCTTGTAGATCATGAAAAGAATGCTTTATGTGATGGTTATATTATTGAATTCATTCATGATGCCACTGAAAATTATTAAGAGGGAGGAATATATGCTTGTAGGAATTACAATAATATCATGTTTCCTCTCTATGTGCTTAAAATCTTGAAGTT
Source organism: Triticum urartu (assembly GCF_056163025.1). Classification (NCBI taxonomy): domain Eukaryota; kingdom Viridiplantae; phylum Streptophyta; class Magnoliopsida; order Poales; family Poaceae; genus Triticum; species Triticum urartu. Next base: position 646,462,920 of record NC_141877.1, on the reverse strand, counting down.
ATGCTTGTTTTGCTTTCCTATGCTAGTTGGTTCTTGTTCCCATAAATTGTTTGCTCACAAAATCCCTATGCATAGGAAGTGGGTTAGGATTAAATGTGTTAGTAATATTCTCCATGATGCTCTCTTTATGTTTCAATTCTTATCTTTTATGTGAGCATCATTGAAATCGTCATGCCTAGCTAAAAAGGCATTAAAGAAAAGCGCTTGTTGGGAGACAACCCAATATTTACCCCTACTGTTTTTGTGTGTTCACATGATTAAGCTACCATATTGATCATGTTTTACAGCTTTTGTTTGAATAAAGTGCCAAGTAAGACCTTTGGGAGGGCTTACGGTGATAGTTGATTTGATCTTGATGAAAAACAGAAACTTTTGCGCCCAGGAGATTAGTTTTCATTTTTAATAGAAGCGCGATAAAATACTGATTCTTTTTACAGAGGATTAATAAAAAATTAACTAGGACTTCCTAATTTCTTTTGATTTTTGGTGTTACAGAAGTATTCGATAGTTACAGATTACTACAGACTGTTCCGTTTTTGACAGATTCTGTTTTTGATGCATAGTTTGCTTATTTTCTAGTTTCTATGGCTTATATTGCTTAATATAAATTGTAGAAATGGTATGGTACAGTAGGAATCATGTGAGAAAAATTATGAATCTTGTCTTGACAGTACCTAAGTGGTGATTTGCTTTCGTATACTAACGGAGCTTACGAGTTTTCTGTTAAGTTTTGTGTTGTGAAGTTTTCAAGTTTTGGGTAAAGATTCGATGGACTACGGAATAAGGAGTGGCAAGAACCTAATCTTGGGGATTCCCAAGGCACCCCAAGGTAATATTCAAGGACAACCAAGAGCCTAAGCTTGGGGATGCCCCAGATGGCATCCCTCTTTCGTCTTCATTCATCAGTAACTTTACTTGGAGCTATATTTTTATTCACCACATGATATGAGTTTTTCTTGGAGCGTCATTTTATTTTATTAAGATTTGCTTGTTTTAATTTAGATTAGTGTTTTGCATCTTTTATTTCAATAAAAAGGTCAAGTATAGCCTTTACCACGCTTATTTTTCAAGTCCATATGTTACTGTTTTAAAAACAGAAAGTTTGCTGTTATGTTTTGAATATTTATGAATAGTAAGAATATGATAAAATCTTGAAATTTTTACACAATGAGTAACAACAAATTATCTACAGTGTGGTAATTTTTTAGAATTTTTGGAATTAACTAAGTATGATTCCTCTTGCATTCTTTACAGACTATCCTGTTTAGACACATTGCTGTTATGTTTGCATTGTTTGCATATGTTTGCTTGTTTAATGATTCTATTTGAGGATAGGAGTGTTAAATATGCAGAGGCAATTAGTAGGCAATGTCAAATTATAATTTTAGTGATTTTCTACAGTAGAGAATGATAAGGTTTTGCGTTGATTTATACTAACTTATCTCACGAGTTCTTGTTGAGTTTTGTGTGGATGAATTTTTTAAGATTCCAGGAAACTATGATATGAGGGGAATTAAGGAGACACAAAAGCTCAAGCTTGGGGATGCCCAATGTATCCCTAATTAATATTTCAAGAAGTCTCAAGCATCTAAGCTTGGAGATGCCCCGGTAGGCATCCCACCTTTCTTCATCAACAATTATCGGTTAGCCTCGGTTGAGCCTAAGTTTTTGCTTCTTCACATGATATGTGCTATCCTTGCAAGGTCATTTTATTTTGTTTTGCTTGCTGTTTGAATAAAATATCAAGATCTGGAATTCTTAAATGTTAGAGAGTCTTCACATAGTTGCACAATTATTCGACTACTCATTGATCTTCACTTATATCTTTTGGAGTAGTTTGTCATTTGCTCTGGTGCTTCACTTATATCTTTTTAGAGCATGGCGGTAGTTTTATTTTGAAGAAATTGTTGAACTCTCATGCTTCACTTATATCTTTTTGAGAGTTTCTAAACAGCATGGTAGTTTGCTTTGGTTATGAATTTAGTCCTAATATGATGGGCATCCAAGAGGGATATAATAAAAACTTTCATATAATGTGCATTGAATACTATGAGAAATTTGATTCCTTATGATTTTTTTGAGATATGAAGATGATGATATTAGAGTCATGCTAGTGAGTAGTTGCGAATTTGACAAATACTTGTGTTAAGGTTTGTGAGTCCCGTAGCATGCACGTATGGTGAACCGTTATGTAACGAAGTTGGAGCATGAGATATTTTTTTATTGTCTTCCTTATGAGTGGCGGTTGGGGACGAGCGATGATCTTTTCCTACCAATCTATCCCCCTAAGAGCATGCACGTAGTACTTTGTTTCGATAGCTAATAGACATTTGCAATAAGTATGTGAGTTCTTTATGACTAATGTTGACTCCATGGATTATACGCACTCTCATCCTTCCACCATTGCTAGCCTCTCTAGTACGGCGCAACTTTCGCCAGTACCATAAACCCACCATATACCTTCCTCAAAACAGCCACCATACCTACCTATTATGGCATTTCCATAGCCATTCCGAGATATATTGCCATGCAACTTTCCACCGTTTCGTTTATTATGACACGCTTCATCATTGTCATATTGCTTTGCATGATCATTTAGTTGACATTGTATTTGTGGCAAAGCCACCGATCATAATTCTTTCATACATGTAACTCTTGATTCATTGCACATCCCGGCACACCGCCGGAGGCATTCATATAGAGCATATTTTGTTCTAAGTATCGAGTTGTAATTCTTGAGTTGTAAGTAAATAAAAGTTTGATGATCTTCATTATTAGAGCATTGTCCCATGTGAGGAAAAAAGAGAGAAAGGCCAAAAAAAGAGAAGGCCCAAAAAACAAAAAACAAAATGAGATAAAAAGAGAGAAGGGGCAATCTACTATCCTTTTACCACACTTGTGCTTCAAAGTAGAACCATGATCTTCATGATAGAGAGTCTCCTATGTTCTCACATTCATATACTAGTGGGAATTTTTCATTATAAAACTTGGCTTGTATATTCCAAGGATGGGCTTCCTCTAATTGCCCTAGGTCTTCATGAGCAAGAAAGTTGGATGCATACCCACTTAGTTTATTTTTGAGCTTCATAAACTTATAGCTCTAGTGCATCCGTTGCATGGCAATCCCTACTCACTCATATTGATATCTATTGATGTGCATCTCTATAGCCCGTTCATATGCCTAGTTGATGTGAGACTATCTCCTTCTTTTTGTCTTCTCCACAACCACCTTCTATTCCACCTATAGTGCTATGTCCATGTCTCACACTCATGTATTGCGTGAAAGTTGAAAATGTTTGAGAACATCGAAAGTATGAAACAATTTCTTGGCTTGTCATCGGGGTTGTGCATGATTTGAATATTTTGTGTGATGAAGATGGAGCATAGCCAAACTATATGATTTTGTAGGGATGAACTTTCTTTGGCCATGTTATTTTGAGAAGACATGATTACTTTGTTAGTATGCTTGAAGTATTATTATTTTTATGTCAATATTAAACTTTTGTCTTGAATCTTTCGGGTCTGAACATTCCTGCCACAATAAAGAAAGTTACATTGAGAATTATGTTAGGTAGCATTCCACATCAAAAATTCTTCTTTTATCATTTACCTACTCGAGGACGAGCGAGAATTAACCTTGGGGATGCTTGATACGTCTCCAACGTATCTATAATTTTTTATTGTTCCATGCTATTATATTATCCATATTGAATGTTTTATATGAACTTATATGCTATTTTATATGATTTTTGGGACTAACCTATTAGCCTAGAGCCCAGTGCCAGTTTCTGTTTTTCCCTTGTTTTTGAGTTTTATAGAAAAGGAATACCAAACGGAGTCCAATTGACGTGCCAATTTTTGACGATTTTTTATGGACCAAAAGAAGCCCCCGAAGTAAAAGAGTTGGGCCAGAAGAGTCCCGAGCCATCCACGAGGGTGGAGGGAGCGCCCTACCCCCCTAGGCTCGCCCCCCTATCTCGTGGATGACTCGGAGACCCCCCCCTGACGTGAGACCGATGCCAAAAATTCCTATAAATACAGAAACCCTCGAAAAGAAACCTAGATCGGGAGTTCCGCCGCTGCAAGCCTCTGTAGCCACCAAAAACCAATCGGGACCCTGTTCCAGCACCCTGTCGGAGGGGGGATCCATCACTGGTGGCCATCTTCATCATCCCGGCGCTCTCCATGACGAGGAGGGAGTAGTTCACCCTCGGGGCTGAGGGTATGTACCAGTAGCTTTGTGTTTGATCTCTCTGTCTCTCTCTAGTGTTTTGATATGGCACGATCTTGATGTACCGCGAGCTTTGCTATTATAGTTGGATCTTATGATGTTTCTCCCCCTCTATCTCCTTGTGATGAATTGAGTTTTCCCTTTAAAGTTATCTTATCGGATTGAGTCTTTAAGGATTTGAGAACACTTGATGTATGTCTTGCATGTGCTTATCTGTGGTGACAATGGGATATTCACGTGATCTACTTGATGTATGTTTTGGTGATCAACTTGCAGGTTCAGTTACCTTTTGAACTTATGCATAGGGGTTGGCACACGTTTTCGTCTTGACTCTCCGGTAGAAACTTTGGGGCACTCTTTGAAGTTCTTTGTGTTGGTTGAATAGATGAATCTGAGATTGTGTGATGCATGTCGTATAATCATACCCGCGGATACTTGAGGTGACATTGGAGTATCTAGGTGACATTAGGGTTTTGGTTGATTTGTGTCTTAAGGTGTTATTTTACTACGAAATATATGGTTGTCTGTGACACTTATAGGAATAGCCCAATGGATTGATCGGAAAGAATAACTTTGAGGCAGTTTCGTACCCTACAATAATCTCTTCGTTTGCTCTTCGTTATTAGTGACTTTGGAGTGACTCTTTGTTGCATGTTGAGGGATAGTTATATGATCTAATTATGTTATTATTGTTGAGAGAACTTGCACTAGTGAAAGTATGAAGCCTAGGCCTTGTTTCAATGCATTGCAATAGCGTTTGTGCTCACTTTTATCATTAGTTACCATACTGTTTTTATATTTTTCAGATTACAAAAACCTATATCTACCATCCATATTGCACTTGTATCACCATCTCTTCGCCGAACTAGTGCACCTATACAATTTACCATTGTATTGGGTGTGTTGGGGACACAAGAAACTCTTTGTTATTTGGTTGCAGGGTCGTTTGAGAGAGACCATCTTCATCCTATACCTCCCACGGATTGATAAACCTTAGGTCATCCAGTTGAGGGAAATTTACTACTGTCCTACAAACCTATGCACTTGGAGGCCCAATAACGTCTACAATAAGAAGGTTGCGTAGTAGACATCACCGATACGGAGATTCTCGGCCACAGAGAAGGGAAAAGCCCCCCGCGACGAGTGATACGTCTCCAACGTATCTATAATTTTTGATTGCTCCATGCTACTTTATCTACTGTTTTGGACTATATTGGGCTTTATTTTCCACTTTTATATTATTTTTGGGACTAACCTATTAACCGGAGGCCCAGCCCAGAATTGCTGTTGTTTGCCTATTTCGGTATTTCGAGGAAACAGAATATCAAACGGAGTCCAAACGGAATGAAACCTTTGGGAACGTGATCTTCTCACCGAACGTGATCCAGGAGACTTGGATCCTACTCCAAGAAGTTTCCGGGGAGGTCACGAGGGTGGAGGCGCCCCCCCTGGGCGCGCCCCCTGCCTCGTGGGCCCCTCGGAGCTCCACCGACGTGCCCCTTCCTCCTATATATACCTACGTACCCCCATTAGACAATAGACGGAGCCAAAAACCTAATTCCACCGCCGCAACTTCCTGTATCCACGAGATCCCATCTTGGGGTCTGTTCCGGAGCTCCGCCGGAGAGGGCATCCATCACGGAGGGCTTCTACATCGACATCATAGCCCTTCCGATGAAGTGTGAGTAGTTTACTTCAGACCTTCGGGTCCATAGCTAGTAGCTAGATGGCTTCTTCTCTCTTTTTGGGTCTCAATACAATGTTCTCCCCCTCTCTTGTGGAGATCTATTCGATGTAATCTTGTTTTTGCGGTGTGTTTGTTGAGACCGATGAATTGTGGGTTTATGATCCAACTTATCTATGAATAATATTTGAATCTTCTCTGAATTATTTTATGTATGATTGAGTTATCTTTGCAAGTCTCTTCGAATTATCCGTTTGGTTTGGCCAACTAGATTGGTAGTTCTTGCAATGGGAGAAGTGCTTAGCTTTGGGTTCAATCTTGCGGTGTCCTTACTCAGTGACAGAAAGAGTTGCAAGGCACGTATTGTATTGTTGCCATCGAGGATGACAAGATGGTGTATTTATCATATTGCATGAATTTATTCCTCTACATCATGTCATCTTGCTTAAGGCATTACTCTGTTTTTAACTTAATACTCTAGATGCATGCTGGATAGCGGTCGATGAGTGGAGTAATAGTAGTAGATGCAGGCAGGAGTCGGTCTACTTGTCACGGACGTGATGCCTATATACATGATCATACCTAGATAACCTCATAACTATGCTCAATTCTATCAATTGCTTAACAGTAATTTGTTCACCCACCGTAGAATATCTATGCTCTTGAGAGAAGCCACTAGTGAAACCTATGGCCCCCTGGTCTATTCTCATCATATCAATCTCCATTACTTTATTTTACTTGTTTTGCTTTTACTTTTCACTTTGCATCTTTATACCAAAAATACCAAAAATATTATCTCTATCAGATCTCACTCTCGTAAGTGACCGTGAAGGGATTGACAACCCCTAAGCGTTGGTTGCGAGTTGCTACCGTTTTGTGCAGGTACGAGGGACTTGCGCGTGACCTCCTACTAGATTGATACCTTGGTTCTCAAAAACTGAGGGAAATACTTACGCTACTGTGCTGCATCACCCCCTCCTCTTCGGGGAAAACCAACGCTAGGTCGAGACGTAGCAAGAAGGATTTCTGGCGCCGTTGCCGGGGAGGCCTACGCCAAGTCAAGTCAAGATTTACTCTCCCGTCAACGAGCCATTTCTGGCACCGTTGCCGTGGAGGCCTATGCCAAGTCAAGTCAAGATTTACTCTCCCGTCAACGAGCCATTTCTGGCGCCGTTGCCGGGGAGGCCTATGCCAAGTCAAGTCAAGATTTACTCTCCCGTCAACGAGCCATTTCTGGCGCCGTTGCCGGGGAGTCTACGCAAAAAGTCAACATACCAAGTACCCATCACAATCCCTATCTCCCGCATTACATTATTTGCCATTTGCCTCTCGTTTTCCTCTCCCCCACTTCACCCTTGCCGTTTTATTCACCCTCTCTTTCCCTTTGCCTTTTGTTTGCTCGTGTGTTAGTTTGCTTGCTTGTTCGTCACGATGGCCTTACCTAATTTTGGTGATCTTTACCTTAAAAGGCTAGAAGATATCGAAAACAATGTCAGGAAGTTTATGGTCTTGCAATTTGAGCATAATAATTTCTTTAGAAATGAGCTTAAGGAACAAAAGAGTTTTATGAGTTATATGAATAAATAGCTCGATGATATGTCCAAAGAATTTGATGGTGTAAGAGCCCAAATTGCTCATCTTGAAAAAATGACCGCTGAAATTTCGGATATGCAAGCCACCTTAGTCAATAAGATGGCCGCTAAACCGAATAACTATGAGAATCAAGATGAAGATCTGAAAGTTATTGATGTGTCCCCTATTAAATCTTTGTTTTGCAATATGAATCTTGATGAATCTGATTATGACCTTCCCTTACCTAGAAGGCGTTCTAAGAATTTTGAGTTTTTAGATCCTGATGATGAAATTGATAAAAAAGGGATTGAAAGAAATAAAAATCTATATATTGCTAAACCCACTATTTTGGATCTCAAGGAATTTAACTATGAAAATTGCTCTTTAATTGATTGTATTTCCTTTTTGCAATCCGTGTTAAATTCTCCTCATGCTTATAGTCGAAATAAGGCCTTTACCGAACACATTGTTGACGCCTTAATGCAATCTTATGAAGAAAAGCTTGAGTTGAAAGTTTCTATCCCTAGAAAACTCCATGATGAGTGGGAACCTACAATTAAGATTAAAATTAAAAAATATGAGTTTCATGCTTTGTGTGATTTGGGTGCTAGTGTCTCTACTATCCCCAAAGCTTTGTGTGATTTGCTAGATTTCTGTGACTTTGATGATTGCTCTCTAAACTTGCATCTTGCGGATTCCACTATTAAAAAGCCTATGGGAAGAATTAATGATGTTCTTATTGTTGCAAATAGGAATTATGTGCCCGTAGATTTTATTGTTCTTGATATAGATTGCAATCCTTCATGTCCTATTATTCTTGGTAGACCTTTCCTTAGAACGATTGGTGCAATTATTGATATGAAGGAAGGGAATATTAAATTCCAATTTCCCTTAAAGAAGGGCATGGAACACTTTCCTAGAAAGAAAATAAAATTACCATATGAATCTATCATGAGAGCCACTTATGGATTGCCTACCAAAGATGGCAATACCTAGATCTATCCTTGCTTTTATGCCTAGCTAGGGGCGTTAAACGATAGCGCTTGTTGGGAGGCAACCCAATTTTATTTTGTGTTTTTGTTTTTGGTTCTGTTTAGGAATAAATAATCCATCTAGATTCTGTTTAGATGTGGTTTTATCTTTTAATTAGTGTTTGTGCCAAGTTAAACCTATTAGATCTTCTTGGAAGATAGTTATTTGATCTTGCTGTAATTTCCAGAATCTTTGTGCTCAGTGCTCGAATTGTCAAAAATCACCAGAACGTGATAAAATAGTGATTCAAATTGCTGCTGATCAATAAACAAATTGCCCAGATCGTCTAATTTTGGTAGAATTTTTTGGGTTCCAGAAGTTTGCGTTAGTAACAGATTACTACAGACTGTTCTGTTTTTGACAGATTCTGTTTTGCGTGTGTTGTTTGCTTATTTTGATGAATCTATGGCTAGTAAAATAGTTTATAAACCATAGAGAAGTTGGAATACAGTAGGTTTAACACCAATACAAATAAATAACAAGTTCACTACAGTACCTTAAAGTAGTCTTTTGTTTTCTTTCTCTAACGAAGCTCACGGGATTTCTATTGAGTTTTGTGTTGTGAAGTTTTCAAGTTTTGGGTGAATTCTTTTGATGGATTATGGAACAAGGAGTGGCAAGAGCCTAAGCTTGGGGATGCCCATGGCACCCCCAAGATAATCCAAGGACACCAAGAAGTCAAAGCTTGGGGATGCCCCGGAAGGCATCCCCTCCTTCGTCCACTTCCATCGGTAATTTACTTGGAGCTATATTTTTATTCACCACATGATATGTGTTTTGCTTGGAGCGCCTTGTATTATTTGTGTCTTTGCTTGTTAGTCTACCACAATCATCCTTGCTGTACACACCTTTTGAGAGAGCCATGTATGAATTGAAATTTGTTAGAATACTCTATGTGCTTCACTTATATCTTTTTGAGCGTGATAATTTTTGCTCTAGTGCTTCACTTAGATCTTTTAGAGCACGGTGGTGGTTTGTTTTAAAGAAACTTGATCTCTCATGCTTCACTTAGATTATTTTGAGAGTTGTTAATAGCATGGTAATTTTCTTAATGTTAATATACTTGGTATTCAAGATATGTGAAACTTTCTTTTTAGTGGGTTGAATACTAAGATAAGTTTGATGCTTGATAATTGTTTTGAGATATGGAGGTGATAATATCATGGTCGTGCTAGTTGAGTAGTTGTGAATTTGAGAAATACTTGTGTTGAAGTTAGCAAGTCCCGTAGCATGCACGTATGGTTAAAGTTGTGTAACAAATTTGAAGCATGAAGTGTACCTGGCTTGTGCATCCTTATGAGTGGCGGTCGGGGACGAGCGATGGTCTTTTCCTACCAATCTATCCCCCTAGGAGCATGCGCGTAGTACTTGATTTTTGATGACTTCTAAATTTTTGCAATAAGTATATGAGTTCGTTTGACTAATGTTGAGTCCATGGATTATACGCACTTTTACCTTTCCGCCATTTGCTAGCCTCTTCGGTACCGTGCATTGCCCTTTCTCACATTGAGAGTTGGTGCAAACTTCGCCGGTGCATCCAAACCCCGTGATATGATACGCTCTTTCACACATAAACCTCCCTATATCTTCCTCAAAACAGCCACCATACCTACCTATCATGGCATTTCCATAGCCATTCCGAGATATATTGCCATGCAACTTCCATCATCATCATCATGACATGCTTTACTTTTGTCATATTGTCATTGCATGATCTTGTAGTTGACATCGTATTTGTGGGAAAACCACCATGCATTATTTTTCATACATGTCACTCTTGATTCATTGCACCATCCCTGTACACCACCGGAGGCATTCATATAGAGTCATATCTTGTTCTAGTATCGAGTTGTAATCATTATGTTGTAATCAATAGAAGTGTGATGATCATCATTATTAGAGCATTGCCCAATCAAAAAAGAGAGAGAGAGAGGCCAAAAAGAAAAAAAGAAAGGCCCAAAAAAAGAGAAAATAAAAAGGGCAATGCTACTATCTCTTTTTCCACACTTGTGCTTCAAAGTAGCACCTTGTTCTTCATGTAGTGAGTCTCATATATTGTGCTTCAAAGTAGCACCATGATTTTCATATAGTGAGTCTCATAAGTTGTCTTGTTCATACTAGTGGGAATTTTTCATTATAGAACTTGGCTTGTATATTCCAACGATGGGCTTCCTCAAAATGCCCTAGGTCTTCATGAGCAAGCAAGTTGGATGCACACCCACTAGTTTTCTTTTGTTGAGCATTCTTAGCTCTAGTGCATCCGTTGCATGGCAATCCCTACTCCTTGCATTAACATCAATTGATGGGCATCTCCATAGCTCATTGATTAGCCTCGTTGATGTGAGACTTTCTCCTTTTTTGTCTTCTCCACACAATCCCCATCATCATATTCTATACCACCCATAGTGCTATGTCCATGGCTCGCACTCATGTATTGCATGAAGGTTGAAAAAGTTTGAGATTATTTGAGTATGAAACAATTGCTTGGCTTGTCATCGGGGGTATAGAAGTTGGGAACATCTTTGTGTGACGAAAATGAAGCATAGCCTAACTATATGATTTTGTAGGGATGAACTTCCTTTGGCCATGTTATTTTGAGATGACATAATTGTTTAATTAGTATGCTTGAAGTATTATCATTTTTTATGTCAATATGAACTTTTGTCTTGAACCTTTCGGATCTGAATATTCATACCATGATTAAGAAGATTTACATTGAAATTATGCCAAAGTATCACTCCGCATCAAAAATTCTCTTTTTATCATTTACCTACTCGAGGACGAGCAGGAATTAAGCTTGGGGATGCCTGATACGTCTCCAATGTATCTATAATTTTTGATTGCTCCATGCTACTTTATCTACTGTTTTGGACTATATTGGGCTTTATTTTCCACTTTTATATTATTTTTGGGACTAACCTATTAACCGGAGGCCCAGCCCAGAATTGCTGTTTTTTGCCTATTTCAGTATTTCGAGGAAACAGAATATCAAACGGAGTCCAAACGGAATGAAACCTTCGGGAACGTGATCTTCTCATCGAACGTGATCCAGGAGACTTGGACCCTACTCCAAGAAGTTTCCGGGGAGGTCACGAGGGTGGAGGGCCCGCCTGGGCGCGCCCCCCTGCCTCATGGGCCCCTCGGAGCTCCACCGACGTGCCCCTTCCTCCTATATATACCTACGTACCCCCATTAGACCAAAGACGGAGCCAAAAACCTAATTCCACCGCCGCAACTTCCTGTATCCACGAGATCCCATCTTGGGGTCTGTTCCGGAGCTCCGCCGGAGAGGGGATCCATCACGGAGGGCTTCTACATCGACATCATAGCCCTTCCGATGAAGTGTGAGTAGTTTACTTCAAACCTTCGGGTCCATAGCTAGTAGCTAGATGGCTTCTTCTCTCTTTTTGGATCTCAATACAATGTTCTCCCCCTCTCTCGTGGAGATCTATTCAATGTAATCTTCTTTTTGCGGTGTGTTTTGTTGAGACCGATGAATTGTGGGTTTATGATCCAAGTTATCTATGAATAATATTTGAATCTTCTCTGAATTCTTTTATGTATGATTGAGTTATCTTTGCAAGTCTCTTTGAATTATCCGTTTGGTTTGGCTAACTAGATTGGTAGTTCTTGCAATGGGAGAAGTGCTTAGCTTTGGGTTCAATCTTGCGGTGTCCTTACTCAGTGACAGAAAGAGTTGCAAGGCACGTATTGTATTGTTGCCATCGAGGATAACAAGATGGGGTATTTATCATATTGCATGAATTTATTCCTCTACATCATGTCATCTTGCTTAAGGAATTACTCTGTTTTTAACTTAATACTCTAGATGCATGTTGGATAGCGGTCGATGAGTGGAGTAATAGTAGTAGATGCAGGCAGGAGTCGGTCTACTTGTCACGGACGTGATGCCTATATACATGATCATACCTAGATAACCTCATAACTATGCTCAATTCTATCAATTGCTTAACAGTAATTTGTTCACCCACCGTAGAATATCTATGCTCTTGAGAGAAGCCACTAGTGAAACCTATGCCCCCCGTGTCTATTCTCATCATATCAATCTCCATTACTTTATTTTACTTGTTTTGCTTTTACTTTTCACTTTGCATCTTTATACCAAAAGTACCAAAAATATTATCTCTATCAGATCTCACTCTCGTAAGTGACCATGAAGGGATTGACAACCCCTAAGCGTTGGTTGCGAGTTGCTACAGTTTTGTGCAGGTACGAGGGACTTGCGCGTGACCTCCTACTGGATTGATACCTTGGTTCTCAAAAACTGAGGGAAATACTTACGCTACTGTGCTGCATCACCCCCTCCTCTTCGGGGAAAACCAACGCTAGCTCAAGACGTAGCAACGAGCCGGGGCCGCTTCCACCGAAGAAGAGGCTGGCCCGCCGCCGCGACGTAGTCGTGAGGCTGGAGGTGTCGAAGCCTTGGTGTGAGCGGCCTCCCCCCGGGTATCCGCTGCCCTTGTATGCCCAGGCCAAGGGCTCCGGAGGCAGAGGCGGCGACCAGCGCCATCCACGTCGCGACCACGATCGCCACGCCGTGGTGGCGCGCACCGTCGCCCCAGGAACCCACGTCGAGGGCTCCTCGCGTGAACTCGTGATGTGGGCGGCGATGCCTCCGCGCACTTGGATTCGCTTCCTGTAGTTCTTCTCCGCCGAGGGGTCCCCTCGAATTATTGCTGCAGCATGCCGAGTGCGATGCCCCGGCAACAGTGGCGGTGGTCGAGGTCGTCTCCCCAGGCAAGATCTTCATGACCCGCGGTTGGGGTGAGGTCGCCTGAGTTCACCACACGGAGGGCGCCCTCGCCATCCACTTTGAGTACAACGGTGCCTCTAAGATGTTCTTCAAGGTCTTCGACGAGGAAGGCCGGCGCTTGGAGTACTGCCCTGGAGGGGGTCGTCGGGACGGAGCAGCGGCAGGAGAAAGGCCTGCCGCTGGCCTCGCCAGCGGTTCCTCCTGCAGTAGCGGTGACGCTTGGGAGTCCAGTGACTATCCCGAGCCCTACGAGACTCCGGAGACGAGCGTTGACAGCTACGTGCCCCCGAGCTCTCGCCGTGCCCGGAGCGCGGCTGCAGCGTCCGGCCGTCGCCGTCGCTGATCTGGATGGGGTTGGCACCGGCCTCCCGTGGCCCACTGTTGATGATGGCACCGGCGGCGTTGGCGCGTGTAGATAGGGCTCCTAGAAACCTTATTCTTTTGTTTCCTGCGAGGAATCGAGACGAACCCCGTGGGGGGCGTGTAAAGGGTCTGTAATGCCTTTTGTTGATATCATCCTTATTATGAAGATTTACGAATGCATGTCCTGCTTTGGCTCGGTCTCCCCTTTCCATCTTCGCGGTAGCTTGGTGCTCTACGCCAACAGGTCCCGGTCCCCAGGCAGGTTGCAGCCGTCGCTGGTATGCCAGGTCACGATGTCGTGGTCAAGGCCAGGAGGTGAGCGGCCCGAGGTCCGTAAGAGCTCCTGAGGCGCAATGCTCAAGAGGTCCCCTTTAGCGTGCAAGCAGCTACCTAAAGGTGGGAAAGGAGGCGGTGCCGCCGTAACAAGGCTGCAACAGGTGGGAATCTTATGACGTAGCGCTCGGCCGACCCGGGTGCGAAACTTAGCTTGGCAGTCCAGAGTTGATTCCTTGTGCAGCGCCAGACTCGTGCGTCGACGGCCATAACGTAGCCAGGTTAGGCCCGTGCGAGCCTCCCCTCTTTTCCCACGCTCTTCTGTGTGCTCTACGTCCTCGAGTCCCGGCTCTCGAGCGAGCTCAGCTGCCGCTGGTATGCCAAGTCGTGATGCCATGATCAAGGCCAGGGGGTGAGGGCTGGAGAGCCAGTTAGAGCTCCTGAGTCGCGATGCTCAGGAACCCCCCCCCCTTTAACGTGCAAGCGAGTTGCGTGGGAAGAGAGGGAGCCCGCGGTACCGCCTGTTGTCGCCCTCGGGAGGTTCCTGCAGGTTAGCGCAAAGAGGGGTACGAATTGCAACCATGCTTGCCGGCTTGCCACTGGTCATTCCGCTAGAAGATGAAGGCACTGAGGGCCTGGTGAGGTGACGTGCGTGGGCGTGCTACGAGCCAGAGCTCGACTGCTCAGATTGTTAGCATTGCAGGGACGGACCCGACCACAAGCGTCGTGCCAGCATGAGTAGCCCCCGTTGCGGGATGAGCAAGGGGCCAATCGACGACGCGGGCGGACGTGGTGAGTGACAATCAAGCAAGTGATGACTATAAATAACTCATGCATGGGAACCAACTAGCTTAGATAGATGCGAGATCAACACATGCCACTGGGACGGACCCGAGCGACCTGGGGATGATGCAGCCCGAGGGGCGCCCCCAGTATAGTAAGCTAAAGATGTAGAAAGATACATGCCACAGGGGCAAGTCCATGCGACATGGGAATAATGCAGCCCGAGGGGCACTCCCAGCTGAATAAACTTGGAAAATGTCACCTAGTTCCGTTGTCGAAGGAGTGTTGGAGCAGCTGATGATGCGCGCCGAAGAGTCGCTCCTCATGAGCCATCAGGGCCCTGAGCCTCAGGAGGCTCTGGGGGCTCGGGTGGTTCCTTGAGGACGATCGCTATCTCCGTCCGGACTGCGTGATGCCTGGCCTCCTGAGCCGCCAGGATGCGCCGGAGATGACGCTGGTAGGCGACAGCCGCGTTCGGCAAGCCAAACGGCATGCAAACATAGCTGTGAGGTGGACCCTCGCACTGGCCAACGCGTGAAGGCCAGGAGCGCTCCTGAGATGTGTCCCTGTTAAGCCCTGAAATGTCGATGCAGACGCGCAGCCCGCTGTCCTCGCCAGGATGGGGAGCTGCACCGGGTGGTGGGCGGCGGTCACCGCTCATGGTCCTTGCTTCTTGAAGCTCCTGGGTAGCCTTGATGATGAACTCCTGAGCACCGGGAACTTCTCGCCCAGTGCTCTCTTGAGGGAAGCGTGCAGTGAAGCACGCCTCCACGTGGTGCCCGAGTGCCTCCCTCGTGATGTTGACTAGGTCTGAGGCCTGATACGTCTTCGTCGTATCTACTTTTCCAACCACTTTTGTCCTATTTTTGGACTCTAACTTGCATGATTTGAATGGAACTAACCCGGACTAACGTTGTTTTCACCAGAATTGCCATGGTGTTATTTTTGTGCAGAAATAAAAGTTGAATGACCTGAAAATCAACGGAGAATTATTTTGAAATATATAAAAAATACTGCAAGAAGAATCCACGTCAGGGGGGCCTCCACCTGTTCACGAGAGTGGGGGCGCGCCTGCCCCCCATGGGTGCGCCCCCTGCCTCGTGAGCCCCCTGACACTCCACCGACCTCAACTCCAACTCCATATATTCACTATCGGGGAGAAAAAAAATCAGAGAGAAGGATTCATCGCGTTTTACGATACGGAGTCGCCGCCAAGCCCTAAACTCTCTCGGGAGGGCTGATCTGGAGTCCGTTCGGGGCTCCGGAGAGGGGAATCCGTCACCATCGTCATCATCAACCTTCCTCCATCACCAATTTCATGATGCTCACCGCCGTGCATGAGTAATTCCATCATAGGCTTGCTGGACGGTGATGGGTTGGATGAGATTTATCATGTAATCGAGTTAGTTTTGTTAGGGTTTGATCCCTAGTATCCACTCTGTTCTGAGATTGATGTTGCTATGACTTTGCTATGCTTAATGCTTGTCACTAGGGCCCGAGTGCCATGATTTCAGATCTGAACCTATTATGTTTTCATCAATATATGAGAGTTCTTGATCCTATCTTGCAAGTCTATAGTCAGCTATTATGTGTTATGATCCGTTAACCCCGAAGTGACAATAATCGGGACCACTACCGGTGATGACCGTAGTTTGAGGAGTTCATGTATTCACTATGTGTTAATGCTTTGGTTCGGTACTCTATTAAAAGGAGGCCTTAATATCTCTTAGTTTCCAATAGGACCCCGCTGCCACGGGAGGGTAGGACAAAAGATGTCATGCAAGTTCTTTTCCATAAGCACGTATGACTATATTCGGAATACATGCCTACATTACATTGATGAATTGGAGCTAGTTCTGTGTCACCCTAGGTTATGACTGTTACATGATCGATCGCATCTGGCATAATTCTCTATCACTGATCCATAGCTTACGAGCTTTTCATATATTGTTCTTCGCTTATTTACTTTTCCATTGCTATTGTTACAATCACTATAAAACACCAAAAATATTACTTTTGATACCGTTACTTCTGTTACCGTTACCACTACTATCATATTACTTTGCTACTAAATACCTTGCTGCAGATATTAAGTTTCCAGCTGTGGTTGAATTGACAACTCAGCTGCTAATACTTGAGAATATTCTTTGGCTTCCCTTGTGTCGAATCAATAAATTTGGGTTGAATACTCTACCCTCGAAAATTGTTGCGATCCCCTATACTTGTGGGTTATCAAGACTATTTTCTGGCGCAGTTGCCGGGGAGCATAGCTCTATTCTTTGAGTCACTTGGGATTTATATCTATTTATCACTATGAAGAACTTGAAAGATCCAAGAACTAAAATTTATCCCTCAACTACGAGGGGGGGGTAAGGAACTGTCATCTAGCTCTACACTTGATTGATGTCTACTACACAACCTTCTTCTTGTAGACATTGTTGGGCCTCCAAGTGCAGAGGTTTGTAGGACAGTAGCAAATTTCCCTCAAGTGGATGACCTAAGGTTTATCAATCCGTAGGAGGCGTAGGATGAAGATGGTCTCTCTCAAGCAATCCTGCAACCAAATAACAAGGAGTCTCTTGTGTCCCCAACACACCCAATACAATGGTAAATTGTATAGGTGCACTAGTTCGGCGAAGAGATGGTGATACAGGTGGTATATGGATAGTAGATAATAGTTTTTGTAATCTGAAAATATAAAAACACCAAGGTAACTAATGATAAAAGTGAGCGTAAACGGTATTGCAATGCTAGGAAATAAGGCCTAGGGTTCATACATTCGCTAGTGCAAGTTCCCTCAACAATAATAGCATAATTGGATCACATAACTATCCCTCAACTTGCAACAAAGAGTCACTCCAAAGTCACTAATAGCGGAAAACGAATGAATATATTATGGTAGGGTACGAAACCACCTCAAAGTTATTCTTTCCAATCAATCCGTTGGGCTATTCCTATAAGTGTCACAAACAACCCTAGAGTTCGTACTAGAATAACACCTTAAGACACAAATCAACCAAAACCCTAATGTCACCTAGATACCCCAATGTCACCTCAAGTATCCGTGGGTATGATTATACCATATGCATCACACAATCTCAGATTCATCTATTCAACCAACACATAGGACCTCAAAGAGTGCCCCAAAGTTTCTACCGGAGAATCACGACGAAAACGTGTGCCAACCCCTATGCATAGGTTCATGGGCGGAACCCGCAAGTTGATCACCAAAACATACATCAAGTGAATCACATGGTATCCCATTGTCACCACAGATACGCACAGCAAGACATACATCAAGTGTTCTCAAATCTTTAAAGACTCAATCCGATAAGATTACTTCAAATGGAAAACTCAATTAATTAAAAGAGAGTAGAGGGGGGGAAGAAACATCATAGGATCCAAATATAATAGCAAAGTTCGCGATACATCAAGATCGTATCACCTCAAGAACACGAGAGAGAGAGAGAGATCAAACACATAGCTACTGGTACATACCCTCAGCCCCGAGGGAGAACTACTCCCTCCTCGTCATGGAGAGCACCGGGATGATGAAGATGGCCACCGGAGAAGGATTGCCCCCTCCGGCAGGGTGCCGAAACGGATCTAGATTGGCTTTTGGTGGCTACGGAGGCTTCTGGCGGCGGAACTCCTGATCTATTGTGCTCTCCGATAGTTTTAGGGTACGTGGGTATATATGGGTGAAAGAGATACGTCAGGGGAGCCACGAGGGGCCCGTGAGGGTGGAGGGAACGCCCAGGGGGAGGGCGTGCCCCCTACCTCGTGGCCTCCTCGAAGCTTCCCTTACGTGCACTTCAAGTCTTCTTGGCTTCTTTCCTTCCAAAAGTGGGTTCCGTGAAGTTTCAGGTCAATTGGACTCCGTTTGGTTTTCCTTTTCTTCGAAACCCTAAAACAAGGTAAAAACAGAAACTGGCACTGGGCTCTGGGTTAATAGGTTAGTCCCAAAAAAATATAAAAGTGTATAATAAAGCCCATAAACATCCAAAACAGAAGGTAATATAGCATGGAGCAATCAAAAATTATAGATACGTTGGAGACGTATCAGCATCCCCAAGCTTAATTCCTGCTCTGCCTCGAGTAGGTAAATGATAAAAACAGAATTTTTGATGTGGAGTGCTACTTGGCATAATTTCAATGTAATTCTTCTTAATTGTGGCATGAATATTCAGATCCATAAGATTCAAGACAAAAGTTTAATATTGACATAAAAACAATAATACTTCAAGCATACTAACTAAGCAATCATGTCTTCTCAAAATAACATGGCCAAAGAAAGCTATCCCTACAAAATCATATAGTCTGGTTATGCTCTATGTTCACCACACAAAATATTTAAATCATGCACAACCCCGATGACAAGCCAAGAAATTGTTTCATACTTTTGATGTTCTCAAACCTTTTCAATCTTCACGCAATACATGAGCGTGAGCCATGGATATAGCACTATAGGTGGAATAGAGTGGTGGTTGTGGAGAAGACAAAAAGGAGAAGATAGTCTCACATAAACTAGGCATATCAACGGGCTATGGAGATGCCCATCAATAGATATCAATGTGAGTGAGTAGGGATTGCCATGCAACGGATGCACTAGAGCTATAAGTATATGAAAGCTCAAAAAGAAACTAAGTGGGTGTGCATCCAACTCGCTTGCTCACGAAGACCTAGGGCAAATTGAGGATGCCCATCATTGGAATATACAAGCCAAGTTCTATAATGAAAGATTCCCACTAGTATATGAAAGTGATAACATAGGAGACTCTCTATCATGAAGATCATGGTGCTACTTTGAAGCACGAGTGTGGTAAAAGGATAGTAGCATTGCCCCTCCTCTCTTTTTCTCTCATTTTTTTATTTTTTATTTGGGCCTTTCTCTTTTTTTTATGGCCTCTTTTTTTTGTTTTTTTATTTGGGCTTCTTTGGCCTATTTTATTTATTTATTTTCATCCGGAGTCTCATGCCGACTTATGGGGGAATCATAGTCTCCATCATCCTTTCCTTACTGGGACAATGCTCTAATAATGATGATCATCACACTTTTATTTTCTTACAACTCAAGAATTACAACTCGATACTTAGGACAAGATATGACTCTGTATGAATGCCTCCGGCGGTGTACCGGGATGTGCAATGATGCATGAGTGACATGTATGGAAGAATTATGAACAGTGGCTTTGCCACAAATACTATGTCAACTACATGATCAAGCTAAGCAATATGACAATGATGGAGTGTGTCATAAACGGAACGGTGGAAAGTTGCATGGAAATATATCTCAGAATGGCTATGTAAATGCCATAATAGGTAGGTATGGTGGCTGTTTTGAGGAAGGTATATGGTGGGTGTATGATACCGGAGAAAGGTGCGCGGTATTAGAGAGGCTAGCAAAGGTGGAAGGGTGAGAGTGCGTATAATCTGTGGACTCAACATTAGTCATAAAGAACTCATATACTTATTGCAAAAATCTACAAGTTATCAAAGCAAATTATTATGCGCATGCTCCTAGGGGGATAGATTGGTAGGAAAAGACCGTCGCTCGTCCCCGACCGCCACTCATAAGGAAGACAATCAATAAATAAATCATGCTCCGACTTCATCACATAACGGTTCACCATACGTGCATGCTACGGGAATCACAAACTTCAACACAAGTATTTCTCAAATTCGTAACCACTCAACTAGCATGACTCTAATATCACCATCTCCGTATCTCAAAACAATTATCAAGTATCAAACTTCTCATAGTATTCAACACACTCATAAGAGAATTTTATTATTCTTGAATACCTAGCATATTAGGATTTTAAGCAAATTACCATGATATTTAAGACTCTCAAAATAATATAATGAAGCATGAGATTTCATCTATTTCTTCAAAATAAAACTACCATCATGCTCTAAAAGATATAAGTGAAGCACTAGAGGAAATGACAAACTACTTCGAAAGATTTAAGTGAAGATCAATGAGTAGTCGAATAATTATGCAACTATGTGAAGACTCTCTAACATTTAATAATTTCATATCTTGTTATTTTATTCAAACAGCAAGAAAAACAAAATAAAATAAAATGACGCTCCAAGCAAAACACATATCATGTGGCGAATAAAAAAAATAGCTCCAAGTAAAGTTACCGATGAACGAAGACGAAAGAGGGGATGCCTTCCGGGGCATCCCCAAGCTTAGGCTCTTGGTTGTCCTTGAATATTACCTTGTGGAGCCTTGGGCATCCCCAAGCTTAGGCTCTTGCCACTCCTTATTCCATAGTCCATCGAATCCTTACCCAAAACTTGAAAACTTCACAACACAAAACTTAACAGAAAACTCGTAAGCTCCTTTAGTATAAGAAAGTAAATCACCACTTCAAGGTAGTGTAATGAACTCATTCTTTATTTATATTGGTGTTAAAACTACTTTATTCCAACTTCTCTATGGTTTATAAACTCTTTTACTAGCCATAGATTCATTAAAATAAGCAAACAACACACGAAAACAGAATCTGTCAAAAACAGAACAGTCTGTAGTAATATGGATCAAACGTATACTTCTGGAACTCATAAAATTCTCAAATAAATTTATGGACTTGAGGAATTTATCTATTAATCATCTGAAAAAATAATTAACTAAATAGAACTTTCCAAATAAAAATTGCAGCAATTCTCGTGGGCGCTAAAGTTTCTGTTTTTTACAACATGATCAACAAGACTTTCCCCAAGTCTTCCCAAAGGTTCTACTTGGCACAAACACTAATTAAAAGCATAAAACCACATCTAAACAGAGGCTAGATGAATTATTTATTATTAAACAGGAACTAAAATCAAGGAACTAAAATAAAATTGGGTTGCCTCCCAACAAGCGCTATCGTTTAACGCCCCTAGCTAGGCATGATGATTTCAACGATGGTCACATAAAAGATAAGAATTGAAACATAAAAAGAGCATCATGAAGAATATGACTAGCACATTTAAGTCTAACATACTTCCTATGCATAGGGATTTTGTGAGCAAGCAACTTGTGGGAACAAGAATCAACTTGCATAGGAAGGTAAAACAAGCATAACTTCAAAACTTTAAGCACATAGAGAGGAAACTTAATATTATTGCAATTCCTACAAGCATAAATTCCTCCCTCATAATAATTTTAAGTAGAATCATGAATGAATTCAACAATATAACCAGTACCTAAAGCATTCTTTTCATGATCTACAATCATAGAAAATTTATTACTCTCCACATAAGCAAAATTCTTCTCATTCGGAATAGTGGGAGTATCATAGGAAACTCGAATACTATAAATTGTGTCCACATTAAAAGAGTAATGTTCAGAGAAGGGGTAATCATAATCACGACAATTTTTATAAATATAATCACTACTTTTTATAGCATAAGTATCATCACAATAATCATCATAAGTAGGAGGCATGCCATCATCATTATAAACTTGCCTATCAAAACTTGGGAGACTAAAAATATCATCTTCATTAATCATAGCTTCCCCAAGCTTGGGACAAACATTAATTGCAGCAAATATATTCTCAAAAACATCATCTTCATCAAACATAGCATCCCCAAGCTTGGGCCTTTTCATATCATAAGCATAATCACTCTCATCATTAATAGTATGGATAGCACCAATAGTATAGCAATTATCATATTCTTCCAAGCAAGTGCCAAAAAGATTTTCAAGATCATAAGAAGTATCATTATCTTCCACAATTATATTTTCATGAGGCACAATAGTAATAGGAGGAGCATTATTTGGGAGAGATATATTTTTACCTCTCTTCCTTTTTCTTTTCCTCTTCTTCACCACATCATGTGTGGGTTCAATCCTCTTTTTGGAGCTCCTTATTAATGAGATTGGTTGAATAGGAGGCTCCTCCTCATTACCCGATTCATCATAAGAAATAATAGGAGGGTATTGGGGAGTCTCTTCCCTTTCATTAGTATTCTCTTCATCTTCTTTTTTTTGTTTTCTTTATGTAATTGGCAATATAAGGGTTATCAATACAATTCACCGCACAATACATATAAATTTCCTCTAGATCAAATCCAAGAAGTTTATAATGGGCAAATTCTGGAAGATAATTAGTTATACATTTCATTTCTTCGTAACTCATAGCAAACTAAGTTCATTATGATGTGCAAGGGAAATCAAGTCATCGCAATATTTGGACACGATACGATCATGAAACAATTTGCATTGGGTATTGAAATGATCATGTTCATTGCAAAGCTCACAAGTATGGCCAATATAATTTAAAGTTTCAGCACATTCATCTAGCCTTTCTTGCAATGATTTAGTTTCTAAGTACTTATGCCTCTTGCAATATCTACCTTCCCTATTTGGTGTGTTCGTACAAACCCAATGTACTCCACAAAAATTGACATGTTTATAGGAGACATTTTCATCATAACTAGTGCAATCATCATTAGTATCACGGATATTCAAAGAATTCGTACTAACAACATTGCAATCATGCTCATCATTCACATATTTAGTGTCAAACATTTTATGGATTTCTTCTTCTAGAACTTGAGCACAATTTTCCTTTCCATCATACTTACGAAAGATATTAAAAAGGTGAAGCGTATGAGGCAAACTCAATTCTATTTTTTATAGTTTTCTTTTATAAACTAAACTAGTGATAAAACAAGAAACTAAAGGACTCGATTGCAAGATCTAAAGATATACCTTCAAGCACTCACCTCCCCGGCAATGGCGCCAGAAAAGAGCTTGATGTCTACTACACAACCTTCTTCTTGTAGACGTTGTTGGGCCTCCAAGTGCAGAGGTTTGTAGGACAGTAGCAAATTTCCCTCAAGTGGATGACCTAAGGTTTATCAATCCGTAGGAGGCGTAGGATGAAGATGGTCTCTCTCAAGCAACCCTGCAACCAAATAACAAAGAGTCTCTTATGTCCCCAACACACCCAATACAATGGTAAATTGTATAGGTGCACTAGTTCGACGAAGAGATGGTGATACAAATGGTATATGGATACTAGATAATAGTTTTTGTAATATGAAAATATAAAACAGCAAGGTAACTAATGATAAAAGTGAGTGTAAATGGTATTGCAATGCTAGGAAATAAGGCCTAGGGTTCATACTTTCGCTAGTGCAAGTTCCCTCAACAATAATAGCATAATTGGATCACATAACTATCCCTCAACATGCAACAAAGAGTCACTCCAAAGTCACAAATAGCGGAGAACGAACGAAGAGATTATGGTAGGGTACGAAACCACCTCAAGGTTATTCTTTCCAATCAATCTGCTGGGCTATTCCTATAAGTGTCACAAACAGCCTTAGAGTTCGTACTAGAATAACACCTTAAGACACAAATCAACCAAAACCCTAATGTCACCTAGATACTCCAATGTCACCTCAAGTATTTGTGGGTATGATTAGACGATATGCATCACACAATCTCAGATTCATCTATTCAACCAACACATAGGACCTCAAAGAGTGCCCCAAAGTTTCTACCGGAGAATCACGACGAAAACGTGTGCCAACCCCTATGCATAGGTTCATAGGCGGAACCCGCAAGTTGATCACCAAAACATACATCAAGTGAATCACGTGGTATCCCATTGTTACCACAGATACGCACGGCAAGACATACATCAAGTGTTCTCAAATCTTTAAAGACTCAATCCGATAAGATTACTTCAAAGGGAAAACTCAATTCGTTACAAGAGAGTAGAGGGGGGAAGAAACATCATAGGATCCAAATATAATAGCAAAGCTCGCGATACATCAAGATCGTATCACCTCAAGAACATGAGAGAGAGAGAGAGAGAGAGATCAAACACATAGCTACTGGTACATACCCTCAGCCCCGAGGGAGAACTACTCCCTCCTCGTCATGGAGAGCACCGGGATGATGAAGATGGCCACCGGAGAAGGATTGCCCCCTCCGGCAGGGTGCCGGAACGGGTCTAGATTGGCTTTTGGTGGCTACGGAGGCTTCTGGTGGAGGAACTCCCGATCTATTATGCTCTCCGATTGTTTTAGGGTACGTGGGTATATATGGGTGAAAGAGATACGTCAGGGGAGCCACGAGGGGCCCACGAGGGTGGAGGGCGCGCCCCCCTACCTCGTGGACTCCTTGAAGCTTCCCTTACGTGCACTTAAAGTCTTCTGGGCTTCTTTCCTTCCAACAATGGGTTCCGTGAAGTTTCAGGTCAATTGGACTCCGTTTGGTTTTCCTTTTCTTCGAAACCCTAAAACAAGGTAAAAACAGAAACTGGCACTGGGCTTTGGGTTAATAGGTTAGTACCAAAAATAATATAAAAGTGTATAATAAATCCCATAAACATCCAAAATAGAAGATAATATAGCATGGAGCAATCAAAAATTATAGATACGTTGGAGACGTATCATTGATTCACCTTCTGTTTTGAGTAAGGTTGCGGCACCTAAAGCTGCTTCTACTATTAATTCTGATATGTCGCATGTTATTGATGATGCCACTTTTGCTATGCATGATACTTATGATGAAACTACTTCTATGCTTGATAGTACTATGCCACTAGGTGAATTTCTTGATGAACAACTTGCTAGGGCTAGAGAGAATGAAATTATTGAAACTGGTAATATTGATGAAAGTGATGATGAAGATTCTCCCCCTAGATATGAATTACCTGTTGTGCCTGAGGGCTATGCTATGGATGAAGAAACTGCCAGAGACTTTATTGCTTGCAATGATAGGAGTGATCTTAAGAAACTATTAGCTAAGCTGAAACAAAAATCTCGAAATGCTAGAATGAAATATGATCCTGCTTATGCTACTTCACCTATCTTTGTTACTGATAAGGATTATGATTTCTCTGTTGATCCTGAGTTAATTACCTTGGTTGAATCTGATCCTTTCTATGGCTATGAATCTGAAACTGTTGTGGCACATCTTACTAAATTAAATGATATAGCTACCCTGTTCACTAATGATGAGAAAACTCGCTACTATTATATCCTTAAGTTATTTCCGTTCTCATTAAAGGGTGATGCTAAAACATGGTTTAATTCTCTTGATCCTAGTTGTGTGCGTAGTCCCTAGGATATGATTTATTACTTCTCTGCTAAATATTTCCCCGCTCATAAGAAACAAGCTGTTTTAAGGGAAATATATAATTTTGTGCAAATTGAAGAAGAGAGTCTCCCACAAGCTTGGGGGAGGCTTCTCCAATTACTTAATGCTTTGCCTGATCATCCTCTCAAGAAAAATGAAATACTTGATATCTTTTATAATGGACTAACCGATGCTTCCAGAGATTACCTGGATAGTTGTGCTGGCTGTGTTTTCAGTGAAAGAACTGTTTATCAAGCTAAAATTCTATTGAACAATATGCCGACTAATGAAAATAATTGGACACTTCCTGAACCAACTCCTAAGCCAACTCCGAATTAAAGGGGTATTCTACTTCTCAGTCCTGAAGATATGCAAGAGGCGAAGAAATCTATAAAAGAAAAAGGTATTAAAGCTGAAGATGTTAGGAATTTACCTCCTATTGAAGAAATACATGGTCTTAATTTGCCACCTGTTGAAGAAACACACGATCATGATAACCTGACACAGGTAGTAAAGGTAAATTCTCTCTATAGATATGATAAAGCTGAAGTCCCTCCTACTAAGTTTGCTAGCCAATGCTTGGATGAATTTTATAACTTTATGGTTAAGCAAGAAGATTTCAATGTTTATGTTGGTAGATAATTGAAACATAATGCTTATATGATAGAACACTTGAGTGATTATATGGCTAATGTTAAGGGTGAACTTAAACTTATTAGTAAACATGCTTCTATGGTTACCACTCAAGTAGAACAAGTAGTTAAAGCTCAGAATGATTTGCTCAATGAATTGAATAGTAAAAACAATGACTTTGTTGTTAGAGTTGCAACTAGAGGAGGTAAAGTGACTCAGGAACCTTTGTATCCTGAGGGCCACCCTAAGAGAATTGAGCAAGATTCTCAAAGAGCTAATGTAGATGCACCTAGTCCTTCTAAAAGGAAGAAAAAGAAAAATGATAGGACTTTGCATGCTTCTAGTGAACCTGTTGTTGACACACCTGAGAATCCCAATGATATTTCTATTTCTGATGCTGAAACACAACCTAGTAATGAACATGAACCTAGTGATAATGTTAATGATGATGTTCATGTTGATGCACAACCTAGTAATGACAATGATGTAGAGATTGAACCTGTTGTTGATCTTGATAACCCACAATCAAAGAATCAACGTTATGATAAGAGAGACTTTGTTGCTAGGAAGCACGGTAAAGAAAGAGAACCATGGGTTCAGAAACCCATGCCCTTTCCTCCTAAACTATCCAAGAAAAAGGATGATGAGGATTTTGAGCGCTTTGCTGAAATGATTAGACCTATCTTTTTGCGTATGCGTTTGACTGATATGCTTAAAATGAATCCTTATGCTAAGTATATGAAGGATATTGTTACAAATAAGAGAAAGATACCGGAAGCTGAAATTTCCACCATGCTTGCTAATTATACTTTTAAGGGTGGAATACCGAAGAAATTTGGAGATCCAGGAGTACCAACTATACCATGCTCCATTAAAAGAAACTATGTCAAAACTGCTTTATGTGATCTTGGAGCCGGCGTTAGTGTTATGCCTCTCTCTTTATATCGTAGACTTGATTTGAATAAGTTGACACCTACTAAAATATCTTTGCAAATGGCTGACAAATCAACTTCTATACCTGTCGGTATTTGTGAGGATGTGCCTGTTGTGGTTGCAGAAGTTACTATCTTAACGGACTTTGTTATTCTTGGTATTCCCGAGGACAATAGTATGTCTATTATTCTTGGAAGACTCTTTTTGAATACTGCAGGGGCTGTTATTGATTGCACCAAAGGCAATGTCACTTTTCATGTTAATGGTAATGAGCATACGGTACACTTTCTGAGGAAACAACCTCAAGTTCATAGTATCAATTCTATTGGAAAAATTCCATCTATTATTTTTGGAGGTTTTGAGTTTCCTCTACCTACTGTCAAGAAGAAATATGATATTCTTATTGTTGGGGACATGCATATCCCCATTGAGGTAACCTAGTGTTATTCGAAAATTCTCCGGTTCCATGTTATTCGGAATGAGTTTGTTAACAAGACTTGATCAACCTTGTTAGTGGGTTCCTTTTGATGGGCATGAGATGGATGAAGTTAGAAAACACAACTCTCTGTACCCTCTTTTTACTTTCTGTTATTTATATTAAATAAAGCAAAATTAGTATATTCGGTCTGTTTTCTGAATTATCCATGCAATAAAAAATACCCCGAAAATAAAAGTTCTCCAAATACCCTGAAATTTAAATATTATTTTTTTGAATATTTGAGAATATCTGGCACTGAGAACACAGCAGGGGGAGCAAGCACCTGGCCACGAGGTTCCAGGGCGCGCACCCCTGCCTCGTGGGCCTACGGTGGCTCCCCTCCACTTATTCTAGCCACCACACACTCCTTCCTCCCAAAAAAATCACCAACCACCTCAAGCACGAGTTTTAGCTCATCTTGCTACCATTTTTGATCTCCTTGCTCAAAGCTCCCTTCACAAAACTGCTTTGGGGGATTGTTCTTTGGTATGTGACTCCTCCAATGGTCCAATTAGTTTTTGTTCTAGTGCTTTATTCATTGCAAATTTTTGCTGCTTAGGTGACCCTATTCTTGAGCTTGCATGTCAAATTTATATGGTCCCAAGTAGTTCTAATGCATGATATATCCTCTAGGCACTTGTGGGAGTAGTTGCTATCAATTTTGTTGAGCTTGGTTCACTTTTATTTTGAAGTTACTAAAAATTTCAGATATTTTCAGAAAAAGATGAAGAGATTTTTGAGGGGCTCATCGAGACGAAGCTCGAAGGATAAGCAAAGTGACGAGGACAAGAGGCCCAAATATAATCTCCCTCACACCGCGGAAGTTCGGCCGTGTGAATGGCCTTGTGATAATTTCTTGAGAGCAGCCGGGATTTTTGATGATTTTTATGAGTTGGCTGAGAATGCAGGCCTCACCGCCTTCCTCCATGACCAACGCGAACAGTATCTCTTACTCACCAATATCTTTGTGCAAAACATTCATTTCCATGCTAGGAGCTCACCACCCTCGGTGGAATTTTATTTATATGATGCGCATAAGGAGATGTCACTTCGTGACTTTTGTCGGATTTGTTTGATCCCTTTTGAGGGCAGTGTAGAGGAACCGCATCGTGACGATGTGGAAGGGTTTATTGATACAATTGCTATAGGGGAAACGAGGAAAGTTTCCGATGCAAGAATCACTAGCATACATTTTCCTGTTTTACGTTACTTTGCAATATTTGCTAGTAGATCCTTAATTGGTCACGGAAACTGTGGCAAACTTAGTGCCCCTGATATTGTTATTTTGTGCCATGCCTTGTTCCGTGATGACACATTTAGTATGGGAGCTATTGTTGCAAAGCTGTTGAACCTTAACCATACTAAGGGCCCATCTTGGGAGGTATCTTTGCCTTGCGCCTCGCTGCACACTTTAACATACCTATTAGGAATTATGAGAAGGAAGAGAAGTTGCTACCTCCTGTTTTTTTAGACTATAAGAGTATGGTAGCACATGATTTTATTGTTAAGAACAAGAAAAAGGAGCTTAACTATAGACTGTTATTTGATAAAAATCACCCTGAGACTATTACTCTGCCTGCTCATTCCATGTTTGACTTATGTGCAGGCAAGTACCTTGTTCCGCTGGAGGCCATTCACGCCTACCGGAACCCCACCTCAGCTACAGAGCCAGATCCGGAACCACAATTTGTTCCTTCATGCCAGTCTGTTTACCAGTGGGATCCGGAGGAGATGGCCAGCCAGTGGCAACCTGAGGCTTCATCATAGTATGACCCCAGTTACAACTTTGGATATCCGCCAAGCCAGCCGTGGCCATAGACCAACTTAGGCCAAAAGCCTAAGCTTGGGGAGTACATATTTCTCACCGACATTACATTCCTGTTCACACACACATGCTAGTTGTCGGTGCTCATACTTTTTCATTGTATCATCCATGCTAGTTTATTTCCTTTTTATGCTTTCTTCTTGTGTGTTTGATAAACCTTAAGAAAGACCAAAAAAATTAGTTGTAGCTTTCAGCTAGTTTACTTTCCATGCTTATAGTAGTAATTAAAAAGAAAACCCAAAAAGATTTCTCATTCTTCTTTTGCCTGTTGGGAGCTTTCCCGTGTAAATAGTTTTATCTCTTTCTTGTTCTTTGGGGGTTGAGAGGATAAGACCATGATTAAAATGTTGAGTGGCTCTCATATGCATTATTGTTGATCTAACAAGATCCCATATTACCTTGTCTTCTCTCCTGAATTGAATGCTTGCAGATTCCAGCTTAGTCCAATGCACGTGCACTGTTATTATTATCCACACTATTCGGTCGTGCAAGTGAAAGGCAATAATGATGATTATATGATGAACTTATTGAGATGAGAAAAGCTGGTATGAACTCGACCTCTCTTGTTTTTGTAAATATGATTAGTTCATCATTCCTGATTCAGCCTATTATGAATAAACATGTTTTTTTGATAGACCAGACAGTGGGAGAGGCTCCCACTGTGTTTGCATTACTCAAAATTAGGATACAATGTACATGGTGCAGTTACAGGGTGCTTATCCTCCACTTTGGGAGGGATTAGCAGCTACTTTTTTATGGTGGAAGGGTCAAGGGGGTTCAAAGTTTTGTACAAAGGAGAGAATAAAGTCTCTCTTATCAGTCTTAGTTCTATGCTGGAGGAGGGTAAAATCATGCTTAAAACGTTCAAGCCAGGATAGCAAAGTGGGGTGATGCTTCTGAAGTGCTTGTTGTTCCTCTCTTTCCAGATGCTCCAAGCTGCCTGTAGGAATATTTCCATGAACATGGGTTTGTTCCAATTTTTTGCTGCGTGACTAATCCATTGAAGTCTGGGTCCAGTGTCTTGCCATGTGATCCCAAGGATGGATCAACATTGTTTACTGAAAGGGCATTGGAAGACCATATGTTCCACGTCCTCTTCCATTTGTTGAGCACATAAAAGGCAAGTGTAGTCATCTCCAATGGTGTAGTGTCTCCTATTGAGCATATTGCGTGTGTTTAGGCGATCAGAGAGTAGCAGCCACCCAAACACCTTGATTTTCAACGTCGTCTTCGCTTTCCATAGCCATTGGTATGACTGATGTGCATGCACATCCCTAAAATAGAACTTGTAGTACCTGTTTGCTTTGTATTCCTTTGATCCCCAACAGTATGTCCAGGTGTCATGGGGGATCGGGTCATCATTGTTACCAACATTGGTCATGTTTTTTTGCAGCTCACGGACTTCTTGCAGTGCTTGAACTGAGAGTGGAAGGTGAAACGTTTCATGCAGTGACGTGGAGCCCAAGAATGCTTTAACTGATACATCCTCATTTTTTGCGTAGGAGAACGCGCGTGGATATGTTTCATCCAATGTGTTGTCCAAGCACAGATCCTTCCACATAAGTACCATGCTGCCATCATGTACATTTGCTTTGGATATACCTCTGTAAATCTGGGTAAGCTTGAGGACATCCCTCCACCAGAAAGATCCGCAAGCCTCCGTGGCATGGGGAATCTTGTTTGTGTAATAAGTCGACCATATGAGCTCCACCCATGGCACATTGTGTCTGTTATAGAATTTATGTAGGTACTTGAGGAGGAGAGCTTCACTTTGTATACACAGGTTTATGATTCCAAGACCACCACACTACTTTGGCTGGCAGACCATGCTCCAGGCCGCCAGCGAGTTACATTTGTCCCCTTGTTCTGTCTTTTTTGTCCATACGCATTTCCTTCTTAGTTTGTCGAGAAGTTCTAAGATCTTTGGTGGCAGTTTGAGAGTGCACAGAGCAAAGATGGCTAGGGATGTAATCATTGTGTTGAGGAGTGAGAGTTTGGCTCCATAGGACATCAATGCGAGTGTGCTTGTCATCCGTCTTTCCATCGTGCAAACTAGTGGCATGAGATCTTAAACCGAGGGCATGGTTGTCCCAAGAGGTAGCCCTAGGTATGTGAATGGCATGGATCTAACATTACAGCCAAAGATAGTAGAGAGCTCATTATAGCAGCCGGCATCACAATTGATTGGAATTAGAGTGGATTTGTGGAAGTTTATCTTCAGTCCAATGGAGGAAGCATAGTCAGAAAGGATGTCTTTAATCGTTCTGGCTTGATCAGGGCAGGCGGGGAGAATGATGATCGTGTCGTCCGCGTATCGGATCACGGGATAATCATTTTGGTTCTGTCGTTGGAATGGAAGATGGATTCTTCGTTGTCTAAAGGCATCATTGATGGCAGCTTGTAGGAGGTCAGCCGCAAGCACAAAAATCAAGGGTGAGAAGGGATCGCATTGGCGCACCCCACATTTACAAAGGAATTGTCTACCTGGGACACCATTTAACAACACCGCCGACTTGCCAGAGGAGAAGATGCATTTAACCTAGCAAAGCCACCTATCATCAAAGTCCATGTGTTCCATAATCGTAAGCATTGCATCATGTTCAATCGTGTCAAATGATTTGGTGAAATCCAGTTTTAGGAGGATGATTTTTTCTTTGGAGGCTTGGCACTGGTGGATATACTCGAACGTCCAAGCTAAACAGTCATGTATTGACCGGCCTTTGAGGAAGCCATATTGATTTCGGTGGACAATTTTGAGTATAAGTTTCTGGAGTCTGTTTGCAAGTAGTTTGGTAAGAATCTTGAGACAACAATTGAGCAACGTGATGGGTCTGAAATCAGAGATTGTTTTCGGGGACCGAACTTTAGGAATGAGCATAATAAACCCCTCATTAATACTTTCAAGATTGAGTCCCCCCTCATAGAACTGATTGGAAATCTCATAAAAGTCCTCTTTAATAATATGCCAGTATTTTTTGATGAAGATACCAGAGAATCCATCTGGACCAGGTGCACGATCGGCCGGCATTTCCTTAATGACAACATCAATCTCCTCCTTTGTGAAGGGAACAGTAAGTTGATCTAATCCCTCCACTTTTTTGATGATGTTTTGCAGGTTAAATTTCATTTGGAATTCTCCTGACTTGCCCAATCTCTCTTTAAATGTTTGGTATATGACAGCCTCCTTGCCGGCGTGGTCCTCTACCACCGTACCATCTGATATTTTAAGTGTTGGTATTGTGTTCCTTCTATATCGCTCTGACGCCAAGGCTTTCAGAAATTTGGGGTCTTCATCACCAAATTTGACCCATCGAATATTTGTTGGTATTATGAATAAACATGTTTGCAATGGTAGCTAGAGATTATAGTTGTTTATGCCATGCTTAATTAGCTAGGAGCTTATAATGGTTTACCTTGCGTGCCAACATGCTATTAAAATGGTTGTGATGTGGTATGATAGGGTGGTATCCTCTTTTGAACGATTCGAGTGGCTTGACTTGGCACATGTTCACGCACGTAGTTGAAACAAAAGCCACATAGCCTCTACGATATTTATGTTCATGGTGCATTATATCCTACTCATGCTTGCATTCGGTGTTGATTAATTTTAATGCATGTTCATGACTGTTGTCGCTCTCTAGCTGGCCGCTTCCCAGTCTTTTTCTAGCCTTCACCTGTACTAAGCGGAAATACTGCTTGTGCATCCAATTCCATAAACCCCAAAGTTATTCCATATGAGTCCACCATACCTACCTATATACGGTATCTACCTGCCGTTCCAAGTAAATTTGTATGTGGCAAACTCTAAACCTTCAAATAAACATTCTGTTTTGTATGCTCGAACAGCTCATGTATCAACTAGGGTTGTCTGTATCTTCCATGCTAGGCAGGTTATTCTCAAGAGGAGTGGACTCCGCTCCTCACTCACGAGAACATGGCTGGTCACCGGGATGCCCAGTCCCATGCTTTAAGCAAATCAAATCAAAATAATTGCAAACAAAACTCTCCCGGGACACTAGTTAGTTGGAGGCACTCGTTGTTTCGAGCAAGCCATGGATTGATGCTTGTTGGTAAGGGGGAGTATAAACTTTACCATTCTGTTTGGGAACCGCCTATAATGTGTGTAGCATGGAAGATATCGAGATCTCTCGGTTGTTATGTTGACAATGAAAGTATACCGCTCAAAATATTATTGATATCTATTTCAAAACCAAGCTCTGGCACCTCTATAAATCCCTGCTTCCCTCTGCGAAGGGCCTATCTATTTACTTTTATGTTGAGTCATCATCCTCTTATTAAAAAGCACCAGTTAGAGAGCACCTCTGTCATTTGCATCCATTACTATTAGTTTACATTGAGTATGACTTGATTGAATCTCGTTTACCATGAATTACAATGTGTAGTCAGTCCTTGATCTTTAAAGGTGCTCTGCATTTATGTTTTTTGGTCTCAAAAAGGGCTAGCGAGATACCATCTTGTTATATCATATCATGATTGTTTTGATAAAGTGTTGTCATCCGAGATTTATTATTATTGCTCGCTAGTTGATTATTCCATTGATATGAGTAAACATGAGACCTAAGTGTTATTGTGAATATGGTTAGTTCATAATCTTTGCTGAAAACTTGAATGCTGGCTTTACATATTTGCAACAACAAGAGCAAACAGAGTTTGTAAAAGTTTTTCTTTATCACTTTCAGTTTATCAACTGAATTGCTTGAGGACAAGCAAAGGTTTAAGCTTGGGGGAGTTGATACGTCTCCGTCGTATCTACTTTTCCAAACACTTTTGCCCTTGTTTTGGACTCTAACTTGCATGATTTGAATGGAACTAACCCGGACTGATGCTGTTTTCAGCAGAATTGCCATGGTGTTATTTTTGTGCAGAAATAAAAGTTCTCAGAATGACCAGAAAATCAATAGAGAATTATTTTGGAATATATAAAAAATACTGGAAGAAGAATCCACGTCAGGGGGGCCTCCACCTGTCCACGAGGGTGGGGGCACGCCCCCTGCCTCGTGGGCCCCTTGACACTCCATCGACCTCAACTCCAACTCTATATATTCACTTTCCGGGAGAAAAATCAGAGAGAAGGATTCATCGCGTTTTACGATACGGAGCCACCGCCAAGCCCTAAACTCTCTCGGGAGGGCTGATCTGGAGTCCGTTCGGGGCTCCGGAGAGGGGAATCCGTCGCCATCGTCATCATCAACCTTCCTCCATCACCAATTTCATGATGCTCACCGCCGTGCGTGAGTAATTCCATCGTAGTCTTGCTGGACGGTGATGGGTTGGATGAGATTTATCATGTAATCGAGTTAGTTTTGTTAGGGTTTGATCCCTAGTATCCACTATGTTCTGAGATTGATGTTGCTATGACTTTGCTATGCTTAATGCTTGTCACTAGGGCACGAGTGCCATGATTTCAAATCTGAACCTATTATGTTTTCATCAATATATGAGAGTTCTTGATCCTATCTTGCAAGTCTATAGTCACCTATTATGTGTTATGATCTGTTAACCCCGAAGTGACAATAATCGGGACCACTACCGGTGATGACCGTAGTTTGAGGAGTTCATGTATTCACTATGTGTTAGTGCTTTGGTCCGGTACTCTATTAAAAGGAGGCCTTAATATCCCTTAGTTTCCAATAGGACCCTGCTGCCACGGGAGGGTAGGAGAAAAGATGTCATGCAAGTTCTTTTCCATAAGCACGTATGACTATATTCAGAATACATGCCTACATTACATTGATGAACTGGAGCTAGTTCTGTGTCACCCTAGGTTATGACTGTTACATGATCGATCGCATCCGGCATAATTCTCTATCACCGATCCATTGCCTACGAGCTTTTCATATATTGTTCTTCGCTTATTTACTTTTTCGTTGCTATTGTTACAATCACTATTAAACACCAAAAATATTACTTTTTCTACCGTTACTTCTGTCACCGTTACCACTACTATCATATTACTTTGCTACTAAATACCTTGCTGCAGATATTAAGTTTCCAGGTGTGGTTGAATTGAAAACTCAACTGCTAATACTTGAGAATATTCTTTGGCTCCCCTTGTGTCGAATCAATAAATTTGGGTTGAATACTCTACCCTAGAAAACTGTTGCGATCCACTATACTTGTGGGTTATCAAGGCCCTCCAGAAGAGAGAGCCTGACCCTCACCCAAGGAGGGCGCCGGGCGTGCCTTCCTATGCGAGGGAGGGACGCGTCCCAGGTGTGGGCGCCGATCCTGAAGTGGCGCCATTGGAGACGCCGCTCTCCTGAGGCCCTGTGCGGAGTAGTTGCTTCTTCTTCTTGGGGACGGCCTTAGGAGGGTACTGTACACCCTCGTTGTCGGGGTCTTCGATCGCTGCGGCTTGGAAGGCGCGCTCCAGGGAACACACCACATCTCTTTCTTCGTAGGGGACCGTGATGATTCCGCCGCTTCCTAGCATCTTGAGGACGTTGTAGCCGTGGTGGGTCACTTCCATGAACTTGGCTAATGCTGGGTACCCAAGGATTGCGTTGTACGGCAGACGGATGTGGGCGACGTCGAAGTCGATGAGCTCAGTGCGGTAGTTGTCGCGTTGACTGAAGGTGACTGATACGTCCATTTTGCATCATGCTTTTATATCGATATTTATTGCATTATGGGCTGTTATTACACATTATGTCATAATACTTATACCTATTCTCTCTTATTTTACAAGGTTTACATAAAGAGAGAGAATGCCGGCAGCTGGGATTCTGGGCTGGAAAAGGAGCAAATATTAGAGACCTATTCTGCACAGCTCCAAAAGTCCTGAAACTTCACGGAAGATGTTTTCCACATATATAAAAAATACTCAGCGGAAGAAACTCACCAGGGGGGCACACCTTGCCCACGAGGGTGGGGGCATGCCCTACCCCCCTGGGCGCGCCCCTACCTCGTGGGCACCCTTGTGGCCCTCCGGTGGCCATCTTCTGCTATATGGAGTCTTTCCATGGGAAAAAATCATGAGCCATCTTCTCGGACGAAACTCCGTCGCCACGAGGAACCTTGGCGGAACCAATCTAGGGCTCTGGCGGAGCTGTCCTGCCGGGGAAACTTCCCTCCCAGAGGGGGAAATCATCGCCATCGTCATCACCAACGCTCCTCTCATCGGGAGAGGGCAATCTCCATCAACATCTTCATCAGCACCATCTCATCTCAAAACCCTAGTTCATCTCTTGTATCCAATTCTTGTCTCTGATTGGTTCTAGTAGGTTGCTAGTAGTGTTAATTACTCCTTGTAGTTGATGCTAGTTGGTTTAATTGGTGGAAGATCATATGTTCAGATCCTATATGCATATTAATACCCCTCTGGTTATGAACATGTTTATGCTTTGTGATTAGTTATTTTTGTTCCTGATGACATGGGAGAATTCTTGCTATTAGTAGTCATGTGAATTTGGTATTCGTTCGATATTTTGATAAGATGTATGTTGTCTCTCCTCTAGTGGTGTTATGTGAACGTCGACTACATGACACTTCACCATTGTTTGGGCCTAGAGGAAGGCATTGGGGAGTAATAAGTAGATGATGGGTTTCTAGAGTGAAAGAAGCTTAAACCCTAGTTTATGCATTGCTTCGTAAGGAGCTGATTTGGATCCATATGTTTCATGCTATGGTTAGGTTTACCTTAATACTTTTGTTGTAGTTGTGGATGCTTGCAATAGAGGTTAATTATAAGTGGGATGCTTGTCCAAGTAAGGGCAGCACCCAAGCACCGGTCCACCCACATACCAAATTATCAAAGTACCGAACGCGAATCATATGAACGTGATGAAAACTAGCTTGACGATATTCCCATGTGTCCTCGGGAGCGCTTTACATCATATAAGACTTTGTCCAGACTTGTCCTTTGCTACAAAAGGATTGGGCCACCTTGCTGCACTTTGTTTACTTTTGTTACTTGTTGCTCGTTACAAATTATCCTATCACAAAACTATCTGTTACCACTTATTTCAGTACTTGCAGAGAATACCTTGCTGGAAACCGCTTATCATTTCCTTCTGCTCCTCGTTGGGTTTGACACTCTTACTTATCAAAAGGACTACGATAGATCCCCTATACTTGTGGGTCATCAAGACTCTTTTCTGGCGCCGTTGCCAGGGAGTGAAGCGCCTTTGGTAGGTGGAATTTGGTAAGGAAAATTTTATATAGTGTGCTAAAATTTACTGTCACTTGTTACTGTGGAAAGTAATCCTCTGAGGGGCTTGTTCGGGGTATCTTCACCCTGACAAGTAGAGAAAAGAGTTGCTCCTCAACCTACTCAACCTACTGAAAATGAATATGAAAATGAAAATGCTTGCTTTGAAATTCCTGCGGGTATAATAGAAAAACTGCTAGCTAATCCTTTTCTAGGAGATGGAACAAAACATCCTGATGAACGTCTGATATATGTGGATGAAGTTTGTGGATTATTTAAGCTTGCAGGTGTACCCAGAGATGTTGTTAAGAAGAAGGTCTTCCCTTTATCTTTGAGGGGAGATGCATCGACATGGTATAGGCTATGTGATGATATGAGGTCTTGGAATTACAAACGATTGAAATTGGAATTTCATTAGAAGTTTTATCCTATGCATCTTGTTCATCGTGATCGCAATTATATATATAATTTTTGGCCTCGCGAAGGAGAAAGCATCTCTCAAGCTTGGGGAGGCTTAAATCAATGTTATATTCATGCCCCAATCATGAGCTCTCAAGAGAAATGATTATTCAAAAAATTTATGCTCGGCTTTCTGGTAACAATCGCACCATGCTTGATACTTCTTGTGCTGGCTCTTTTATGATGAAGACTATTGAATTCAAATGGAATTTATTGGAAAGAATTAAACGCAACTCCGAGGATTGGGACCTCGACAATGGTAAGGAGTCAGGTATGACACCTAGTTTTGATTGTGTTAAATCTTTTATGGATACCGATATTTTTCGTGAATTTAGCACTAAATATGGACTTGACTCTGAGATAGTAGCTTCTTTCTGTGAATCTTTTGCTACTTATGTTGATCTCCCCAAGGAGAAGTGGTTTAAATATCATCCTCTCATAGAAGTAAAAGTAGCTGCACCTATTAAAGTTGAAGAAAAGACTATCACTTATAATGATCCTATTGTTCCTACTTCTTATGTTGAGAAACCACCTTTCCCTGTTAGGATAAAGGATCATGCTAAAGCTTCAACTGTAGTTCGTAAAAGCAATATTAAAACATACACACCTCCTGAGCAAGTTAAAGTTGAACCTAATATTGCTATTGTTAAAGATCTCTTGTCTGATAATATTGATGGGCATGTTATTTATTTCTGTAATGAAACTGCTAGAATTGCTAAACCTTGTGATAAAGATAAACCTAGACCTGTGGTAGGCATGCCAGTTATTTCTGTTAAAATAGGAGATCATTGTTATCATGGCTTATGTGACATGGTGCTAGTGCTAGCGCAATACCTCATTCCTTATACAAAGAAATTATGCACGAGATTGCACCTGCTAAAATAGAAGATATTGATGTCACAATTAAACTTGCCAATAGAGATACTATTTCACCAATGGGAATTGTTAGAGATGTTGAAGTCTTGTGTAGGAAAACTAAATATCCTGCTGATTTTCTTGTTCTTGGTTCCCCACAAGATAGCTTTTGTCCCATTATATTTGGTAGACCCTTCTTGAACACTGTTAATGCTACCATAGATTGCAA
This sequence comes from Triticum urartu, assembly GCF_056163025.1. NCBI lineage: Eukaryota > Viridiplantae > Streptophyta > Magnoliopsida > Poales > Poaceae > Triticum > Triticum urartu. The sequence goes on along the minus strand of NC_141877.1, from coordinate 646,423,534 downwards.
AAGAGATGTTGTTACTGTCGGTTTAGATGATATGACTCATGAATTTAATTTCTCTAAATTTAGTAGACAACACCGTGAAGAAGAATTACCTAGTAAGGATGAAATTATTGGTCTTGCTTCTATTGTCGTACCTCCTAGTGATCCTTTAGAACAATATTTGCTAGACCACGAAAATGATATGTTTATGAATGAAAGAAGGGAATTAGATGAAGTATTCTTTAAACAAGAACCTATTCTGAAAAATAATTTACCTGTTGAAATCCTAGGAGATCCCCCTCCACCCAAGGGTGATCCCGTGTTTGAGCTTAAACCGTTACCTGATACTCTTAAATATGCTTATCTTGATGAGAAAAAGATATATCCTGTTATTATTAGTGCTAACCTTTCAGAGCATGAGGAAGATAGATTATTGAAAACTCTGAAGAAGCACCGTGCTGCTATTGGGTATACTCTTGATGATCTTAAGGGCATTAGTCCCATTCTATGTCAACATAAAATTAATTTGGAAGAAGATGCTAAACCAGTTCGTGATCATCAATGCCAGCTGAATCATAAAATGAAAGAAGTGGTAGGAAAGGAGATACTAAAGCTCCTTGAGGCAAGTATAATTTATCCTGTTGCTGATAGTCAGTGGGTAAGTCCTGTCCATTGTGTCCCTAAGAAGGGAGGTATTACTGTTGTTCCTAATGATAAAGATGAATTGATCCCTCAAAGAATTATTACAGGTTATAGTATGGTAATTGAATTCCGCAAATTAAATAAGGCAACTAAAAAGGATCATTACCCCTTACCTTTTATCGATCAAATGCTAGAAAGATTATCCAAGCATACACATTTTTGCTTTCTAGATGATTATTCTAGTTTCTCTCAAATACCTGTGTCAGCCAAAGATCAATCAAAGACTACTTTTACATGCCCTTTTGGTACTTTTGCTTATAGACGTATGCCTTTTGGTTTATGTAATGCACCTGCTACCTTTCAAAGATGCATGATGGCTATATTCTCTGACTTTTGTGAAAAGATTTGTGAGGTTTTCATGGACGACTTTTCCGTCTATGGATCTTCTTTTGATGATTGCTTGAGAAACCTTGATCGAGTTTTGTAGAGATGTGAAGAAACTAATCTTGTCTTGAATTGGGAAAAGTGCCACTTTATGGTTAATGAAGGTATTGTCTTGGGGCATAAAGTTTCTGAAAGAGGTATTGAAGTTGATAAACCCAAGGTTGATGCTATTGAAAAGATGCCATGTCCCAAGGACATCAAAGGTATAAGAAGTTTCCTCGGTCATGCCGGTTTTTATAGGAGGTTCATTAAGGACTTCTCAAAAATTTCTCGGCCTCTGACTAATTTATTACAAAAGGATATACCATTTGTCTTTGATGATGATTGTGTAGAAGCATTTGAAATACTTAAGAAAGCATTGATTTCTGCACCTATTGTCCAGCCACCTGACTGGAATTTACCCTTTGAAATTATGTGTGATGCTAATGATTATGTTGTAGGTGCTGTTCTAGGACAAAGAGTTGATAAGAAACTAAATGTTATTCAATATGCTAGTAAAACTCTAGACAATGCTCAAAGAAACTATGCTACTACTGAAAAAGAATTCTTAGCAGTTGTATTTTCTTGTGATAAGTTTAGACCTTATATTGTTGATTCTAAAGTAACTATCCACACTGATCATGCTGCTATTAAATATCTTATGGAAAATACAGATGCCAAACCTAGACTTATTAGATGGGTTCTCTTGCTACAAGAATTTGATTTGCATATTGTTGATAGAAAAGGAGCTGAGAACCCCGTTGCAGACAACTTGTCTAGGTTAGAAAATGTGCTTGATGACCCACTACCTATTGATGATAGCTTTCCTGATGAGCAACTAAATGTCATAAATGCTTCTCATACTACTCCATGGTATGCTGATTATGCTAATTACATTGTTGCTAAGTTTATACCACCTAGTTTCACATACCAGCAAAAGAAAAAGTTCTTCTATGATTTGAGGCATTACTTTTGGGATGACCCACATCTTTATAAAGAAGGAGTAGATTGTGTTATTAGACGTTGTGTACCTGAGCATGAACAGGAACAGATCCTATGCAAGTGTCACTCCGAAGCTTATGGAGGACACCATGCTGGAGATAGAATTGCACATAAGGTACTCCAATCTGGTTTTTATTGGCCTACTCTCTTCAAGGATGCCCGTAAGCTTTTCTTATCTTGTGATGAATGTAAAAGAATTGGTAATATTAGTAGATGTCAAGACATGTCTATGAATTATTCACTTGTTATTGAACCATTTGATGTTTGGGGCTTTGATTATATGGGACCCTTTCCTTCCTCTAATGGATATACACATATTTTAGTTGCTGTTGATTACGTTACTAAGTGGGTAGAAGCTATTCCAACTAGTAGTGCTGATCATAACACTTCTATTAAAATGCTTAAAGAAGTTATTTTTCCAAGATTTGGAGTCCCTAGATATTTAATGACTGATGGTGGTTCACATTTTATTCATGGTGCTTTCCGTAAAATGCTTGCTAAATATGATGTTAATCATAGAATTGCATCTCCTTATCACCCTCAGTCTAGTGGTCAAGTAGAATTGAGTAATAGAGAACTCAAATTAATTTTTCAAAAGACTGTTAATAGGTCTAGAAAGAATTGGTCCAAGAAACTAGATGATGCATTATGGGCCTATAGAACTGAATATAAAAATCCTATGGGCATGTCTCCGTATAAAATGGTCTATGGAAAAGCATGTCACTTACCTCTCGAACTAGAACACAAGGCTTATTGGGCTATTAAAGAACTTAATTATGATTTTAAACTTGCCGGTGAGAAGAGGTTATTTGATATTAGCTCACTTGATGAATGGAGAACCCAAGCCTATGAAAATGCCAAGTTGTTTAAAAAAAGTTAAAAGATGGCATGACAAAAGGATACAAAAGCGTGAGTTTAATGTAGGTGATTATGTATCGCTATACAACTGTCGTTTAAGATTTTTTGCAGGAAAACTTCTCTCTAAATGGGAAGGTCCTTACATTATCGAGGAGGTCTACCGTTCCGGTGCCATAAAAATCAACAACTTCGAAGGCACAAATCCGAAGGTGGTGAACGGTCAAAGAATCAAACATTATATCTCCGATAATCCCATAAATGTTGAAACCAATGTTATTGAAACCGTAACCCCGGAGGAATACATAAGGGACACTTTCCGGAACGTTTCAGACTCCGAAAAGGAATAGGTATGTGGTACAGTAAGTAAACCGACTCCAAAACAGTTTTTAAGGCAATATTTCTCCGTTTTGGAATATTTAGAAAAATAGAAAAATAAGCAGCAGTCCGGGAAGGACACGAGGGCTCCACGAGGGTGAAGGGCGCGCCCTACCCTACTGGGCGCGCCCCCCTACCTCGTGGGTACCTCGTGTGCTCTCCGGACTCCGTTTTCGTACACGACACGTATTTTGGTCAGTAAAAATTCATTATATAATCTCCCGGAGGTTTTGACTCCCGTATCACGCAAAAATCTCTTGTCTTTGTTTCGAGCTATTTTCTGTCAGGGTTGTCAAGGCCTGGCATTATGTCGTCTCCCTCCTCCTCCAACCATGAGGGCAACGATGCTTGGCTAATGAAGATAGAGCTGAAGAGAGAAGAACCCATGGAGGTCAACAAGGATGAAGGGATCAAGAAGGCCATGGAGGACCAAGTTCCGACAACAGAAGACACCCTTCAACTTGATCACAATCTTCTCACCCCAACAGAGATCGAAGCTTTCAAGATGATTGAGTTAGCTCGTATACAAAATAAGTATCTCACACGTGAAAATATTTTGTTGAAGGAGCATATCATCGCACTCAAGGGCATTATCCGCAAGTTAGAAGACCTCCTACGCTCGATGTGCGACTATCCATCATCGACAACCCCACCTTCTTCACCAACAAAGGAGACATAATCACATGGGTATGGGCACTCCACTTGGCAACTGCCAAGCTTGGGGGAGTGCCCCGGTATCGTATCACCATCACTTTTATCTTTACCGTTTTTCTTAGTTCGATCCTTTTGGTTATATCTTGATCTAGTAGAATAAAAGTTCTTAGTATGATCTAGTTGTGAGTTTTGCTTTATTATCCTTCTATGTAATCGAGTCCGTGAGCTATATAATAAAGATTAGTGTTGAGTCAAGAGCTTGATTATTTTGCCATGATCCTAAGTGAATAAAAGAAAAAATAAATAAAAAGAAACAAAGAGATCATGTGAGTCTTATGGAGAGTAATGAGCTCACAAAGTTGTTGAGGGTTGACAAACACAGTTTTGGTCATCGTTGCAATTAGTAGGAAGTAATAAAGAAAGAGGGGTCTTCACATATAAATATACTATCTTGGACATCTTTTATGATTGTGAGCACTCATTAAAATATGACATGCTAAAGAGTTGACATTAGACAAGGAAGACAACATAATGGGTTATGTTTTCTTACATCCGAGATGAATTATATTGTCTTGGATCTTCCAACATGATGAGCTTGCCTTTCCCCCTCATGCTAGCCAAATTCATTGCACCAAGTAGATATACTACTTGTGCTTCCAAATACCATTAAACCAGTTTTGCCATGAGAGTCCACCATACCTACCTATGGATTGAATAAGATCCTTCAAGTAAGTTGTCATCGGTGCAAGCAATAAAAAATGCTTTCTAAATATGTATGATTGATTGGTGTGGAGGAAATAAGCTTTATACGATCGTGTGATATGGAAGTAATAAAAGCGACAGACTGCATAATAAAGGTCCATATCACAAGTGGTAATATAAAGTGATGTTCTTTCGCATTAAGATTTTGTGCATCCAACCATAAAAGCGCATGACAACCTCTGTTTCCCTCTGCGAAGGGCCTATCTTTTACTTTTATCTCCTACCTTGCATAAGAGTCATGGTGATCTTCACCCTTCCTTTTTACATTTTATCCTTTGGCAAGCACAATATGTTGGAAAGATCCTGGTATATATGGCTAATTGGATGTGAGTTTTCATGAACTATTATTGTTGACATTACCCTTGAGGTAAAACGTTGGGAAGCAAAGCTATAAGCCCCTATCTTTCCCTGTGTCCGATTGAAACTCCATACCCATAAGTATTGCGTGAGTGTCAGCAATTGTGAAAGATTATATGATAGTTGAGTATGTGGACTTGCTGAAAAGCTCTTATACATTGACTCTTTCCTATGTTATGATAAATTGCAATTGCTTCAATGACTGAGATTGTAGTTTGCTAGTTTTCAATGAAGTTTACGATTCATACTTGATATTGTGATTGAATTATTACTCTAGAATAAGAGATTATATGACAAGAATTATATAAGTTGATGTTCTAAGAATGATCATGATGCCCTCATGTCCGTATTTTATTTTTATCGACACCTCTATCTCTAAACATGTGGACATATTTTTCGATTTCAGCTTTTCGCTTGAGGACAAGCGAGGTCTAAGCTTTGGGGGAGTTGATACGTCCATTTTGCATCATGCTTTTATATAGATATTTATTGCATTATGGGCTGTTATTACACATTATGTCACAATACTTATACCTATTCTCTCTTATTTTACAAGGTTTACATAAAGAGGGAGAATGCCGGCAGCTGGGATTCTGGGCTGGAAAAGGAGCAAATATTAGAGACCTATTCTGCACAGCTCCAAAAGTCCTGAAACTTCATGGAAGATGTTTTCCAAATATATAAAAAATACACAGCGGAAGAAACTCACCAGGGGGCACACCCTGCCCACGAGGGTGGGGGCGCGTCCTACCCCCCTGGGCGCGCCCCCTACCTCGTGGGCCCCCTGGTGTCCCTCCGATGACCATCTTCTGCTATATGGAGTCTTTCGATGGGAAAAATCATAAGCCATCTTCTCGGACGAAACTCCACCGCCACGAGGCGGAATCTTGGCGGAACCAATCTAGGGCTCTGGCGGAGCTGTCCTGCCGGGGAAACTTCCCTTCCGAAGGGAGAAATCATCGCCATCGTCATCACCAACGCTCCTCTCATCGGGAGTGGGCAATCTCCATCAACATCTTCATCAGCACCATCTCATCTCAAAACCCTAGTTCATCTCTTGTATCCAATTCTTGTCTCCAAGTCCGGGATTGGTGCTAGTAGGTTGCTAGTAGTGTTAATTACTCCTTGTAGTTGATGCTAGTTGGTTTAATTGGTGGGAGATCATATGTTCAGATCCTATATGAATATTAATACCCCTCTGGTTATGAACATGTTTATGCTTTGTGAGTAGTTACTTTTGTTCCTGAGGACATGGGAGAAATCTTGCTATTAGTAGTCATGTGAATTTGGTATTCGTTCGATATTTTGATAAGATGTATGTTGTCTCTCCTCTAGTGGTGTTATGTGAACGTCGACTACATGACACTTCACCATTGTTTGGGCCTAGAGGAAGGCATTGGGGAGTAATAAGTAGATGATGGGTTGCTAGAGTGACAGAAGCTTAAACCCTAGTTTATGCGTTGCTTTGTAAGGGGCTGATTTGGATCCATATGTTTCATGCTATGGTTAGGTTTACCTTAATACTTTTGTTGTAGTTTTGGATGCTTGCAATAGAGGTTAATCATAAGTGGGATGCTTGTCCAAGTAAGGGCAGCACCCAAGCACCGGTCCACCCACATACCAAATTATCAAAGTACCGAACGCGAATCATATGAACGTGATGAAAACTAGCTTGACGATATTCCCATGTGTCCTCGGGAGCGCTTTACATCATATAAGAGTTTGTCCAGACTTTTCCTTTGCTACAAAAGGATTGGGCCACCTTGCTGCACTTTGTTTACTTTTGTTACTTGTTGCTCGTTACAAATTATCCTATCACAAAACTATCTGTTACCACTTATTTCAGTACTTGCAGAGAATACCTTGCTGGAAACCGCTTATCATTTCCTTCTGCTCCTCGTTGGGTTCGACACTCTTACTTATCGAAAGGACTACGATAGATCCCCTATACTTGTGGGTCATCAGTGACAGGGAGGCAGACTTGCCCTATCGGGGTGGTGGAGCCGTCGGTCATTCCTGAGAAGGGCTTGGTAGGCTGTAGCTGATCGTAGGGCATTTGAAGGTTGTCGAATGTCTCGAAGGACAGGACACTGAGCCCCGCGCCGCCGTCTATGATGGTCTTGGTGACTTGGACATTGCTGATGACGGGTGAACAAAGCATCGGGAGGACGCCGGCGGTTGTTGCGCATTTGAGATGGTCCGCCGAGCTAAAGGTGATGGCGTACTTGGACCACCTGAGCGGGCGCGTGGCCTCGAGCCTGGGGAGGACCGCATTCACCTCACGAGCAAACTGCTTGAAGATGCGCTGGGAAGCCGAGGCCTGAGCACCGTCCAAGATGCAAGCGATAGCGCGCGGCTCCTGGAAGCCCCCAGCCCCCTCGTCCTGATGATGGTCATCGTTCCTTCTTGGTGGTGGCGGTAGAGGAGGGAGGTCGGGATTGCCCTGAGGACGGTCCTCGCGAGGCTGGTCGCGCCAGGCGCCCTCACAAGGCTACTCCTGCCAGTGGTCCTCACGAAGTCGGTCGCGCCACTCCTGGTGGGGGCCACGGTCATCCCAGCATCCTCCACTTCTTCCTCCTCCTCGGTCGTAGCCTTGGTCGTTGCGCTCGGGGCGTTGACTGAAACATTCATCTCAGATGGCCCTGAACTCTTGACAATCGTTGGTGATGTGGTTGTGTACGTCGTGGAAGGCGCAGAATGGACGGCTGCTTTTGGACGACTCGGGGTGGTCCCGGCCGCGCTTTGTGTCCGGCTCTGCCACGAGCATGGCTACTCCCTTGCACTTCACGTCCTTGACCTTGGCTTTCTTCTCTTCTGGGTCAGCAGCAGGGAGCTCGAGAAGGGAAAGGCGCCCTTCCTCAGCTCTTGCGCACTTGGTCGCCATGTTAAACAGCTCCAGAGCCATGCATAGCTCCTCGTGGATGATGAGCTCCTCCTTCATCCTGACGTCGCGCACGCCATTGGAAAACGCTGAGATGATGGCCTCATTCGTCACCTTGGGGATCTTGAGGCGAACGCTATTGAAGCGCTGGATGTACTTCTGCAGGGTCTCTCCCTGCTGTTGCTTGATGCGGCGCAGGTCACCCACGGCCGGAGGGCGGTCGCGAGTGCCCTGGAAATTGGCGATGAAGCGGTCGCGCATCTCACCCCAGAAGGAGATTGATCCCGCGGGCAGGTTCAGGAGTCACAAGCGAGCATCATCCTTGAGAGCCATGGGAAACCAGTTCGCCATGACTCTTTCGTCGCTGTTGGCCGCCTCGATGCTCAGCTCGTAGAGCTGCAGGAACTCCGCGGGGTCGGGGGTGCCGTCGTAGCACGGAGGCAGATCCGGCTTGAACTTGCCTGGCCAAACAACGATGCGCAGCTCGGAAGTGAAGGCTCGGCAGCCTGCTGTGGTCACCGGAGCCCGTCGTGGTGGAGGAGCTTGGTCTTGGTACCCACGCACCGCCACTGCAGGCGGCATGCGATCTTGACGTGGTGGTGCAGGGAGTGCAGGAGCGTTTTCCTACGGTCGGGGAACTTCTTGGCAGCTTCTTTCTTCGTGCATGGGCACGCGGCGTGGCGGATCGCGCCGTGGGACCGCGCGTTTCGGGGCGAGGACGCCTTCTTGGTGCAGAGGAGGCGGGGGTGTTCCATGTGCCGCGCATCTCGGCGCGAGGGCGCTGTCTTGATGCAGGGGTGACAGAGGTGCCCCGTGAGCTACGTCTCCCGCGGCCGGAGGCGGGCGAGGCAGCGAAAGGGATGGTGTAGGATAGCCTCAGCAGCGCTGACGAGCTCAGCGATGCGATCCAGCCAGTCCTCGTAGAAGTCGTCGACCGGGCAGTAGCGCAGGAGCTCGCGTGCCATGAGCAGCGCGGCCTGCGCGTCCGTGGGCGCGCAACGAGCGTGGGACGATGAGCCGGCCGGAGTCAGCGACGGGGTGGCAGTGCGGCCATCCCGCCGCACGGAGGGGTGCAGTGATGATGCTTGCTGCTCGTTTGCTGCCGAGCCGTAGCGGCGTTGGCAACAGGTGATGGAGAACGGCGGGGAGGTCCGCCAACGGGCGCCGTCTGGGCGACGCGAGCGACCAGGGCGGCTCGGCGCGAGCTCGGCGAGCGTCTGACATGGACGTGGTGGAGTCACGGAACGTGGATCGACGGAAGAAAAGCTTCAGCGCACCCCTATCTGGCACGCCAAATGTCGGATTTCGGGTGCTGACAAAACTCTTAAGGTTCGAACACTGGGGCGCGCATTAAGATCTTTCCCCCCAGCTCACGCTCTCGCAACGATCTCAGAACCTAACTCGCCGAACCCGAAGAACAAAGGACACAGGGTTTATACTGGTTCGGGCCACTGATGTGGTGTAATACCCTACTTCAGTGTGGTGTTATGGATTGCCTCTTGGGCTGAGGATGAACAAGTACAAGGGAAGAACAGCCTCCTGAGGAGAGGTGTTCTTGGACTCGATGAGCTTGTGTGGTTGAGGATGGAATGGATCCAATCCAAGATGAGTTGGCTCCCAGATCCGTTGCCTCCTACTGTGGTGGCTAGTCCTATTTATAGAGGCCATGGTCCTCTTCTAAATGTAGGCGGGAAGAGATCCAACAACAGCTAAATTTGAAGGGAGACAACTAGTATAAGTTATCCCGACAAAAGGTGGTCTTCGTCTGCCAAAGGCTCTGGTGGTGACGCCGGCCTGGGCTCCACGATGACCTCCGTCCTACTGTCCTGCTGGTTTTGGTCTTGTTGAACCGATATGGAAACCTTTGTCTGATGTCTCGGGACTCCTCGCATGCGCCTGCCGCTTTAGCACCAAAAAGAAAACAAGGACACTGCGCGCATTGGCGCCCGCCTGGTCTTGGTCGTCACGGCTTACGTCACAGGAACCTCGCGAGGTGCCACTCACCTTGATCTCTTCGTCCCTCGCGAGCCAGCCTAGTAAGGCCGCCCTTGAGAAGGTTTTGCGTCATCCGCCTCGCGAGAGTCTTAAATGTATGCTGGTGAAGATGGATCGCACAGACCTGTTGATGGAGCCACACCATGAACCGCAGACAGACAAGTTTAAAAACCCCCCGTACGTACCAGGACGCCGACAGACACCGGGGCAGTAAGCTGTGACCACCACTCAGCAAGGAGGAGCGTGCCATCAGGCGTGTAGCGATGAGACGCAGCGGCAAAAGGGTATTGTACCAGACCTCCCGGGCAAAGGGGCAACCAAGGAACATGTGCGGATATCCTCATCGATTTGGCAACATAACAGGCGAAGAAGGTCATTATGAATTATATTTATTACGTAGTTGTTTCCCCACACCGCTGTAAGTACAGAGAGCAACGGCTATGCACATGAAGGATTCGATTCATACATGGCAAGTCATCCAGACCATTGGATTGCCTCGTTTTCTAAATCTGTATGGTTTCTAATTATGTCTTGCACAGGTCGCGTGTCACATATCGTATATACTCCCTCCGTTTTAAAATAGATGAACCAACTTTATACTAATTTTAATATTTTTTTGCCAAAAATATCTCTTGGTTCTCGTTCACCGCACTAATGAACCTGGCTAATGTTGAGGGGCATGCCAGGTTCACGCCAAAAAAAAGCATATGAGCAGCATGTTAACGTTACTAATTTCTCTTGGTTTAGAGATTTGGCTTGCCCTTCATTAATACCTGACAGACCCACGGATAAGATTCTGGTTCACTATGAATGTCAGTTCACTATGATTAAAGCATATGAGTGGAATTGACGATGGATTGGTGTTGCTATGTTTGCATGCTTAACTTATAATTCCAGTTCATTATGCCATTGTGAAATTGTTAGATGAACCTACAGTTACGACAGTTCTAATTCTTGCAAGGCTAGATCGTATTAATATCATATTATAGTTACACTGTATTTTTGGATTGACACGTCTTGCAGGATATACATTTATCCTCTCCTGATGCCGTTGCATTAAATCAGCATGCCCAAAAACTTGTTGCCTAGTACTACACTGGAGATCGTCCTTGGAGTAGGATTCAACCTGGCAGTCGGGTCGAGCTATCTTAGACTCATTAAAAACATTAAGGTGTGCATCAAGGACGAATACTCACGATAGCCACGTCATCATGGGGAGAGAGATTCCCATTCGTCATGGGGCTGGTAGGCACTGTTCTGTTCAGGTCGTGGGCGACGTATTCCTGGGATCCTTCCCCACGAAGGCAACGCCGCATCGACCCAGATGCCGGCCTCCCTCGCCCCCAACCCAACCCCCGCCGACGACCTTCGTCTCCCCCAGCCCAATCCTACCCCGCTCTCCTTTCTCCCTACGCCCCTACCTTCCTCCCTCCTTGATGGAGCTCGAAACTCTAGCTCATCTGTTCCATGGTTCCGGCCATGGATGGGGAGACCACGGACGCGGCAGCCGCCGTCCCACCCCGCACCTATTCCGGCGATGACGATGCTGAATCCGCATCAGCAGCAGCCGATCTGCACCCAACAACGACGGCTGCAGCTCGATGGAGGATGTAGGCTAGCCGCATCGCTGGGTCCAACCAGGGCGTGGCACACCTGGAACCTCGCTGCCGCGGTGGTGCAGAACCAGCGCCGTGGCGGGCAACAACAGCAGCGAGTTCCAGCCTCCATCTCACCTTCCCCGCCCCCATCGCTGCTTAAGATACTCACTTGTTCCCCTCTCCCTCATGCTCCGCAAATCCCCGATGGCATATGAGAAGGGAGGATAAAGAGACAGGGGAGCTCTCGGGGAGATGACTGCTAAATCGCAGCTACCACAAAAAACACAGGCCAACACCTCGGACATAACCCATGCACCGGCCACTGTGATTTCGCATATGGAATGTTCTAATCACTAGAGTGAAAGGCAAGCTCCAGACTTGGTAGATGATGTGAGGGATGGTGTATACCGCAACACATTGTAGAGCTTACCATATCCACTAAGTCTATATTTACTACCAAGTGCAGGCAGAGTGAAGAACTACAATCTGAAGAAAGCAAGCATCAACAAGGTTGATACTGCTACTCTATTTGATCATCCACTTTGCCGCAGTTTGGGCTAAGCAAGGTATGATGGTAACTTCTAGCGCTTGATTCAAAAATGCTCATTTGCTATACATCATTTATTTTCTATTTTGAATCTTATTATATCTAATCAGCCCAGTATTTCTTTTTCAAGATTCTATAGTTAACACAAAATCCAATCTCAAGAGTAAGCAATATAGTACGTATACACTAACTGTCTGAAATGTGCCTTATGGTAGCTTCTAAGAGCGGGGATATGTGCATATATGAAGAAACATATACCGAACCATTCAACTCTGTTACTTAAACCATTCCAAGAACCCTTTTCTCTTGCACTATTTCACATTAGCACAGAAATCTCTGAAAAAGGCCAACTACATATGGAATCCCTCAGTCTCTTCTAACCTCCCTTGTCTACTGAATGTGTTAAAAGTAGAGGCTATACTCTGTTTCTAGACAAGTATGACGATAGGGTCAGTAGTGCCATTGCAAAGTCTGTAGCATGTAAAGTGTGTTATTTTGCCTGTCTAAACTGGTTAGACAAAGTTCTTTTTTCTCAGATGATTGCTAATAGTGCCTACACAACCCTTTATCCTCACCATTGCTGGTCCGACTATTACATACTCCATCCGTCCCATAATATAAGAGTGTTTTTTACACTACACTAGTATAAAAAGCGCTCTCATATTATGGGACGGATGGAGTAATATACTTCTGAACTTCTCTAATTGCATTTGATGAATTACTGAAAGGTGGTTGGACACTAGGGGAGCAGTATTCCAAGAAATTGATTTCTTCGTCTGATTTAGGGTGGTCTTCAGAATCTGACAAGAAATTGATGTAAGATTTATTTTCCTATTTTTGGAAGTTCCTGATTTGTATAACCATAATGCTCTTCTCATTGTACATGCAATTGAAGGTCCAACATGATTGTGCTGATGCTCTCTCCTTTGTAGAGAACCATCCCGATGTTTGGGGTTTACTTACTTGGTACTTAGTATTTTCATTCCATGGGTATTACATCCTCGTTGTTCTGGTCGATGCGAACAAGATCCTTGACGTTTTTTGAATCAAATAAATGATTGTTTCTTTCTTCATTGGCGGCTAGATCGTTTCATGGTTATTTATTATGAAATTGTAAGTTGAATGGATGACTCTGTTGTAGCGGGCCATCTCTGAAGTACAGTTGTGGTCAATCCGCACATGACCGAGTTGATCTGCTCTATGGCGAATTAGTTTACCTTTGTTTCGGTGGCCAGAAATAGTACTATTAAACTATCGATACATTATTAGGGGCTAGAACAAGGCATGTACTATTTGTTCCCTTTGGATTGGGTGATTTCTGTGAACCTTTACCTCTATGCATTTTCCACAGGTTTACAACACAAGATTCCGGACCAGAAGGGGAACAAGGCAGCAATCACCAAGTAAGTTTTGCTCTGACTTTCTTTTGCAGAGTTAATTGGTCTTAAACTTAATTTCCAGGGATGCTGATGAAGCTTCTTAATCGGCTAGATGGATTTGATGAGGTTGCCATGGTAAACTAACATCATCAAGTTTTTTTTTCTCTAGATGCCTTTATGCCATAAATGCAAAGGAACGGATTCAATCGAAGTAATTTGCTAGCTAATGTGTGTGTGATATGCACTCTAGCTTTCCTTGCTCTTGGGGAAAGTATAGGTGTTTCAACATGAATTTTGCAGATAAAATTTATTGTTCATCATTGCTTCATTGCTTCTCTGAATTTACTGGATGTTGATTCACATTACATTTTATTTACTCCCTTATCTAACGTATCACATTTTTTAGAAGGATTTTTTTTAGGATTGTAGGTTTTGTTCTGTCTTATTGTTGACATGCCAACATAATTACCTGATTGTCTGATAGGCTTGAATTCTTACGATTTCCTTCTTACTGTGTTTGTTTTATTTAATTTTGTGAAAATCTGATTTTATCCTAACCTGATACATCTTGATCACTGATGCCGAGAAGGGTTCATCGTCCCAATCAAGGTGAGTAAATCGACCACCTCTTTGGTGCTTTTGCAATTGGTAATGTGCTACTTGTGGCTTGAGTGGCTTCAGTTCAGTGAAGAACACAACTTATTTGCACTTCCTAGAATATAATTATCCTTTGTGATTTTGCTACGTATTACCTGCGGCTTGATTGATTTCAGGTCAGGAACATGATTAGGCTGTTGCATTGTGCATGACCATGGGAAGACATTGTTTCCCATCATATAGTTAGTGTGATGGTACAATTTCCCATGCAGTATAAGCTGGAGTGTGAGCTTTGCCTATGCCCTTAGTAGCTTACACAATTTCACCTTATTCCACTTTCATGGTACTATATTGCCATCATGAAGCATGGTCATTTGGTTAGGAGTATTTGTTTTACAACCTCGGGTTCACATTAGTTGTTTCTCTTCATGGCGAGTTAGCTTTATCGGTGTCATTTTCAGCTCGATGGTCATGAATTAATTGTGACTTCCTATCTACTCACACTTAACTTCAACAATTGCTTGTTTTAACCATAACTTATTATTCAGATTGTCTTTGATGTGTGAGTTTCAGCAACATACACAACATTGCACACTATTATGGAACGGAGGGAGTATGTTCTTTTATTACTAATCCCACTTTCCATGTGCATGCTAGGCAAGTTGCCTTTCAGGTCCAGTGCATCACTAGGCGATTATACGTTGTTTTCGGTTAGATCAACTTGCATCAGTCGCTGCTCGGTGTGTGAAAGGGGAAGTTCAGAAGTAGTGGGGAGTGAAGCTGACTAAAATCCATATAGCAATTGTGTTGGGTACATCAAGATGAAGATCAAGAGATTTTTTTTATGAAATGCATCATGTTGTTTCTGATGTGAAAATGGATTATATGAGGCCTCTGGAGGACTTTGAAAGGTGTTCTTTTTATTTATTTCCTTAGTTGTGGCCTCATGAGATCCCTTTCTTTAGCCAAACTGAAGCACTTCATGTTAGCTTGTCTTCATTTTTCAATTAATTGTAATGCATTGTCTTACTCATTTATGCTCCCCGGGTGATGTAGCACTGGCTATGACGGTTCTGAACTCAAATAATATAGTATATATATGTTTGCTCGATCTGGAAATAATTTATCTTAATGTTATAGCATACGTTCATATATTGATGTAATGAGTGAGACTAAGAATAAAATATGACAGCCAAATGCGCTGACACAAGATAATGCGCACAAGCCCGCCTCAAATGGCGCCACCATGTGGCACCCCATCCTCTAGTGCCCGATTATTATACTGGTGCACTCAGCAGAGAAGGAGACCCACGCCCGTACCCGACGGGTCACCCAACTCACCCAACCCAATAGGGCACCCATCCGGTCTAATATTTTCATTTATTTTAAAATTTCAATGAACCGCCTGCATACTTTGCGTTTGGCTGCATGTTGCGTTTCCCCTGTTCCCACGAGGCAGCGCTCTTCCGCCTCCTTTTATAGCGAAGCTCAACCCACCCTGCGCTCAAGCAAGCGAGGTGGTACTAAAAGAGCTCCTCGCATGCTCAGTTCGTTGCCATGCACGCACAGCACATAACTTGTCCATGACCTTCAGCCATTGGAGGCCCAATAGACCCATTTTTGGAATAAAAATGATACATATAACTCAGCGATGGGCCTTATCATTCTGGATCGATCAAGAAAATACAAATGGCAAAGCAACCATACATGCATACTCTCCATCGCTACGGCAGCGTTCCCTAAAATAAATAATGCTACTGCCAGCGTTGGGTTGTTCTAAAGAAATTAATTAACACATCTTCAGCAAAACGTCTACACATCATATAAAATAGAATATATATTTTAATCACTAGTATTAATCGGGTGACCCATCGGGCAACCCACGGATAGAACCTTGTGCCCATAACCTACCCATGACTAATCGGGTTATCCACCGGGCTTACCCATGGGTTAATACGATGACTCATACCCTACCCATTAGGGTCGGGTGTCCATGGACGCGGCTGCCCATAGTCGGATTGCCAGGTTGATAGGATGGTTGAAGAGCTTATCTGAGGTCCTCACAAAAAAAGAGCTTATCTGAGGTGGCTCCTTTTGTGCAAATTATAGTTTTTATTTGTCTTGATTAATGTTATTGGTTACTTAATATTATCTTCACCATTACAGATTTCTGGTGGGTCAGATGGAGAACAAGAGTCTTAAAGTTTTTTTTTAGAAAAGGATAATGACCCCCGGCCTCTGCATCTAAGCAACGCATGCAGGAGCCTGAAAGAATCCCTCCAAGGTTTGTATATATACACATATCAAACAAAAAAGATCCAGAGACATATTTTTTATTCCAAGGTCCAAGTTAAGTTGTATAAGGAAGGACAGACCATCTAAGCACAACATTGAATTAATTCTTGAATCTTATCTAAGCACCAAGGTCCAATCCTTTTTGCTCACCATTGTGTAGACTCATGAGTTTTCATCTTATCTATGATATGCCCTGGAGATCTTGCTTTTAACTGAATCATGAAACAGTAAAATAATGGTGGAGTGCTATCTTTTTAGAACCAGAGTTCATGCCCACAAGAACGACAGCACTTGATGTGAAATATGTTAGCAATTTCTGAAATTCCTGCATATCTTCGTGGTAACACTTGTTTACTACAAATTATAAAGCTGCCGAACATCATATAGAGCACACATATATGGTCTGGAGCCATTAGTCTCACGTACCTTTATTGCACAAACTTGTGCACTTGTTTTCTGTGACCTGGAGCTAGTTATTCTATAAAAATTCCTTCAATTATTCAGGATCCATCTTGAAAATCGTAAGTAATTTATGGAATTTAGTTGTCAATTACAGTAAAAATTGAACATCAGTTTCATTTGCTTTTTTTTGGGTTCCCTTTCTTTTGTACATGATTTCAGCTTCGATAGATGCATAATCCATTTGAACATGTTCTTTCAATAAAACTAGTTTATTTTTCTCCCTTAAGGTATCTCCAATGCCGACCCTCAAACCACCCGCAACCGTCTAGATCGCGCAGTCCGGACATATGCAACACGGTCCCATATCGGTTCGTTCGGTGGTCCGGACGCTATTTTCCGCAAACCAGAGACAAAGTGAGGGTGGGGGCCTTTGCAGGCTTCCGGGCCGCTCCCACGTCTATGTCTGACTAACCTAGCCCACGAAAAAATCCTTTCCTGCGCCCCCGTCCCTTCCCGCCCGAAGCGGTCAGCGCCGCTCCATAGCACCAGTGTCGCATGCATGCCGGCTCAGAGCGACACAATCTCTCAGAGTGCTCCAGCATTGAAACGGCGCGCCGGCCGAGAGCGCCACCCTCGCTGCCTCCCGGTGCATGTGGTTGCCCCACATTCAAATGATAGCCTGCCCGTCCGCCTGCCTACATTAAACACACGTGCAGCTGCGGAGGAACAGCGAGCCAGTGCCACCCGTCCATCCATCTGTCGTCCATCATTAATCACGTCGCCAGTTGCCCTGCCACCCTCCCCCCCCCCCCCCCCCCCCGCAATATAACAGCAGGCCCCGCCATACCCGCTTACATCATCCTCCGCTCCATTTCTCCTCTTTGCACCACTCCCGCCATGGCATCCTCGAGCTCCAAAGCCGTCTGGGACAACCTCGCATCTGAGCAGAAAAAGGAGATCGCCACCATTGCAGCAAGCTGGCAGGCCGGCAGGCAGACGGAGGGCAGCGCCGCAGACGTCCCAACGGAGGACGCGGCCAAGGACGAGCCGGTGCCACCCTCCTTGCCGTTCCATGCCGGCACCACCATGGGCGAGGCTCGTGCTCACTACACCGACATGGTGCAGGAGGAGCGATAAGCCGCGTTCTGGCAGGTACAGGCCGACCAAGCGTGCAACCTCCGCCTCCTCGACGAGCACAGTGCACGGAGGAGCTTCTCGCCGCCGGCACGACCATAGTGTCGGACGTGGACGTGGCCGAGCAGGAGGCGCTGGCCGACTCCTACCGCATCGCCCGTGAAATCCGCCGCGACCGCTGGCGGTACATCCAGTATGAGGCAGATTTATAGGCCGCCTTCAAGGAGATGGAAGAGTTGGCGGATGAGGTGTTCGGCAAGAGCGGCGAGGGGGGAGGACATCGCCAGCTCTGCCATGGTGGCACCCCGCCGCCACGGCCACAAAGCCAGCACGTCTGCGAGCACCACTGACAACGAGGAAGAGTAGCGCATGGGAGGTCGCCGACGCTTGTATCCCATGAAGGACACCGCTCCTCCCCTCCCGTTGAAGCCAAGCTTGGCGGGCTCAACATTGTCAGTCGATTAGCCGCTTGATGGCAACGTGGAGGCACGTAGCTTCAGTTCCCGGGGCTCATGCATGCGGACGAGGCGGGGCTTCATTTTTCGGGGCTCATGGCCGGCTAAAGACGGGGAATAGGCGCCAAAGGTCATTTTAGTCTAGATTTAGAGTTCGGTCTAGTTGATATCTCTAAATGGAATGAATTTACTCCGGTTTAGATGAAAAGCCTTCGGTTTTATGTAAAAATCATCCATGTATGAATAAATATTGTCTGGTGCATTCAAATATGCATCAAGTATATTCATTTTCGTTAAAATTCTTCCAAAATGTAACCAAACATATGCGGACAGTTTTGGATGACCCTTCCCTCATCTGTGTCCGCGGACTAGCCTCCTATCCACGGACAAATACGGTGTCTGATTTGGGGGTCATGGTTGGAGATGCCCTTAGCCATCATAAGGAAATATTTGAACCGAAAAAGTGTAAAAAACAATTCAAATGTACATCTACATTAAGTTGCCTACTAATCAGTCTGTAAGTTAGAAGTTTCATTTAAAACCCTGTTAGGCTTCTTCCTCTATTATTTTATAAGAGCAAGTACAATAATGAGTTTATAACCCTCTTACATGACACTTTTGCCTATATGGAGGAGAGAGACAAAAAATGGTGGGACTGGGCTCTCATGCAAGAGTCTAGCAATATGTGTACTCTTAGGCAAACGCAATAAATATGAAGAAAAAGATAGAGAGAAGGTGAAAAAAATAATACACTTATAACCAACCTTATAGCTAACCTTGTATAAGTGATGACTATATATGACATGGCAATACCATATAGCCAGCAGTTGGCTATGCCATTAACCATGCTCTAAACAGATTTGGTCATAGAGATTGTACGTTCAGTAGAATGGAGTTAATTCTGCAGTGAAGTTTAGATTGTTTTAGTTCTTCTAGATGTTGCTTTAGGGCATCTTCAAGGAAGACCCGTAAAACACCAGTATATGTCCGACCATACACATTTATTCACTTTTGCAATCCAATGATGACCTGTAGCAATCTGTGAAGCTGGCCGAACGTCCAAATTCCGATATTTTGGAAACAAACAGGGGTAATTTGACCGGAGTCCGGACATGCACTTGACCAATCACATGCATGTCCCTCTCTTCTCCCTCTCCTCCCAATCGGACATGCATTATCCCCCTCTTCTCTCTCCTCTCCCAATAGGACGCTAAACCACAAATATCCCATCACATGCATGGTCCCTATCTAATTTTACTCCTCCCAGACGGATACTTTGTAATTAGTGTTGGATGGCTCCCTCCCATATCAAGTTCGCGGACCACGTCCAGACATAAAATTGGACATGTACCGGAGGAATTTGCGGGTCGGCGTTGGATGCGCTTAGGTTCTCACCCCATAATTTTTTATAAGGATATATCTGTGGCAAGATATATTGCTGCCTCCTTTTGCTAGACTGCTCAAGGATGAAACATCTTCGAATAGCATGAACTCCAAATCTTTGAGAGGCCAGATTGTGCTTAGAAGATGCAGATTCTAGTAGTTTTCATATGAAAATCATTTTGTGCGTATAAGCTTTCGTTCCAGAGTGCCAGTCTACTCTCATAAAACGCTACTGTCCCCCCCCCCCCCCCCCCCCCCCTAATGATTAGAGGAAACACTGAAGAATTTTTTGTAGGGGCTAAGATTAAAGAAAAATTAGTCATTAGCCCCCTCCCCCAAACAATCATATTTTCTGCTCTGCCCCCCTGCCGTTCTCTACTAGCTCCGCCACTTGTGAGGTCCTCCTGCTATTAGATCCTACAGGCTAATGGTTATTTTACTCTTGTTGTTGATCTTGATCTGATAAATGATTAAATGAAGAGCCCTGCTTCGGTATAAACCCTCTCACTAAACATATAAAGGGCAATGTGTACCTTTTGACAACCATGGTGGATACGTCGTACACTTCCCTATTCCTATTTAATTTCAAGTTTTTAACCTTCAAAAAAATAAGTGCGTGAAGTGAGACTGGGACTTGAGGGAAAGCAACCTTGTTGTGCATAGTTACTTCCTTTTTCCTTCTTCTTGTGCATCTCCTCTATCTATTTTCTTTGGATTTATCTTTTTTGTCCTTTTATTTTCCAT
Source organism: Triticum urartu (assembly GCF_056163025.1). Lineage (NCBI taxonomy): Eukaryota > Viridiplantae > Streptophyta > Magnoliopsida > Poales > Poaceae > Triticum > Triticum urartu. The sequence continues at coordinate 646,403,075 of NC_141877.1, read as the reverse complement.
TTGCTTAAATTCGTGTTTTCCTAAATCATGAACTTCTTCAAATTCGTGAACATTTTTCTAAATCCATAAAAAACATCTTAAATTCACAAACTTTTTCAAGTCTATGAACATTTTTACAAAACGTTGAACTTTTTTCAAACTTCTGTGAACTTTTATTCCAATCGATCAATTTGTTTCAATTTTGTAAACTTTCTCTAAATCCGTAAACTTTTTTTCAAATATATGATTTTTTTCCATTTTCTTAATATTTTTCAAATTTGTAAACTTTTCTTCAAATCGATGAAATTGAAATGTGCACAATTCATGAACTTTTTAAATTTTAAAACTCCTGAAATCAAAATATTTAACATAATTTTTTTAAAAGTCATTTCTTTCAAAATTACTCAGAATGTGAATAGTTTTTTGGATTTGTGAACCATTTTCGAAAACTGGAACAATTTTTGAATCCCAAATAAAAATTTGACAAAGCGAACATTTTTGGAACATACAATTTTTTCTGAATTTTTTAACATTGATTAATAAATATGAACTCAATTGCATCGTGAACAAAATTTGGAAATTCTGAATTTTTAGAACATTGATTAATAAATATGTAAAAAATTGAAAATTCTTAACAATGTTTTTGAAGATGAAATATTTTGAAATTCTAAACATGAAATATTTCGAAATTCCAAACATGAAATATTTCGAAATTCCAAACAAAAAATGAAATTCTGTATTTTTTGATTTTATGAAAAAATAAAATATAAATAGAAAAACTGAAAGGTCAAAGAAAACAAAAAGGAAATAAAAAGAAACAGAAAAAAAATATGAGAGAACATAAAAAGGAAGAAGAACGCAATTCAAGAACCTTCGGAAGGTTCCCAAGACCGGAAAAACCAAGCTGGCAAGGCTCCTTTTTATATCCACTAGCGCTTGGGCCAGCCCAACAGGCTCTCGACGGGAGCGATGCCGTCGCCTAGTTAGGCCAAGGCCTAAACGGGTTTTTTTCTCTATTTTTAGGGTTTCCTTCTCTTTTTTGTTAATTCATTGTTCTCCTTAGAGTGATGCCGTCGCCTAGTTCGGCCAACGAGTAAGCTGGGGTTTTTCTATTTTTAGGGCTTCCTTCTCTTTTTTGTTAATTCATTGTTCTCCTTATTGAACTCTATTAGTGTTTTTGAAACCTGTTCGACAATTTGAAATATTGTTTGGAATCCCAAAGTAATTGTTTAAATTATAATTTTAAATTCTTTTTCTGTTTAAGTATTTATTAAATGCTTTTAAAAAGCATTTTCAGTGTTCATTTCTATCCCTTTGTATTTCCTAATAATGTTAACAACCTAGAATAATAGTTTTAAGCACCCATGTAATTATGATTTCAAATACCATTTTCTCTCAGACCTGGCGGATGCCTAGCATTGGCATGCCCACCTGCTGGCAAAAGTTGGGGTCGCTTCAAGAATGTTCAAAAAACATCATGTTCAACGTAAGGTGTTCGGGTAGGCCAAAAGGCTCCGTTTAAGTGCATGTTGTTTCTTAAAATCCGTAAAATGAGCCCAAAAAACATCATTGGCTTGTATGACCAATTCAAGGAACCTTGCCAAGTTGTTTTCTTTTTGTGACAAATTTCACATTTTTTAAAGGTTTCTCGATCAAAAAGGTCGATAAATGGACGAACCTGTCGCAACTTGCATACGGTGTCACAAATCATTCAAACCATGCTTGCAAAAGTTTGGGTCATTTAAAGAATGTCCAAAACTAGACCATGTTCAACACACAATGTCGGATAAGGCCAAAATGCTTCGTTTGAGAGCATGTTGTTCGACATCCTTAAAAAGGCCCAAATTTTTTTTCATGGCCTTGTATGACTAATTCAAGGCACCGTGTGAATTTTATTTTATTTTTGACAGAATTTTGCATTTTAGGAGTTTTTCAGCCAAAATAGACCAATAAATAACCGGACGTGTCACAACATGCATACGGTGTCAAAAATCGCTCAAATTTGACATGGAAACCTACCATGGGCATGCCCACTTGCTTGAAAAAGTCAGGGTCATTTATCCATACTTCAAAAAAACACCAGTTAAGAGGAGTGTGTCAAACTAGGCCTGACGGGCGTATCCGAAAGCATGTACTTTTTACTATATTGAAAGCTTTGTTATTTGCAATTTCTGCCATTATCACTCAACATGCACATTTTCCCATGTCCTAGCCATTTCTAGAGTTTTGTCAAAAAAATTGGAATTTCAAAATATATGAATTTTTTAATGTGAAAACTTTTGCAAAATAAAATTCTCAACAGTTGCTAAAAAAATTGAACACAAATTATAAAGCACGTACTTTTTTCAAATCTACCAACTTTTGTTGAAAGCAAACATTTCATAAATTTCTGACAAAAAGAATTCAAAACCTGGAATATGTTTTGGAATTTCACAAAAAAACTAAAATTGTTAACAAAATTTGAAAACAAGAACATTTTTTGGTATTCCAAAAATATTTGAAAGTTTTTAGCAGGTTTCAAAATGAATAATAAAGTTCAAGAAGCAAAAAGTGCATTAACAGAAAAGTAGAAGAAAAGGGGGAAATAGAAAGAAAAAATGCTTAGGCCTTAGCCCAACTAGGCGACGGCATCACTCCCTTCGACTGGTTGTTGGGCTGGCCAAGTGTTCGTGGATTTGAAATTTTCCTCAATTTAAAAAAATGTTTACTAATTGATTTGTTTGTGCAGATTTTCAAAAAAGGTTCACTAAAAAGTAAGGGAAATTTCGTAAATTTGAAAAATATTCACAAATTTGAGAAAAGTTCACGAATTTGATTGTTTAATTTTAAAAAGGTCACGTGTTTGAAAAAAGAAAGGATAACAAAAAGAAAAGAAAAACCCAAGTAAAAGAGGACAAAACCCAGTTCAAAAAACACGAAAAAAGTGGCCTAAAAGTTCACGAAGTTACATTTCCACATAAGAAGCAAAAAAGGAAAGCATGTGAACATAACAACTAACCTATCTCGGTTGGTTACTAGAACTTGAAGTAATCCTTGAGGGTTGGAGTTTGAATCTCCCGTGGTGGACATTTCTTGAAGATTAAAAAGAAAGAGTGGTAGTGGTCAATACTAACTGCACCGTGTAAATGCTCCCTGGCCAAGTTTGTGTACTCGTCGGGGTTGAGTTGAGGGGGAAGCCCGTGCACTAATTGGGCTTTGAGGTGGCTATACACGAAAAAAGCTCGCTTTCTACTGAGGTCTGTTCTATCCTAAACCATTCCAGAATATTATTTGTTTCATATGAAGATTCCAAAAGCACAAAAAAAGTTTGTCGAGCCTTGTACTGGCGGTATGTTGATAACCCACAAGTATGGGGGACCGCAACAATTTTTGAGGGTAAAGTATTCAACCCAAATTTATTGATTCGACACAAGGGGAGCCAAAGAATACTCTCAAGTATTAGCAGCTGAGTTATCAATTCAACCACACCTGGAAACTTAATATCTGCAGCAAAGTGTTTAGTAGCAAAGTAATATGATAGTAGTTGTAACGGTAGCAAAAGGTAACAATAGTAAAAGTAATGTTTTTGGTATTTTGTAGTGATGATAGCAATAGCAACGGTAAAGTAAATAAGCGAAGAACAATATATGGAAAGCTCGTAGGCAATGGATCGGTGATGGAGAATTATGCCGGATGCGGTTCATCATGTAACAGTCATAACCTAGGGTGACACAGAACTAGCTCCAGTTCATCAATGTAATGTAGGCATGTATTCCAAATATAGTCATACGTGCTTATGGAAAAGAACTTGCATGACATCTTGTCCTACCCTCCCGTTGCAGCGGGGTCCTTATGGAAACTAAGGGATATTGAGGCCTCCTTTTAATAGAGTACCGAAACAAAGCATTAACACATAGTGAATACATGAACTCCTCAAACTACGGTCATCGCCGGTAAGTATCCCGATTATTGTCACTTCGGGGTTAACGGATCATAACACATAATAGGTGACTATAGACTTGCAAGATAGGATCAAGAACACTCATATATTGATGAAAAGATAATAGGTTCAAATCTAAAATCATGACACTCGGGCCCTAGTGACAAGCATTAAGCATAGCAAAGTCATAGCAATATCAAACTCAGAACATAGTGGATACTAGGGATCAAACCCTAACAAAACTAACTCGATTACATGATAGATCCCATCCAACCCATCACTGTCCAGCAAGCCTACGATGGAATTACTCACGCACGGCGGTGAGTATCATGAAATTGGTGATGGAGGATGGTTGATGATGACGATGGCGACGGATTCCCCTCTCCGGAGCCCCGAACGGACTCCAGATCAGCCCTCCCGAGAGGTTTGAGGGCTTGGCGGCGGCTCTGTATCGCAAAACGTGATGAATTCTTCTCTCTGGGTTTTTTTCTCCCCGAAACACAATATATAGAGTTGGAGTTGGAGTCGGAGGAGCTCCATGGGGCCCACGAGGTAGGGGGCGCGCCCCCACCCTCGTGGACAGGTGGTGGGCCCCTGGCCTTCATATTTTTCAGGTATTTTTTATATTTTCCTTGCTCCATGAAGTTTCAGGTCATTCCGAGAACGTTTGTTTCTACACATAAATAACACCATAGCATTTCTGCTGAAAACAGCGTCACTCCGGGTTAGTTCCATCCAAATCATGCGAGTTAGAGTCCAAAATAAGGGTAAAAGTGTTTGTAAAAGTAGATACAATGGAGACGTATCAACTCCCCCAAGCTTAAACCTTTGCTTGTCCTCAAGCAATTCAGTTGACAAACTGAAAGTGATAAAGAAAAACTTTTACAAACTCTGTTTGCTCTTGTTGTTGTAAATATGTAAAGCCAGCATTCAAGTTTTCAGCAAAGACTATAGCTAACCACATTCGCAATAACGCTTAGGTCTCAAGTTTACTCATATCAATAGCATAATCAACTAGCGAGCAATAATAATAAATCTCAGATGACAACACTTTCTCAAAACAATCATAATATGATATAACAAGATGGTATCTCGCTAGCCCTTTCTGAGACCGCAAAACATAAATGCAGAGCACCTTTAAAGACCAACGACTGACTAGACATTGTAATTCATGGTAAAAGAGATCCAGTCGAGTCACACTCAATGTAAACTAACAGTAATACATGCAAATGACAGCGGTGCTCTCCAACTGGTGCTTTTTAATAAGAGGATGATGACTCAGCATAAAAGTAAATAGATAGGCCCTTCGTAGAGGGAAGCAGGGATTTGTAGAGGTGCCAGAGCTCGGTTTTGAAATAGAGATGAATAATATTTTGAGCGGTATACTTTCATTGTCAACATAACAAACAAGAGATGGCGATATCTTCCATACTACACACATTATAGGTGGTTCCCAAACAGAATGGTAAAGTTTATACTCCCCCTTCCACCAACAAGCATCAATCCATGGCTTACTCGAAACAACGAGTGCCTCCAACTAACAAGAGTCCCAGGGGGAGTTTTGTTTGCAATTATTTTGATTTAGTTTGCATAAAGCATGGGACTGGGCATCCCGGTGACCAGCCATTTATCTCGTGAGTGAGGAGCGGAGTCCACTCCTCTTGAGAATAACCCGCCTAACATGGAAGATACGGAAGGCCCTAGTTGATACATGAGCTATTCGAGCATACAAAACAGGATATTTATTTGAAGGTTTAGATTTTGGCACATACAAATTTACTTGGAACGGCAGGTAGATACCGTATATGGGTAGGTATAGTGGACTCATGTGGAATAACTTTGGGGTTTAAGGGATTGGATGCACAAGCAGTATTCCCGCTTAGTACAGGTGAAGGCTAGCAAAAGACTGGGAAGCGACCAGCTAGAGAGCGACAACAGTCATGAACATGCATTAAAATTAATCAACACCGAATGCAAGCATGAGTAGGATATAATCCACCATGAACATAAATATCGTGAAGGCTATGTTGATTTTGTTTCAACTACATGCGTGAACATGTGCCAAGTCAAGTCACTTAAATCATTCAGAGGAGGATACCACCCTATCATACCACATCATAACCACTTCAACAGCATGTTGGCACGCAAGGTAAACCATTATAACTCATAGCTAATCAAGCATGGCACAAGAACTATGATCTCTAGTTATCATTGCAAACATGTTTATTCATAATAGGCTGAATCAGGAACGATGAACTAATCATATTTACAAAAACAAAAGAGGTTGAGTTCATACCAGCTTTTCTCATCTCAGTCAGTCCATCATATATCGTCATAATTACCTTTCACTTGCACGACCGAACGATGTGAATAATAATAATAGTGCACGTGCATTGGACTAAGCTGGAATCTGTAAGCATTTAATAAACAGGAGAAGACAAGGCAATATGGGCTCTTTTGTCAGATCAACAATAATGTATATAAGAGCCACTTCAATAATTTAATTATGGTCTTCTCCTATCGACCCCCAAAGAAAAAGAAAAGAAATAAAACTATTTACACGGGAAAGCTCCCAACAAGCAAAAGAAGAACAGGAAATCTTTTTGGGTTTTCTTTTTAATTACTACTACAAGCATGGAAAGTAAACTAATTAAAATCTACAACTAATTGTTTTGGTTTTTTTAAGGTTTATTAAACACACAAGAAGAAAACATAAAAAGGAAATAAAGTAGCATGGATGATACAATGAAAAAGTATGAGCACCGACATCTAGCAATGAGTGTGTGAACATAAATGTAATGTCGGTGAGAAATACGTACTCCCCCAAGCTTCGGATTTTGGCCTAAGTTGGTCTATGGCCACGGCTGGCCTGGCGGATATCCATAATAATAATTGGGGTCGTACTGAGATGAAGAAGAAGACTCCGATTGCCACTGGCTGGCAATCATCTCCGGATCCCACTGGTAATTAGACTGTCGTGAAGGATCAACTTGTGGTTCCGGCTCTGGCTTCATGGCTGGTGCAGGGTTCCGGTAGGCGTGAATAGCCTCTAACGGAACAAGGTACTTGCCTGCAGATAAATCAAACAAAGAAGGAGCAGGCAGGGTAATAGTCTCAGGATGATGTTTATCAAAGAACAATTTATATTTAAGCTCTCCTTCCCTATTCTTAACAATAAAATCATGTGCCACCATATTTTTATAATCTAAATAAACACGAGGCAACACTTTTTCTTCCTTCTTATAATGCCTAATAACTATGTTAAAATGCGCAGCTAGGCGTGAAGCATAGATGCCTCCAAAGATGGGGCCCTTGGTACGGTTCAGACTTAACCGTTTAGCAATAATGCCGCCAATACTAACAGAATTATCACCGTATAAACCATGGAGTAAAATAATAATATCAGGGACACTAAGGTTTCCACAGTTTCCGCGACCAATTAAACAACGACTAGCAAATAATGCAAAATAGCGTAAAACAGGAAAATGTATGCTAGTGATTCGTGCATCGGAAACCTTCCTTGTTTCCCCTACAGTGATAGTATCAACAAACCCATCCACATCCTCGCGATGTGGTTCCTCTGTCTTGCCCTTGAAAGGGACTAAACAAACCCGACAAAAATCATAAAGTGACATCTCCTTATGCTCATCATATAAATGAAACTCCACCGTAGGTGGTGAGCTCCTATAATGGAAATGAAAGTTTTACACAAAAATATTTGTGAGTAAGAGATACTGATCGCGTTGGTCGTGGAGGAAAGCGGTGAGGCCTGCATTCTTAGCCAATTCATGAAAATCTTCATAAATCCTGGCTGCTCTCAAGAAATCATCGGAAGGCCATTCACACGACCGAACCTCCGTGGTGCGAGGCAGATTATACTTAGGCTTCGGTGCCTTTTCCTTCGAACTTCTTCTCGATGAGCCCCTCAAAAGTCTCTTCATCATTTTCTGAAAAATTCTGAAATTTTTAGTAACTTCAAAATAAAAGTGAACCAAACTCAATAATATTGATAGCAACTACTCCTACAAGTGCCTAGAGCCTATATCATGCATCAAAACTACTTTTGACCATATAAATTTGACATGCAAGCTCAAGAACAGGGTCACCTAAGCAGCAAAATTTTGCAATGAATAAAATACTAGAACAAAAACTAATTGGACCAATGGAGGAGTCACATACCAAGGAACAATCTCCCCAAGTAGTTTTGTGAGAGGTGCTTTGAGCAAGGAGATCGAAAATGGCAGCAAAACGAGCTTGGAATCGGATTTGAGTTGGTTATTCGTGTTTGGCGGAGGAAGAAGGAGTGTGTGGGTGAAAGGATAAGTGGAGGAGGGCCACCGTGGGCCCACGAGGCACGGGGCGCACCCAGGGGGGTAGGGCGCGCCCTCCACCCTCGTGGGCAGGTGGTTGACCCCCCTGCTGTGTTCTCGGTGCCAAATATTCTCAAATATTTCAGAAAAAATCATATTTAAATTTTAGGGCATTGGAGAACTTTTATTTTTGGGGAATTTTTATATTGCACAGATTATCGGATAACAGATAGAAAAATACTATTTTTTATTTCATTTAATATAAATAACAGAAAGTAAAAGAAGGGTACGGAAGGTTGTGCCTTCTAGTTTCATCCATCTCATGATCATCAAAAGGAATCCACTAACAAGGTTGATCAAGTCTTGTTAACGAACTCATTCCAAATAACATGGAACCGGAGAAATTTCGAATAACACTACACTACTAGGGAAAAGCCTAGCAGCAGCGCGGGTTTTAGGCCTATCAGTAGCGCGGGGCGATGCGCTGATAAGGCGCTACAGCTAACGTATAGCAGTAGCGTGCCTCCGCCCACGCTACTGCTAAATCGACTTAGTAGTAGCGACTTCCCAGAGGAGCGCTACTGGTAATTAGTAGTAGCGCTTCTCCCTGCCCGCGCTGCTACTATTATTTCGTATTTTATTTCATGTTATATTCGTACACCTTTACACAAGTTTTCATACAACAGGAATTTAGAAATTGTTTTTACATCACAATGAGTTATTACATCACGGGGTGAAAGAACCATGGACTAGTTTCAAGTGGATGGACATCCACTTGAAACTAATCCACGGTTCTTTCACCCAATGATATAATAAATATCATCATCATCATATCATTAACAACTTATCATCATAATACATCATTGTCATATAACACCTCCTCAAGATCATCGTTTTCATCAATGAGACATCACATAGCAAATTTGTCACTAGTCGTAATCACAAGTACTCCTCATCATCAACTCTAACGCATTGTATCACATAATAAACATATTGTACCTCATAGGACCTACTACATTCTCTTAGGACCTACTATATTCTCTAAGGTAAAATAGCAAAAAACAAGATAGCTCCTGACTGTCCATTATGGAGAATGGAGATTATCCTGTCTCCAATTCTTGCCTTTCGCTTAATGTTACTTCCAAAAACCTCCTTGCGAATGTTCAAACATTTTTTCCATTCTTTGATTAGCATGTGTTCACTGGTTTTAGAACTCTGATATGCACAGGTGAGCTCCTTAGATTGACCTGGCTATATGTTCAGAACTGCAAGGCGACCATTCTGATACATCAGATGAGGCACACAATCCATCGGGATTTTTTGTTGAAAAACATAGTAATAACTTCATAGTTAGCAATGATGTACTAGTTTTAGAAGTATGCAAAATATGCACGGATGTCGTAATAGTAAAAAATCTTACCAGGGTATCTCCATAGAAGTTACCGTGGTTCAACACGTGCACTAGTGGCACGTATTCACCATAATTTGGAGGAGTTCGATAATAGGTATTGTAATTCTCAAGATAAGTACAATAAGCAATCAGATGACTTTTCTCCTTATAAGTTAATTCGGAGCCATCAGTGTAGTGGGTTTTGTCTACCATCTTTTGCACGTTCTTTGAAGATTCAAAATAAGCTGTCAATGGAAATAAGCTGTCAACTATTTTGAAATAAACAATATAAATTTGTTAATAACTATATTTGAGAAACTCACATTGCAGAAGAATCGGAAGCGTATCAACAAGGACCCAAATGTCCATATTGTCTTGCTAGATGTCAGGATCACCAAGATCCATCGTGACAATCATACCCTCATAAAAACCATACATTTTGCAAAGTGCTTCCCAATTTTGGCAACCAAAATGGGTTACGCTCTGAGAATTGTACAGGTTTACTTCAAAATCGATATCATGATGGGTCCTTAGGTGTATTTTCTTTGTTTGAAAATTTTCATGGTCTTCAAAACCCATCCTCTCCAACACATAGCGTCTTGCATGGCATGGGATAAGCTAGTCGAATTGTAAAAGATGAAAATTAGATGTTGAAATAGTTGAAGTCATGCTTAATTACGAAAAAAACACTTGTTGTTGCGTACCATTTAAACATCGAAGGTCTCCTCGAGTTTAATGCTGAAGCGCCGATCTTCGTCCAACTCAACGAACATGTCGCACATACCTCGATTGTTGTGGCACCAGCTGCACTCCCCCAAGAGACTGTCGTCGTCCGAGTACGTCATTTCCTACGTTCATAATTCAAAGATTAAACTTGTACAATTAAATATATGTACTAAAAACCCTAAATTAGATTATTATTTTTCGAGAAAATTCAGGCCACTCGATATTTCCTACATATTCTAGCACAAGTCATGCCAGAATTCACGGAAAAATCCGGCATGACCTTTGCTAAAAAAGGACATATCGAGCGTCTGAAATTTGCCGGAACGAAAATTAATCAACACTCTGGCAAAACATAGGCCACTCGGAGGTGTAAACTGAACATGAATGGCCACTTGGGCAACCACATATCCTATTTGAGCAAATATGACATGTTCAACTAGTTTTATTAATTCAACTAGTTCTTACTAAATATAAACTTACTATAAATAGAAAAAAAACTAGTTCTTTCTAAAAATAAAATAGTTCAACTACTTATATTAATTATCTTACTAAAAATACATTAGTTCTATTAATTCAACTAGTTCAACTAGTTTATTAATTTACTTACTAAACTAGTTCAGCTACAACTAAAGTAGTTCAACTAGTTTATTAATTTACTTACTAAAAATAAAATAGTTGCTTTAACTAAAAGAATAAACTAGTTCTATTAATTTTCGTACTAAAAATAAAATAGTTGTATTAACTCAACTAGTTCAATTAAGCACTTACTATGAATAAAAATAAACTAGTTTTTACTAAAAATAAACTAGTTCAACTAGTTATATTAATTTTCTTACTAATTCTATTAAACACTTACTAAAATTTAACCCTAACTAATTTGATGAACTCTAAAATTTAATCCTAACTAATTCGATGAACTCTAAAACTAATTCTACTTAACAACTACTGCCATAATTAGCATCTAATTTGATGAACCCTAACTAATTAGATGAACTCTGAAATTTAACCCTAAGAACCCTAGCTAGGCAGAGGTAGGGGAGGAGGAGGAGGAGGGCGTGCTCACCTCTGGCGCCGGCGGAGTTAGGGAGAGGGACACGCGGTGTCGAGATTGGGGGCAGGGTCGGGGCGGCGGGCGCACGCCGGAGGGCGGCAATGTAGGGGGGGGGTTGTCGAGGTCAGGGTCGGGGGCGGCGTTGAGGTCGCGGTCGGGGGCGGGGGCGGCGTCGAAGGTGTGCGAAGATCGACGGGTCGCGCGCGGCGGCCGACGACGATGCAGGGCGGCGACAGCGGAGGAGTAGGGATTTGGGGGAAGTGGCCGTGGGGGAAGAACGAACCGCGCGGTTAAGTTAAAAGTAGCAGTAGCGCGTTCCAGGAAGTGCGCTGCTACTACGGTAGCTATAGCGCGTTTCTTAACAAGCGCTACTGCTATTCCTTCGCATTTTTATTTGTTTTCCTTTTAATTTTATTTTCATTAGCAGTAGCGCCTTTGTTCGTAAACGCGCTGCTACAAAACAAGTAGCGGTAGCGCGGTTCCACGTAGATCGCTACTACTATGTGTAGCCTATCGGCTAAGCCGTGGGAATTTTAGTAGTAGCGCTTTTGTACTCGGGCGCGCTACTGCTATAACTGTATCTGTAGCGCGGTTTAAAATACCGCGTTGCTGCTAATTAGCACCAGTGTGCGTTTTTATCCCGCGCTACTGCTAATGTTCTGTGTATAAGGTTTTCCCTAGTAGTGCTATGTTACCTCAACGGGGATATGCACATCCCCAATAATAAGAATATCATATTTCTTCTTGACAGTAGGAAGAGGAAATTCAAAACCTCCAAATATAATCGATGGAATTTTTCCAATAGAGTTGATACTATGAACTTGAGGTTGTTTCCTCGGAAAGTGTACCGTGTGCTCATTACCATTAACATGAAAAGTGACATTGCCTTTAGTGCAATCAATAACAGCCCCTGCAGTATTCAAAAAGGGTCTTCCAAGAATAATAGACATACTATCATCCTTGGAAATATCAAGAATAAAAAAGTCCGTTGAAATAGTAACGTTTGCAACTACAACAGGCACATCCTCACAAATACTGACAGGTATAGCAGTTGATTTATCAGCCATTTGCAAAGATATTTCAATAAGTGTTAATTTATTCAAATCAAGTCTACGATATAAAGAGAGAAGCATAACACTAACACCGGCTCCAAGATCACATAAAGCAGTTTTAACATAGTTTCTTTTAATGGAGCATGGTATAGTGGGTACTCCTGGATCTCCAAGTTTTTTTGGTATTCCACCCTTAAATATATAATTAGCAAGCATGGTGGAAATTTCAGCTTCCGGTATCTTTCTCTTATTTGTAACAATATCTTTCATATACTTAGCATAAGGATTCATTTTGAGCATATCAGTTAATCGCATACGCAAAAAGATAGATCTAATCATTTCAGCAAAGCGCTCAAAATCCTCATCATCCTTTTTCTTGGATGGTTTGGGAGGAAATGGCATGGGTTTCTGAACCCATGGTTCTCTTTCTTTACCGTGTTTCCTAGCAACAAAGTCTTTCTTATCATAACGTTGATTCTTTAATTGTGGGTTATCAAGATCAACAGCAGGTTCAATTTCTATATCATTATCATTACTAGGTTGAGCATCATCATGAACATTATCGTTAACATTATCACTAGTTTCAGGTTCATTACCAGATTGTGTTTCAGCATCAGAAATAGAAATATAATTTGGATTCTCAGGTGTTTTAGTGATAGGTTCACTAGAAGCATGCAAAGTCCTATCATTTTTCTTTTTCTTTCTTTTAGAAGGACTAGGTGCATCTATATTATTTCTCTGAGAATCTTGCTCAATTCTCTTAGGGTGGCCTTCAGGATACAAAGGTTCCTGAGTCATTTTGCCACCTCTAGTCATAACTCTAACAACATTATCATTATTCTTGCTATTTAATTCATTGAGCAAATCATTTTGAGCTTTAAGTACTTGTTCTACTTGAGTGGTAACCATAGAAGCATGTTTGCTAATAAGTTTAAGTTTACCTTTGACATTAGACATATAATCACCCAAGTGTTCAAGCATATTTGAATTGTATTTCAATTGTCTACCAAAATAAGCATTAAAGTCTTCTTGCTTAGCCATAAATTTATCAAACTCATGTAAGCATGGGCTACCAAACTTAGTAAATGGGATTTCAGCTTTATCATATCTATAGAGAGAATTTACCTTTACTACATGTGTCGGGTTATCAAGACCATGAGTTTCTTCAATAGGTAAAGGGTTAAGATCATATGTTTCTTCAACAGGCGGTAAATTAAGACCATGTATTTCTTCAATAGGAGGTAAATTCTTAACATCTTCAGCTTTAATACATTTTTCTTTCATAGAATTCTTTGCCTCTTGCATATCTTCAGGACTGAGAAATAGAATACCCCTCTTCTTCGGAGTTGGTTTAGGAATAGGCTCAGGAATTGGCTCCGGAGGTGTCCAATTATTTTCATTTGTCAACATATTATTCAATATAATTTCAGCTTCATCCGGTGTTCTTTCCCTGAAAACAGAACCAACACAACTATCCAGTTAATCTCTAGAGGCATCGGTTAGTGCATTATAAAAGATATCAAGTATTTCATTTTTCTTAAGAGGATGATCAGGCAAAGCATTAAGTAATTGGAGAAGCCTCCCCCAAGCTTGTGGGAGACTCTCTTCTTCAATTTGCACAAAATTATATATATCCCTTAAATTAGCTTGTTTCTTATGAGCAGGGAAATATTTAGTAGAGAAGTAATAAATCATATCCTGGGGACTACACACACAACTAGGATCAAGAGAATTAAACCATATCTTAGCATCACCCTTTAATGAGAACGGAAATATTTTAAGGATATAAAAGTAGCGAGTTCTCTCATCAGTAGTGAACAGGGTAGCTATATCATTTAATTTAGTAAGATATGCCACAACAGTTTTAGATTCATAGCCATAAAAAGGATCAGATTCAACCAAAGTAATTATATCAGGATCAACAGAGAATTCATAATACTTATCGGTAACACAGATAGGTGAAGTAGCAAAAGCAGGGTCAGGTTTCATCCTAGCATTTAGAGATTGCTTGTTTCATTTAGCTAATAACCTCTTAAGTTTGTATCTATCTTTGCAAGCTAAAATAGCTAAATAGCTAAAGAAGCTTCTTTATCAAAAACATAACCCTCAGGAATAACAGGCAAGTCTTCATCGTCAATTTCATCAGTATTATCAGATTCAATATTTTCAATCTCTCTAGCCCTAGCAAGTTGTTCGTCAAGAAATTCACCAAGAGGCACAGTAGTATCAAGCATAGAAGTAGTTTCATCATAAGTATCATGTATAGCAGAAGTGGCATCATCAATAACATGCGACATATCACAACGAATAGCAGAAGCAGGTTTAGGTGTCGCAAACTTACTCAAAACAGAAGGTGAATCAAGTGCAGAGCTAGATGGCAGTTCCTTACCTCCCCTCGTAGTTGAGGGATAAATCTTGGTTCTTGGATCTTTCAAGTTCTTCATAATGATAAGCAGATAAAAATCCCAACTAACTCAAGGAATAGAGCCATGCTCTCCGGCAACGGCACCAGAAAATAATCTTGATAACCCACAAGTATAGGGGATCACAACAGATTTCGAGGGTAAAGTATTCAACCCAAATTTATTGATTCGACACAAGGGGAGCCAAAGAATACTCTCAAGTATTAGCAGTTGAGTTGTCAATTTAACCACACATGGAAACTTAATATCTGCAACAAAGTGTTTAGTAGCAAAGTAATATGATAGCAGTGGTAACGGTAGCAAAAGGTAACAATAGTAAAAGTAATGTTTTTGGTATTTTGTAGTGACGATAGCAATAGCAACGGGAAAGTAAATAAGCGAAGAACAATATATGGAAAGCTCGTAGGCAATGGATCGGTGATGGAGAATTATGCCGGATGCGGTTCATCATGTAACAGTCATAACCTAGGGTGACACAGAACTAGCTCCAGTTCATCAATGTAATGTAGGCATGTATTCCGAATATAGTCATACGTGCTTATGGAAAAGAACTTGCATGACATCTTGTCCTACCCTCCCGTTGCAGCGGGGTCCTTATGGAAACTAAGGGATATTAAGGCCTCCTTTTAATAGAGTACCGTAACAAAGCATTAACACATAGTGAATACATGAACTCCTCAAACTACGGTCATCGCCGGTAAGTATCCCGATTATTGTCACTTCGGGGTTAACGGATCATAACACATAATAGGTGACTATAGACTTGCAAGATAGGATCAAGAACACTCATATATTGATGAAAACATAATAGGTTCAAATCTGAAATCATGACACTCGGGCCCTAGTGACAAGCATTAAGCATAGCAAAGTCATAGCAATATCAAACTCAGAACATAGTGGATACTAGGGATCAAACCCTAACAAAACTAACTCGATTACATGATAGATCCCATCCAACCCATCACCGTCCAGCAAGCCCTACGATAGAATTACTCACGCACGGCGATGAGCATCATGAAATTGGTGATGGAGGATGGTTGATGATGACGATGGCGACGGATTCCCCTCTCCGGAGCCCCGAACGGACTCCAGATCAGCCCTCCCGAGAGGTTTTAGGGCTTGGCGGCGGCTCCGTATCGTAAAACGCGATGAATTCTTCTCTCTGATTTTTTTCTTCCCGAAACACAATATATAGAGTTGGAGTTGGAGTCGGAGGAGCTCCAGGGGGCCCACGAGGTAGGGGCGCGCCCTATGGGGGCAGGCGCGCCCCCCATCCTCGTGGACAGGTGGTGGGGGCCCTGGCCTTCGTCTTTTGCAGGTATTTTTTATATTTTCCAAAAAGTTGCTCCGTGAAGTTTCAGGTCATTCCGAAAACGTTTGTTTCTGCACATAAATAACACCATAGCAATTCTGCTGAAAATAGCGTCAGTCCGGGTTAGTTCCATTCAAATCATGCAAGTTATTGTCCAAAACAAGAGCAAAAGTGTTTGGAAAAGTAGATACGACGGAGACGTATCATACATACACAGGCCGCGTTTTGGTGGGCTCTGCAGAGGCGACACATTTTGAGAAAGACCATACTACCCTTTATTATGAAGGGGTATGGAGAGATCTCATCCGTTAATGTATTCAGAAGGATTGTACCAACGCAGTATTAAAATGACGCAACACGAAGCGTCTTAGATGCTGTCAGTGGCCTATTTACGATGATGTTTTTAGCTTTATACTGGGATGTCTGGCAAAAAATAGAGCAAAGTGGTCGCCTCTTTGTAGTCTTCTTTTGCATTGTTGCACTCGAGCATGCTATGACATCTTTTGAGACAAAAATGATAAACTTTCAATGAAATTGGGGCCCTTGTGTATATATCTAAATGTTTGCTTTAGAGGTCGGTTGTACTATTACGTGGTTAATGGGTCAGTGCTCTAGAAGCTAATTAATTGTCCACCCTCTGTCCGAAAAACCTTGTCTCAAACTTGTCCCTTAAATGGATGTATGGTATCTACCATTAACTTGGGGCAACATACATCCATTTGAGGGACAAGCTTTTTCGGACGAAGGGAATACTTGCGTTGTATAATTAGTAATAATGCTACACGTACGGGCACATTCTACCCCCCCCCCCCACCTCCCTCTGAATTTCATGGTGGGCCCGTGCGTCTTGATCAATCCCTAGCCAATCAATGTTAAGCAACCTGTAAATCCCTCGTAAAACTCTGCACCTTGCCTCTATGGTTCTCTTTTTATGTGTGACTGTCACAACCTAGTGTTCTTCACATTAGTTATTAAAGTGTTTTCTTTTCATTAAACCGTGGATGTGAAGATGCCAAACATCATACCTAAGAGGTGGCGTGTCAAGACCAGGTGAAGCCTCCTCTGCCTGGTGTGCACTTTCTGAATGGCTTTAGATGATTTTAACTCTCCGAGTAAATCAACAAAACTTTGTTTTCTCTTATAAGGGTATGATAAGGAAAAATACCTGCAGTTTTATATCAGGTAAATCAATAATTTTTATCCATAACCTATGTATGGTTTTTGGAGCACGAGTACTAGGCTTTGAATTCTCAGTTCTTTATTTATTTGGTGGTTTTGCTGAAGCGGTATGTGTAATTTAGAGTACAGGTGCATCATTCAGCAGAAATACCTCTGTGGTCAGCCACTCGCCTTCTGCCAGCGATCCGGTGGATCCCAGTTCTAGCAATCCATTATTCAGCTCCTCCCGGTCCTTCGCATCGGGACCTCGATTGTGGTTGGATCTGGCACCGCCACGCTGTTTTGGTTTGATAGATGGGCTGGGGACTCCCCCTTCATGGCTCGCTTCCCTGATCTATTCTCCATCGCGGTTGATCCGCGGATTTCTATAGTGGTGGCCCTTATTGACTTAGGGCACCTCGCTTCCGGAGACCTTTTGGACCGGCGAAAAATGATGCGTGGCAGGACCTACTTGACTGCATTGCTTTGCACGACGGATCTGGAGATTGGAGAGGACCGCACCAGGTGGCGGCTAGAGCCATCTGGACAATTCTCCTCTAAATCTCTCTACCAGGCCATAGCCCCTTCGCCGGGCCCTGAGGCTCCCACCACCATCTGGGCGATCCGGCTCCCCTTGAAGATTAGGTTTTTCTTGTGGCAATGGATTCACGGCCGCCTTCCGTCCGGCGTTGAGGTCCGGTGATGGGCGATGCCCGCTCTGCAGGCCTGAAGAGGATACGAACCATATCTTGTTCATCCGTACGTCCGCGCAGTTCCTCTGGAGCTGTTTCCGCAAAGTAGTGGGTAGAAGATGGGATCACACCAACTTCCCCGCTCTATTCGCCGAACTTCAGGCGTTACCACCCGCGTCTCGCCACATTTTGTGGTTGACCATCGGGGTGCTAGCTTGGACGTTGTGGACTATTAGGAATAAGCAATTGTGATTCAGCATGTCCCTCTTCGTCGCGCTACTGACACTTTTGTTTAAATGGTCTGGTTACTTGCAGCTTTGGCGGCCGCTTAGCCGCCCCAGGGAGAGAGATGCCATCACCTTCATCATCACCCAGCTTCGCGCGGTGGCTCTCCGGATGGCTCCACCTCTTTCCCCACGACCACCAGAGCCGGATTAGATCTTCTCCCTCGCCGCCGCCGCCGCCACCACCGCCGTTTATGTGTTGTGCATCCTTCATTTCTGTGTTGGGCTTGTTGTGATGTGCCCATCGCTGAACCTTGGGTAGTGTTAGTGTGCGTGTGTGTTGGACCTTGCCTACGGTGGCGTTATGTGTGTGTGTACTATGTTGACTTTGTGCTCGGTGGTTTGCTTGGCGAAAGCCTTTTTCGGTAATTTAGAGTACAGGGGATGTACGATTTTTGTTTATGAAAAAGGGCGTACGATCTTTGTGTGTAAGTTCGTTATAATTTTCGTGTTGGTTGAATCGTGCTCCCAGTTAGTCGGGAGCTCGTGTAGAGTTCATCTCTCTCTTTCGCATAGACCGGAGTGCCATATGAATGTGCTATAAGCTTGCTATTATCCTAAATCCCTTGCCTTGTACTGTCCTCACGAACCACGCGGACATGGGCCATTTGGAGTTGGACCACCTTGGCCAGAACGAGCTGGCTGCAGTCACGTCGGCGACGTGTACGCGACGCCACGTCCAAGTGGCCCGTTCCTGTCTCACCATGTGTCCGGACCGATAACGGCCAACGCGAACGAGTGGTGCCGGGAGACGAGAGGATGCCTCCCACGTCGGCCCTCCATGTCGACCATGCAAATGCCATCCACATGTTGTCCTGTGCTACGCCCAGAATTCACGGAACGCGTGGGTGCCGGGAGACGTCGGCGATCCATGTCGACCACTAGCTAGCTGCATGGCTCGGATGCCAAGCTAAAGGGCTCAATTTTTGGTTGAGGTGGTGGGCCTTGCTAAATGTTATAGCCGTACAAAAATGATGCCGCTTTTTGCAGGAGTTTTATTCTCCACTATTGTTATATTCTTATGCATGTATCTGCACCATGCTTGGTCTTTGTGGATCCGATATATGAAGAGGTTGCACATGTGCAGATTCACGTTTTTTGGCAATGCTGGAGGGGAGATTTGCGAAACGGAGGCAAAATTTTTACCTCATCTCATTAATAAAGAAGAAGAGTTGCCTGGTTAATTAGCAAAACCCGGCTAGAACCGTCACAACAACCCGCACAGGGCAACATCGGCCGACTTAGACACGTGTGTGATGTGAATTTGTCCGATCCAATATATGGGCTTGACCAAGGCCATTTTATATGAATGGTTTAAATTTTAGAGTTTTGCTTTGGTAAGCTAAACTCAATTTTTGTTTGTTTGACCATGTGCATTCTCGACTTCTCGTATGCAAAGGCGGAGAGTGGTGGAGACAAGGGGTGCCAGCCAGCCCCGGGCCCAGGTCAGCATGCTATTTTTTTTTCACTAGAACAGTGAGTACTTCTGCTAAAGCAGTGTATTAGCTTTGTGTTTCATTGGTTTGGTCCTCCCCAAGCTAGTTTTCCACACTGAAGGCGGATAGTTGAACTTGAGTTCCGACGATAAATGAGTAAAAACCTGTATTATCAAAAGAATATGTTGTGTTGGTTTTTGCCTACAAATGAGCTGCTGACTTTCAAGTTTTCCAACAACATCTGTACTGATCAAACATGCTACTACATGAATTCATTATATATCACGTGTAAATCCTTTCAGAAAAAAATTACATCTAAGACACAACATTGAAACTGACACATTCACAAAGGTCAAGACGAAAAGAGACACAATCACAGGAAGTATGGCATGACTCCAGAAAAATGTCTTAAATGCACATATTAATGGACAGGTCTTACGTGAATGTGTTGTGCCGACATACCGTTGTGCGTATATACAGCTGAGTGGACAAGTGGCCACAATGAGATACCCTTGCTACAAAAATATCTCATATAATGCCAACATACTTGGAAAGCGATGTATTCTCTTCAGTATCAACCTCGGCTATGGGGCAAATGGCCTATATAAAGGAAGAACACACGTCTCTCCACCACAAGCACAAGGAAAGAACACCACAAATTAGTACGTACCAACACTCCATCAACTTCAAAAATGTCTGGTTGGTTTCAAGAGAAGTCCGGCGACGCCACCAAGACGGCGTCCGAGACGGGGCAGACCATTCAAGACCGCGCCGTCGAGGCAAAAGACCAGACCGGGGCCTTCCTTGGTGAGAAAAGCGAGGCTGTCACGAAGGCTGCCTCCGAGACTACCGAGGCGGCTAAAAAGATGGGCGGCGAGGCCATGGGGAAGGCGTCCGAGACGGTGGAAGCCGGTAAGGATCACGCCGTCGAGGGCAAAGACCAGACAGGCAGCTTTTTCGGCGACAAGACTGACGCTGTCAAGAAGACGGCCACCGAGACTGCCGATGCCACCAAGGAGAAGTCCACCGAGGCCGCCCAGCATGTCCAGGACACCGCTGCACAGTACACCAAGGATACCCCGGTCGCCCCCAAGGAAAACGTCTTCCAGCAGGTGAATCGATCACTTTGCAAACTATTCAAAGACAACACAAAATTAACCATGTCAACGAATTTTTTGTGTGGCCTTCTGATCTGTTCATGTTGAATTTCTTGAAATGAATGTTTGTTTGTTTGTTTCCAGGCCGGCGGGAATATGGTGGGTGCCGCTACAGACGCCAAGGACGCTGTCATGAACACGCTCGGGATGGGAGGAGACAAGTGAGATGCGGGTGGTGCCACCAAGAAGACCACAAAGGATAATAGGCGCGTCTGCGCTTGCTTGCCCTAGCCCTCCTTCTGTTTCGCTATTCCCTCAATATAATTTATTCCAGTTCCATGGCACTAATTTACACGTGCTCCTTGGTGTAACTTTGTATGATGTATCCGACCGAGGTATGAATATATTTTCCACCAATCATAATCAACACGAGTGATTTGGATGTTGCACATTTCCCGTAAGAAACATTATGTATAATCATAATGAGCATGAGTGATTTGGATGTTGTACATGTTCTCATATGAAACACCATGACGTCTACACGAGTACCTCCCCCAACAAACACACACGCACATATAGCTCCCGTTGAACATTAAAGTCCTATGAGTTTGAACATCGGCAAAACCACTATAGGCGCCTCGTAATTGGTGGTGGCAGATGCTTTGCCTATCTATCGAGAAACACGATGGGCGGAGATAGTGAACCGATGGTGATTTTTTTTTTTGAAAGTTGAACCGATGGTGATTGACGACACCTTGTCGAACTCGACTAGTAATTGCGAGTACATAATAAATAAGTAAAGAGCCTAGCACTAGTAATTGCGAGTACATAATAAATAAGTAAAGAGCCTAGCGACCGATCAAAAGCAATAACAAAGTCATCAGTACATAAAGAAGTGAAAGGTTTCTTCAGCCAGGCAAGATCCAGAGCAGAATCCTGCTCAACAAGTCAGCAGCATGGATAATTTGTGGTTCATTGCAGGAGTGCTCCCATCGTGTGCATCTTATTAGGGAAACTATCTATGGGGCTGATCGTTCAGATATTGAATAACAGTCCACAACTGCGATAGATCGATAATCAATGTAAAGTTAACTGACGGACGCCGCTAGCAGTAAATTAACTGACGGACGCCACACAAGCAGCACCAGCAGATATTTCCGATTCCCCTCCACTCAGCCCAGCTCGCAGCAGACATGTGGTTCACCGCCGGGCACGCCGATCCAGTAAATAGTTAAGCCCCTCTTTTGGCTGTTCACTCTATGGCAAAACCACACAGTATTGATGGACAGATTCAAGGCAGTGTGGTTGTGCCGACATGCCGCTAGGCATCAATGCTGCACAAGTGGTCGACAAGGATATGTCCTTGCAAGGAAAAAAATATCTTGATGCCACGAGACCGATCTGTATCATCTTCAGCTTGGCCTTCGGCAATGGTGCCAAGGGCGCCTATATAAAGGAAGAGAGCACGAGTATCTCTCTCCACAAGAAGCAAGTGAAAAGAAAGAAGAAACAACACCACAAGCCACCACGTACGTAAGCTTTATCACCTTCAAAAATGTCGGGTTGGTTCGGGGGTAAGACGGACGCCAAGGCCGACGAGGCCGCCAAGACGGGGCCGTCCGTCCAGGACCGCGCCATCGAGGCGAAGGACCAGACCATCAGCTTCATCGGCGAGAAAAGCGAGGCCGTCACCAAGGCGGCGTCGGACACCGCCGACGCGGCCATGAAGATGGGGAGCGACGCCATGGGGAAGGCGTCAGAGACGGGGCAGGCCATCACGGACCGCGCCATCGAGAGCAAGGACCAGACGTTCGGCTTCTTCGGTGAGAAGACCGAGGCCGCCAAGAAGATGGCCGCCGACACCGGCGACGCCGCCAAGCAGAAGTCCGCCGAGGCCGCAAAGTGCGTCGAGGAGAACGCGGCGAAGTTCACCGGGGAACCCGCCGCCCCCAAGGAGCCCACCGGCAACATGTTCCAGCAGGTGAGTCAGTCGCTTGCAAACTAGTCATACAACACAAAGTTAACCATGTTGAGGACAATGTCCATTGGCCATTTGAGCAGTTCATGCTAGGTTTCTCAAGACTTACGTCTGTCTGTTTCTATGCAGGCCGGCGGGCAGGTGATGGGTGCCGCTACGGGCGCCAGGGACGCCGTCATGAACACGCTCGGGATGGGAGGAGACAAAGCCGACGTCGGCAGCGCCAAATGAAGACCGCAAAGCGCAAAGGAGGGCTAGCCCACTTTTCGTTTCGTCATTCCCTCCGTATTCCTTTATTTCCGTTCCAAGAAACTGATCTCTACGCATGCGTCGGTGTAACTTCGTCCGGTGTATGCAAAGATGCTTTGAATCTACAGACTTGCTAATTCTCATCTGATGAATATATTCTTCACATATCAGATTCTTGTTTCAAACTATGCATGAGGCCAGCAAGTTATTTTAATGGGTGTGTCTAGCTTTGAGTTGACTGAGATTTAATAAATCTCAGTCAAGTAACATAACATGTAGTAAAGAAAAATAAAAAAACAAAAAGAAAATTTGCATGAATCTTAATGCAAGATCTTACGAATATAGTATCGATTGAGACATATCTTGTTAGAATAAATCCGAGGCGCTCTGTCAATCTATCGAGGACCAAGCAATCACATAAAGGCAACACCGAGATTTGTTAACGTGGCTACATCTCCGGGGCCTGACTACGGGCGCTCCTCCCCATGACACCGTCCACACCGGCCACCCAGGGCACACCGGCCACCCGGGCGCCGGCACACGCCGTCGGCTCCCCCTTGCGCGCCTGTGCTATTATGTTGGCATAGGTTACATCGTGTGTCTACCCCGCTATATATGAGAGTCCTAGGATACAAGTGTCCTACTAGGACACGACTTCACATCCTATGTAAACACAATACAACTCATAGTCTAACTGTAACCTACCTTGTACATAATATTCGATACAACTTCAACAAACTCCACCTTGACGAATATTCTCCACCACCTTGGATTCGTCCATGCGTCAAACTTTCATGTACATTGAACTTGAGTTTATCTTATGAGTACCGCTGCTACTCCAAAGACTCCATGTGACTCCACCTGCAACTTGTAATCCCTTCTTTCTTGACCACAGTCAACACTCAAGCAAAATTAAGTTCCTTGTTACTCTAGTTTGTGCTCCCAACTTTCAGAGTATCCGTCAACGTCATCGTGCACCGATCACTGACCTGCTTGAAAGTGAACAACTCGCATATTGGATGCCACACATAAGAGTTACCTGAACTCAACACCACCGCTCCTTTCTTGACTGCCTGTCTGAAACTTGAAGGAATTTCACCATTGCTTGTAGTCATCCCGAGTCAAATTCGCAGTTGCCTCACCACATGTATGACCACCAGAGCCCTGGCCCGTCTACATGCCCCGTGCGTACCGCACGCCTCGTCGCTATTACCGCGTCGAGCCTCTGCTGTCTCAGTCGAGTTTCAAGGGTCGTGAACCACAACTCAACCCCCACTGCAGAGTAACACCGATCATCACCGACCGATGACGAGGTTCACGCTTCCATCAAACCACTGGGCTCCAGTCCAAACTAAGTGTCCCTTGCTTTTCCCCTTGCTGAATAGGCTTCGACTCTCTGTCGACTTACGCCGTAGCCGCTCAATCCAACTCCACCTTCAACATGACTCCATGATAGATGATCAGTCCACCCCTGCGCCTCATCGACTTCAAGCTCCGTGCATACACCATCTTGAATCAATCCCGCGACATAGTCTTGTCAAAGCCACACAAGCCCTCAGACCTGCGCAGCGTGTTGCCACGCCCAGAAGTCGGTCACCATCAACAGCACGCACCTATGTCGTCGTCGTCGATCCCACCACCGTCTTCTGAACTTGTCCGACTGCATGACACGCTCAAGGCTTCCAAATCATCTTCCGCGAATTCTAATCCATCACATTATAATTCCATCATAGCTGCCATGATTTTCTACAACGCCTTCAAGCATCCCTGTCGTGCCAACAAATATTTCACCCATATCTGCCATAATCCAAGGTTTTCAGTTCTGTTGAACTTCTCCACCTCAAACCCGATGCCCGATGGCGTCACGATTCTTCGTACGGCTGACCTCGAGAAAAAATAACCGAGCTTCTGCACGCAATGCCCAAGTACATCAAGTACGTGTACTAGTACTAGCAAATTTAATCGATAAATTGCTTTAGTCTTCACATGATGGCTCCTGACTCAACTCGCGATGCTGCTGTTGCTTTGTCCTGCCTTCCGATGGATGCACCGTATCGCTTGATGAATTTCTCTTTCTGCTGACTAATTTGCGTGCCTATCCGCGTCATACATAAAGATTCGGTCTTCTTTTTTTCCTTCCAAACAAATCTCACGATGAACTTTTGACTGCACGATTGTCCCGTATCGCTCCTGCGGCTTGAGCCAAGTGAAGTTTGATTTAAACCTTGACGTTGTAGAGCTCGTCTAAAATGAACCCTCACCTTTAAATCCCTGAAGTCCATACCCTGTCTTTTGCAATCCCGGTCGCTTTAAACCTTAAAGCTGTATCCAAACAGGAAATTTCAACATGACACCGGGAAAGGCCGGGATGGACGAGGTAGGCAAGACATTTGTGTGGAGCCCACTTGGCAGTGAGAGAAAGAAATAGCACAGTGACACAACACGGACATCTAAGTACGTTCAGGCAGCTGGTAACCAGCTGTACGAAGAGGTTGTCTTGTTGAATTAACATATACGTATACTGTATAAGATTATATTATCCACAAAGTACACACAAGCACACAAAAAAGGCAGTGTGTGTCAGCTTCCTGGTGACGACCATGGCACGACGCTTTCTGCAGAGATGGAAGCCGGCGACGTCCATGTCCACGGGGTTCCTACCTGTTCAGCGCACGCACAAAGGCGTCGTCGGGAGAAGACGATGCAGCGTTGTGGCCACTTCGCGCGCTCACGGATGGGGGAGCTGACGTCCATGCACCGGTGAAGGCAGGGTGTGACGACACGACGCGGTTGCAGGCGCGCGACAGCTCGAGCGATGCAGGGAGCCGACGAGACTGCCGAGCTCGCCGGGCGGGATCCTGCCGGAAAATCACGCGGTGTATTGTAGCCTGCACATGGAGAAGACAACTGTCATGGTGCTGCAGAGGTGGTTGGCGTCGAACGTCATGAATGGCAGACATCTTCACGCGAGCGGCTAGCATGGTCGAACGGCGGCGCCGACGATGTCGAGGCTGGTGCCTCCAGCGACCATGTGCGGCGCCGTTAGCTCCTTCTTTTTCAACCTGGAGCACGACGTTTCCCTGTTCAAAGATGGCAGAGCGCGAGAGCAAGAGCTCGGACCCTTGCTCGTCCCTCGTCTCATGCTCCCATTGCACCTTGCTCCTACCAACAACCAGCTCAATGCACCACATCTCCGGAACCCACTGCCGCAGCATGAACCAGCCAGGCTAAAGTCAGCGCACCACCATGCGGTCCCTGACGACACGACCTGCTGTCTTGCACTTGGATTCGAGATGGCAACGGCGGAGGCGCTCGAGCGAGCGAACGACCTGGGTCACCATCGGCATTTACACACATCCATCGATCCATGCAAATGAAAAACAATTCATACATGCGCGTCCTCAAACTCAATTTAGTCAGCAAACCAGGCCTTTCCCTGCCACGTCACCAAATCCTCCCTTTGAAAGGCATCAAGGTTAAAAAAATCCGGGATCAGAAAGGACAAGGTACAAACTTCCGGGATTTTGAGGTGAAGGTTTGTTTTATACAACCTCTACAACGTCAAGGTTTAAATTAGACTTCGCTCTCCTGAGCCATACCACGGCGAATCGGCCTATGCCTCAGGTTTGCGAGCACATGCTCACGTCTGCAGGCCTACCGGGCCTCGGGAGCAGCCACCAGCGCCCACGATGCACGCGCCAGAGCCCGACTCAGCTTGCACAACCTAGCCTGCCTGCATGTGCCCTATTGTGCGGTCGCCACACAAACCGATCTCGCCGAGTTCGCCGACTCAACGCTTGCTTCGAGACACCACCGCTTCCAATCAATTAGCCGTTTCCGATTGCTCTTCCCATCGATTGCATCGTCAGACGAACTCGTCTGAACACCAATGCCTTCGATTCATAATCTCTGGATCAACGCACACGACTTCCGAATAACCTAACTCTAATACCATTTGTTAGAATAAATCTGAGACGCTCCGTCAATCTACCAAGGACTAAGCAATCACACAAAGACAACACCAAAATTTGTTAACGAGGTTCACCGATATGGCTACATCCCGGGGCCTGACTACGGGCGCTCCTCCCCGTGACACCGTCATAATACCGCACACCGGCCACCCGGGCGCCGGTACACGCCGCCGGCTCCCCCTTGCGCGCCTGTACTATTATATTGGCATAGGTTACATCATGTGTCTACCCCCGCTATATATGAGAGGCCTAGGATACAAGTGTCCTACTAGGACACGAATCCACATCCCATGTAAACACAATACAACTCATAGTCCAACTGTAACCTACTTTGTACACAATATTCGACACAACTTCAACATATCTAAGTCTCAGTGATTGAGATTTAGTACCACTAGAAGAAGAGAATGTATGAAATCTCTAAGAGATATATTTTCCTTGCGGGGAAAGTCTCTAAAAGATATATACAGTGAATAAAGGACCAAACAACAAAAAAATGACCCCGGCCAAAAGACGTACTTCCTCTATAAATAAATATAAGATCTTTTAGATCACTTCTATATTTCTTCACAAAGGAAGTAGAGAATAAGTTTTACAACTCTAACCACACAAAGCCTCGAAACAACTAGCACCCACTGAGAATTAGAACCTATGTGAGATTCAGAATTGAAGCCATTCGGCGTGAATGATGAGCTATATAAAATACAATGAACAATAGAAATTCAGAATAAAAGGAGAATTAAATGTGAGCATGTTGGAGTCGAATAAGAGCATCTACAATCAGGGACCCCACTTTCTCCCTATATGTCCAGTGGGACTGCCCAGTTAGGAAAGAAATAAAAAAGGCTACCAATCAGGCCTCCCAATTCCCTCCCATATATGGGGGGTGTCTGGCATCCGGACACATCCATTGCCACGTCAACCCAAATTTTGCCCAATCCATTTAGGTCTCACTTGTAGTCACCTTCTCTCTCTCTCATTTTGGAAGAGGGGTGCGCATTGCCACTATGCCAGGGACCGAATCCCGATGCCTCCCCGCGGCCACTACTCATTGCGCCGGAACACCACCATCGGTCGTCGGCGAGTGCCGCCGCCGACAAGCCTGTGCCACCATTGCCTATCCTCTCCCTTTGTCTTCTCATGTACCTTGCCTCCCATGTGCGTGCTCCTGGCCAGACATGATACTACCCCATGCGCCGCCCTCCGCCACGCCCCGCAACCGTCCATCAACCTATGTCCACTCGCAATCACCGCACCCCGGCCAAGTCTGGCAGCGTGCCGGCGGTGGGTGCTGCTCCGACACATGTGGGCTGGGCCAGCGTATGCCTGTCGTTTGTGTGGCGTTGAAACGTGCTTTGGGGGTGCTGCACACGACCCATTAGATGGAATGCCAAAATGGGAAGGACAATTTGAGGGTTATGGTTGTATGGCCGAAAAAGTCAGGGTTCAAAGCGGACAGGCTTGGACACTATCTAGACATGTCCACGACAATATAAGAGCATCTACAGCCGAACTTGGCAAATTTGGCCCCTCAAACGCCCGCGGACGCGCCCGGGCGCGTCTGCGGACACTGATCGGGCACTCCTCAAATAGTGTTGTCCACATCCATGTATCTCATATCCGAACCCCTATATCCATACTAAATCATGCAACGTCGATCGAACTACGTAGATCAGCTGACCAGACATAGAATCAGACATAGGATAGCACAATAGTTCACCAAAAGATCACGAACGGCCGTTCATAGGTCCACCAAAGTTCACATAAACAACAAACAACTTATACTACATCTAAAACTTGAAATAAAATTGAACTTCATCACTTCCGGGCCGGCCCTTTCCCCTTCTGGTCGCCGGCGTAGCTGTAGCCATCGGCGGCTGGTGGTGGATCATCAGATTCGTCGAACAAGGAGTCATCGTCGTCGGGCGAGGAGGAGGCGATGATGAGGCCCTTGAGGCGTTGGACGGCCCGGTCCTACTGGCGCCTGAGCTTGGCCAGCCGACCCGCCTTTATTGTCTTCTCCTTCGCCTCCTGCTCGGACTGCTCGATGGCAAGCCGTAGAGCCTTCGCGTTTTTCCAGCGGAGCCGCTGAGCATCCGTCTCCGCCGTCGTACGCGATTGGCGGTAGACCCACGTGAGGAGCCGCTCGTCCTCATTGGGCTCCGCCGGTACCCCATGGTGGCGGTGGACAGAGCTCTCCGCAGCGTTTCTCTCCCTTGCCCGCTGCCTCTCGCGGCGGGCGGCGCGCGCCCAGGACTCCGGCGTGTGTGTCCGGGCCGGCTGGGCGGACACAAGCACCCACTGCTGCCCACGAGGGGGGGCAATAGCCGGCATGGACAGGGAACAGCGTAGGGGAGGCACGAATTGTGCAAGCCGCCTGTCGGAGCTGCCCCGAGCCGGGAGGAGCCAACGTCGGCATCCGAGCTGCACCGACGGGGAAGCTACGACAGCGGCGAGGCTGCAGATCCGGAGCTGCCCCCGGTCCCCACCTTGGACCACTCCAAGGTGAGTGCGGAGGGCAAGGTCATACTCCGAATCCAGCTCGTAGTCGGAGCAGCTGTTCGAGCTCGACATTGCACCGGATTCGACCTAAATCGGTGCGGGGAGATGAGAGGACGGAGCGGGAGAGGAGAGTGAGTGAGTTAGGGTTTCAGAGCGATGAGCCCGATGGAGTTTTTTGTGAGACATCCGTGGGGTCGGTGCTGGGCCGGGCTTGTGAGGCGGACGCGTCCGGGCTTGCCCGGGCTGCCTCATATCCGTTTGAGAGCCCATTTGGTCGGTATTTTGTGACCGGTGAGTGACCGGACGGCCTGCCTGGATGTTCTTATGAGACGGATATAGGGCGTCCGGCTATTGATGCTCTAAGGTGTCAAATTAGTAGTCCATTGTGTTGTAGATGCTCTAACCGTGGCCGGTGGCTGGAGCGAGGGTCCCTGCTATAGTCACGTTGCTGGGCGACGTCGCCCTCCTACGCGACGCCACGGCCAAGTGGCCCGCTCCTTGTCTCACCACCTGTCCGGATCGATAACGGCCAACTGGAGCGAGTGGTGCGGAGAGGCTATCGAGAGCGACGTCACCCACGTCGGCGCTCCATGTCGGCCACGCATATGTGATCCATGCACGGCCAGAAGTCACCAGCGATCCGGGCGATCACGGAGGAAGTGACACGCGCGCACGAGGATTTTTACTGCCGATTTGTGCACGTACTAGTACGTAACAGCTGACGTACACGGCATAGAAAAAAGCAGGACGGAGAAACGTGCATCCGATGGCGTAGATCGTGATCCAGAAAAGGTACTGGTACTAGTATGCGTGGTGATTGGACGCACAGATCGTGACCCATGGCGAAAAGAGGTCTAGAGAGTTACACAGTTGCCAGGTTTTGCCACGATTGACAAATTATGATGGATGGTGACTGGCTAACAGCTCCTCGAACTCGACTAATAATGCCACTAATGAAACTAAAACAGCAAGAAAGTCAGTACATAAATTAATGAAAGGGTTTGCTCCGGCCAGGCAGATCCAGAGCGGACGACGTGCATCTCAGCGGCATATGCAGCACGGACCGTTTTGGTTGGTCGCCGGAGTGCACGATGTGCATCTCATTAGGGAAACTAACTATTCATTCAGTGGCGCCAGATCGTGAAGATCATAAAATATCCGTGTAGGTAGATATTCGATGTAAGTTAACTGACGGACGCCAAACGTAGATATGCCTTGATTCCCCTCCACTATGCTCAGAGAAGAGAGAAGACATGTGATTCATCGATCCGGTGATAGTTAACCCCTCTTTTGGCACGAATTTACCGCTCAATTCCGTGGGCGCCGATGTGTATCACTCCATTCTACTTCTAGCTAGTGAGCAGAGCATCATCCGAGAATAACTTTGCAACTGATTTCTTTAGTTTCGCAACTGGAGTACTACTGAGCACCAAGCAACAAGAGTTCTGTCCAGGAATCTAAGGCCTCATTTGGTTTGTAGGAATTTTATAGAGTTAATTAGACCGGTGATGCTAGAAATTGGCACAAACAATCACTTTGATGTTAGAAATTACGGTATACATCAAAGTGATGTAAAAACTTGACTCGGATGTGCAAATACACGGTTCTTATCCCGTCTATATACGGAATCTGCGTTGACTAGGCACATGAGGCCCGTTGTCAGCCACCAGACCTGAGAGAAGGGGGAACTGTTGCTACTCCCTCCGTCCAGGTGCATAGGACGTCTAACGAAAAATTAGTATTCCAAATATATAAGTCACTATGCATGGAATAAGTTCCTCATTCTTCACAATCATTAATTTTTATTTTGCATGCTAACATTTTCATTGGTTGGCGCATTAAATGGGTATTGCATGTTGCGATTTAGGAATTAATGGCATGGGAAACCAACGTTGTGGTTGGCCCCTCCCAATTTTCCAAGTCGGCCAAATAGAAATTATTATTGTCATTGATTTTTGGTTTAGTCTTCTCCATCCAATCCCCACACACCTAGATTGCGATGCATCACCTTAGATGCCCTATGCACCTGGACTGAGGGAGTAGGTTTTTTCAAAAAAAAAAAACTTGGATTATCTTTCAAAAAGCACATGGCATTTTTTACCTCTATGACTAGTGGGCCCCGCCTATCAGTACAGAGTGAAATCAACAGGTAAAAGATGGCAACCAAGTCTCCAACTAGCGTAGCACGCAACCCACTCTAGCCAGTCTTCACATCTTCACACGTCTGCAATGGATAAGTAGGATTAATGTACTACTTCCTCCGTCCAAAAAAGCTTATCTCAAGTTTGTCTTTCAAATGAATGTATCTAATATTAACTTAGTGCTAGATACATCCATTTGATAGACACATTTTTTCGGACAGAGGAAGTAGAACAAAGGCCATTGTGAAGCTGAAATGGGTTGCGGTCAGTGCGGCCGATTTTGCACCTATTCATTTGTCTAGAAATTTGTGTATGTAAATTATAATCTCAGTAATTCAAATAACGGTTGAAATATTCATGTATAATAAATATTGTACATACAAATGAATTAACTTATTTTCAAAAGGTACTCATATATTTTTAAAATTTGGGATTCATAATATTAATTTAATTATACAAACATTTCAATAATTATACACGCATTCTATAGTTCAATCTTTATATAATTACAAAGATTCATAATTTATAAGTTAAACTTTTTATATGAATGATTGTCTCTAATATTTAAATTATATAAGTTTCTTAAATATAAGTCATGAGTACAAACTGTAAACAAGGGAATATTCATAAATATTTAATAAATGTTTTCATTCACCATTTTGTATAATTTAAATATAAGTTGCGAGTGTATAAGTTTTTATATTCATTAATTTTTTATTTAATATACATTTTAAATGTCCATATCAAATAAATATTTTTATATAATACATGGGTATTTAAGATGTTTTTCACTAATCATGGTTTGTATGCATAATATTTATAACACACAAATATTTGAACATAATTATTATTACGTGCTCCCTCCGATCCAAATTATTTGTCACTCAAACAAATGTATCTGGACATATTTCAGTGATAGATACATCCGTTTGAGCGATAAGTAATATGGATAGGAGGGAGTACATGTTTTACAAATAGATTAAAAAAATAGCGCGTGCAAAATGGGCCGCACTATCTACGGCCCATTCAAGCTCCACATGCGTCCTCGTTAAAGACTCGGATAACTATATGTGTAAATAGCATTGTAATATAAAGTGCGGACCTGATAATTCACATACAAATACAATGGTAACATTGACCAGGGGAACCTTTTTTTATTTCCTACATAACTTCAGTGAAAATCCACGATAACTTACACATCACACACGTGGTAACTTATGTAGCTAGGCGCAGTAACCTTTGACATGAGTACGGATTTTGCATCGGACCGATAGTTGAGCTACAAAATATTTTGAATTTTTAAAACAGGGGAATTTAGGATGACATCAGTTTTTTATCTTTCTAATGTATGCATGCATATAATTAAAAAAACGAGTGCATGTGGGAGAAGAGTGGGTTGTTCTAATGCATGTACATATACATGTAACTAGACCATGTAGGCGCGCGTTGCCACGCCCGTCCAATTTCAATCAATTATAAAACAATACAAATATGAAATAAAATTTGTAATATAAAATCTACAAAACAATGAGCCTGAAATGAATCTTCACACTATACAAGAAATTAAAAGAAAATGCTTTAAAAGTAGTCATAAACAAAAATTTGTAATTTATTCGGAGGTTAAGTAATTTGTGCGAGAAGGCGTTCCGTACCCTGTACTCAACCTTTGGCTCCATCTTCCTTTTGGCAGTGGACATCATTTCACGCGTGCAAGAAGCCAAGAGGCGTACAAGCTGCCGAATGTATAAGCGTTTTTATGCGGCGGTATAAGTGATTGTCGAAACTAAAGAAATGACAAAAATCAATGACCCTGCTGAATTTAAGCTCGTTTAATCTTTTCTTATCTAATGTAGCAGAAAACAATTTGCATTGAAGTGCATCATGTAAGCCAAAGAAGAGATCAATAAGCACAAACCTAGATGGAGAAAAGATACTGGAGCGCTTGATGAAAAAATGTTTTCCTTGCATCAAAATAGATTTTGGAGGGAACTTGCTCTGCTGAAAAAGGTAAATTTAATATGAGAATAACTATATTCAAATTCAAAAAATAACGAGATATTTCCACTGTTGCTTTCAAGTATGGGTCAAAGCTACAATTTTACCGCTGATCTACGGTTTAAACTTTGTTTTTATATCTACCCCTGCTTAATACAGTGAAGCCAGAGGTTGTTGGGTCTTTAGAAAAATCGACAACCTGGACCTTCCTGGAGTAGGATATGATGATCAATGAACATTGTCCCATAGGCCATAGCGAGGTACACCTACGTGGCAATGTCATAAAAACCAAGGTAGCCCAGTTGTTTGGATGCGCCCCGGACCTTGAGACGCCACGCAGTTCCCCAAATGCAGCATATTATAAACGAAATCGACATCTATAAACGAGATGATGCGAGAGAAACGAGAAGCAACCATTGCCCATTTGAGGTTGGCGGGAAAAAAATGGGAGAGGAGCAGGAGATTGGGGCAGAGTGGACACGAGTCCTCGAAGGAGGAGGACCATTTTCGGTTGCTTCTTGGAGCAGCGGTCGCTGGTACTATGGGTCCATGGCTCCTTTCTTCCTTCTCGATCTCCCTAGGGGCTCCACTTTCACATCTTTCTCTTCCATCATCGACCCTCTACCACGGCACCGATCTGCATCGTCGGTAAGGTTACCTGAAGGGAGGCCAAAGGGGAGATACAGTCGAACGGGGAGGAGACGCCCGGCCGCATGGGGCGGAGACGCTTCGATGGAAAATCTCAACGCCTTGCGAAGAAGATGCAGCGTTGAGGGGAAGGCCCGCTAAAAAGCCCGATTAACGACAAAGCGCCCAGGTAGGTTAGCGGAGCAGCGGCCCAGTTATGTTGGGTCGGCTGGTAAATGCGTTGTGACGGGCCGACGAGGAGTGAAGGACGTTCGGAGGATCAGGGCCATCTGATCGGACAGTAGAGCAACGCCAAGTCGCTGTGGAAGGGCGTAGGTAGCTCAGTTTTACTGTTTTGTAATTAATGGGAGGATGAAGGTGTTTCGTTGTTAAACTTGACATAACATTTGACGAAATTGCATAGGAGCACACGTCGACTACACCCATCAAAATCCTGCTCATCCAGATGCATGGGATCCGAGCCCACTAAAATAGTGGCACTATATTCCATGCTTTCCAGTATCGTGTTCACTTTTTCTCTATGCTGTATAGAAAAAGAATGGTGCACACGCTATGTACCCGCCGCAGAAAAAGCCGTTGCACTTAAATGCACGTCCTCTCCAACTACACGTTGCACTTAAATTCGCGTCCTCTCCTTCTTCCGCCTATGTACGGAGGACTAGCCGTTTCCAACCACTATGTGATCTTTTCTTTTTAGGCTGGTTGTAATGGTAGTATCATAACTAGTATCATGCATGCCAATTAGGTAATTTTGATGATGTGTCATAGCATTAAATGAAAAAAAAGATGGTTAAGTATCATATCGTGATACTATATCATAATAAATATTATGCTACTTTATGTCATGCATGGCAATAAATAAAGTATTACATGATACTAGTATATGATATTATGCATTAGGGAGGTAGTATCATATGCATGATACTACTATATGATACTCCCCATTACGACCAGCCTTAAAAAGCACAATCGTTGTCATATGAGGTGGTTGTTTCGTTCTTGTGAACATGTCACCCTAACATTTATGTTAATCCCATGGTTTGTCCCCTTCACTAATTGTAACAAAATATTTCCTCCCTCCACTAGACGCGCCATTGTATGCCTAACCTCCATGTATACTGGCCGTTGGTGCTCACGGCTAATTCCAGTGAAATATTGTCGTGTTTTTTTCAATCCATACACGCAATTTCTACCATGGTAACAAACAACCACCCACGTACCACTTGCACCTATATTCAGTGTTCTGTAAATTGGCCATGAAGACGACGTGCTGAAGTCTCCCACCCAGTCAACGTAGTTCACTGTTCTATGCTGCCCGGACATGCTTTATTAAATGCCGAAGGACATGTACGCGTTGGTCCGTTATTACGGTCTAAGGCCAACTCCACCGCACGACCTCAAACGGACGTCCGCTTTGTCCGGATTTCATCCGTTTGGGATGAAATTTAGGATGTGTATGGGCATGTCCTGAGATGCGGTGGCCATACACCCAGCGCGCAGCCGCATCCATTTGTCTTATTCTATCCGTGTCTATTTAAAATATAAAAAAAACCATTTCAAATGTCAAGCCCTAGTTCAGGCCAGCGGCCTACACGTCAATCGCCGGCATCAGCCAGCGGCCGGCAACACAGCCAGCCTCCAAAATGAATAGTTGTCCTCACCGGCAACGTAGCCAGCGGCCGGCAACACAGCCAGCCACCAAAATGAATGTTTTCTCGCCGGCACACAGCCAGTGGCCCAGCAAGCGGGCAGCACCCATTGCCGACCTGCAGAAAGAACGGCCACGGCCGATCGGACGACCTAGTTCAGGCCTTCGGCTTCGAGCATCTCCTTCTGCTTAGCCTCGAACCAGGCCCTCGTCTTGTCGCTCATCTTCAACAAGTCCACGCTCATAATCGCAAGGGCCACCTCCTTCGCTTTGGTGGCGGCGTTCGTGGCCTCGATGTCGAGCTGCCTCTGCCTGGCCTTGACGTTGTCGGCCTCGATGTCGAGCTGCCTTTGCCGGGCCGCCTCCTTCATGTCGATCTTCCTCCTCTTGGCCACCTCCTTCATCTCAAGCTTCTTTGTTTGAAGGTCTAGGTATTGCTTCATTTGCTCCTCCTTACTTTGCCGCTTCTTCTCGTCTCTCACATCCTTTTGGGACATCATGCCATGCAAAGTGTCATGCAATGCCATGGATGAGGCATCACGTATGTCATCAACCTTGGAGTTGGTCTTGCCCCTCGGCCTCTTCAAGGCCTCGCCATCTCCACCTCCGGCATACTTGGCCGTCTTTAGTCCTGTCTTCCTTTGTAGTTCACGGTATTGGTCCTTGAACTTAGGACAATTGTTGATGATCGTCCAACAATGCGTAAGAGTGAATGGCTTGTTATTGTGCCGGGTCTTGAATGCCTCCAAAGATTGAAATGCCTAAATCACATGATCAACAACAAGTGAACATGCAAACATATACACGGCCGGAGTGTCATGGCCGTAGCAAGGAAAGGGCTAGGAAGAGGAGAGCATACCATGTCCCCAACGCCGAGACCACTCACGGGTCGTGCTTCAATGCTCTCAAATGCGGCCCAATACTTGTTGCACTCTTGTTGGATGAACAACCATCTCTTTTGAATCGAGTCGATGCCACGGTTGCTTGTAAATTGGTAGGGCTCAAACATCTTCCTTTCATGCAATGTTTTGTGGACTCTTGTCCAAAAAAACAATGCTCTTTTGTTGCGCGCCGGTCCTCGGATCTTGGATAATCTCCATCCAAGCTTGGCAAATCAACTTGTCCTCATCTTGTGTGTATGAACCCGTGCGAATGCTCTTCCTCTTCTTTTGTGCTTCCGCTCTTTGGGTGAGCTCGTCGATGAACAATGGCTCGCCACTAATATCAACGTCATTGCCTTCTTCTTCATCACCGTCACCTTCGACATAGATGTCATCGTCTTCATGCCACGAGTCACCATGGTCGTAGTCAGCATGGTCGTCGGCCTCTTCATCGGGCACGTACTAGGCGCGGCCATCATGACTTTGGGTCTCCTCGGGGTCGTAGGCACGGCCATGCCCACCCTCGAAGATCATGTCCTCAATGTACTGTACTGGTTGTAGAAGGGGTCGTCGACCGTTGGCGTTGGTGTTGGCATTCCGTCAAACAAGACGCGGGAGGCCGGCATGGTGCCCGTGAACGGTGCCCGTGCTTGCTTTCTTTGCATCTCGACGGACGCCTGGCCGCCATTGTTGGACCCAGGCGTGACGTTGAGGTTGATGATGACCGCGTGACGCGGTGTGGACAGCGCGAACAAGCCCACGTCCGGCGACCCCGAGAAACGGGTCTGGCCGTCGTGCCTTGACGGAGTAAAGCCGGGCGACATGGGCGCGGTCCGCGACGTCGGCGACTGGCAGTGCGGAGGCCGCGCGACCGACGAGCCTGTGCTCGCAGGGCCGGCGGCCGCTGTAGGGAACCCGGCCGGACGGCCCATGCCAAGCATGAGGATGGCGTGCGCTTTGTTGAGGAGGTCCTCCTTCTCGTCGGCAGAGGCCTTGCGCCGCACGGCCTCCAGCTCCTCGCGCTGGGCGGCAAACTTGGCCGCGGCGGCATTGACCTTGACGACCGCTCTCTGTTTCCTCCTCTTCGCCGATTCCGCGTTCAACTTAGCGATCTCCTCCGGCGTGCACTCCGACCGCGGCTTCCTTGGTGCCTTCTTCTTCACCTTTGCGGGCGGGTCGACGGCCAGGCCGCCGGAACTCGGCGGAGCGTCCGCCATGGACGAGGGAGAAAGGGGGCGGCGGGAGGGACGTGAGAGGGTTTGGGGGAAATGACGCCAAATGGGCGTGGAGGGTTTTGGTTTCTCACACCGACAGGCGGGCTAGGGGAGAACAAGCGTGCGCGTCCCGTCCGTCCGCGCGCTGTCCGTTTCATCCCAAAAACGACACAGGGATGGGTCGAAAGCGGACACAAAGTGGACAAAAGTCCGTTTGCACCCGCACACTGGACCGTCTCGTTTGTTCCTTTTATCCCAAACAGACGAGAGCTGACAGGATAGGGTCGCACAGTGGAGTTAGCCTAAAGTTAGAATATGAAGCGTGCTAGTATAAACTGGTTTGGAGGCTACAGCTAGCAATATGGTGAACCTGCGAGAGTTTTTAATCCGTATATCGTCTGGAAGTAGTAATTTGCAACGTACTACATGCAAAAAATGGGGAAATCGTAAATTCCAAACCTATCTGAAAGTTGCTACACAACAAAGCCGAAAGTTCCACGTCGTCCTCTGCGTGCCAGCGCATGGACAGACTGGTCCTGTCACCGGCAGAGGCCCCCCAGCGCACGCCGACTGACACGAACGACCCCACCTGCCATCGACATGCTCCACCGGATATTTTCGACACGATTCCCCGCTGCCACTGCCACCAGAGAGACTGACTTGTGGCGGCCTCTGGCGAGGGGCCACGGACGGGCCGGCGGCCACGCAGAAAAGCAAAGGACAGGCACGCAGGTGGCAGCCAGCTTTCTTCCGGACAAAACAAAACAAAGGAAAGCGGTGGCGGGCGGGCGGGCGGGCGAAACATGGCGCGTCGACCTCCGTGACCGGGCTCACGTGCTGTGTTGCACCGATCGATGCCCCGACCACAACCTACCACCCACAGTTCTCTATGCCACGAGATCCGATCTCACGGCTCCACCTGCCATTGGGACACCCGAGTGCCCCCACGCGCTACAGCTCGGAGTTCGTGAACCTTTGGAGCTTCCTCTGGCCGCGTACGTGGAGGCCGGTGAGAAAGATAAGGTAGAGTAGCCGCAGTGAACGGGGAACGCGGGAATGTTTGTCCGTTTCTTACCGCCAAACACACGGACGGGAACCGAAACAGAGTGATTGATTTCCTGCACAATTTCAGTGTGCAACACGAGACTCCATCTGAGTTTTAGGACAAAATATAGCTGACGATACATAGAAGAAAAGGAAGATCTATCCAATCCACGGATCAAAGCAGAAACAAATCTGAATCCAGCCTGCATGCAGCCCAACTCCACCCAAAAATCGAAACGAAAACGAAAGCTACCACCAACAAACAGTAAGCATCATCGGCCGCTCCTATTCTCTCCTCTCTCGGCTACAACACCAAATCAATTGTACTAGTAGTGCTCCATTAGCTAATAATAAGCCTGTCCTCCCTCCCGGTTTTTCTTACCTCTGATGAGAAATTGATTGAAATTACTTCTTGTTTGATCGCTCGCTCTATTCGGCGGCGTCGGCGACGGGCTTGCGGAGGACCACCATGTGCATCGGCGAGAAGATGCCGGTCTCGCCGCCGAGGGTGAGGTGCTGCGCGGTCTCGTACAGCATCTCGTGCACCTCCACCACGCCCTTGGGCGCGATCCGGAGCAGGGTGAGCACGCGCACCACCAGCGAGTTGCGCCAGTAGGCGAGGCGCCCCATCTTGAGCCGCGTCCACCATGGCAGCGAGGGTGGGAGGGCCAGGTCCAGCTCCTGCACCACCTCGAACCCGACCTCCTGCGCGATCGACGCGATCTCGTCCTGCCGGCGCAGCCCCGGGAGCGCGTCGCCGCGCTCGATGCCGTGGATGGCCTCCACGTGCGCCGGGTCGTCGGCGCGGTACAGCGGCGTGGTCACCCACTCGTAGGACACGTAGAGCCGCCCCGGCATGAGCACGCGGTACACCTCGCCGTACACGTCCTGCAGCCTGGGCGCGTGGCAGGTGGCCTCGATGGAGTAGGCGCCGTCGAAGGAGGCGTCGTCGAAGGGCATGGCCATGAAGTTGCCGCACACCACCTCGCACTGCGCGTCCAGCCCGGCCTTGCGGTTGTGCGCGCGGGCGCGGTTCACCTGGTACTCGTTGATGGTGATGCCGACGACGCGGGCGCCGGAGTGCGCCGCGATGGCGCGCATGGGCCCGCCGACGCCGCAGCCGACGTCGAGCACGCGGTGGCCCGGCTTGGCCCCCAGCAGGTCGGCGACGCGCTCCTCGTGGACGCGGGTGGCGTCGCGGTGGGAGCGGCCGGGGAGCGAGGGCGAGAAGTGGAAGGACTGGCCCCAGCCCCACTCGTAGATGTCGGTGACGAGGTTGTAGAAGGTGTCGACGAAGGCGGGCACCTTGTCGGCGGAGGCCTGCGTGGTGGCCGTCTCCTTGGGGCGGCGGAAGAAGGACCAGTACTGCGTGTACTTGTCCTGCACCTTGTCCCGCGTGATGGATCCCATCTTGAGATCCACCGCCCGCTTCCCCTTCACCTCCGCCGCGCCCATCACCCACACAAACCAGTAGACCAGGCCGGCGCCCACCAGCCCCGCCGTCCACGCCATCGTCGCCGGCTCCATGGTTCGTTCGCTCCCCGCGAGCGCGAGCTCAGCTCAGCTCGAGGAGGGAGGAGAGGACAGAGGGGGGAGACGGAAAATGGGCAGGGGATCCGGCCGGCCGCGGAATATAAGGAGCGGAGGCCGGCAGGAGCGTGGTGGTGCGTGGTGGTGGAGTGGGATCTGATCCGACGGCGCTCGGGGCTTTGCTGTGGGGTTTAGGCTGATTTTTCTGGCGAGATGGTGGAGGCGGGGTGGTGGTGGGGTCCACCGCTGGCTCCTCCTGCCAGATGGTTTTTGGCACGATGTAGGGAGGAGCGCTGGCGGTCTGACACCGTGCGTGGGTGAGATTGGGATGAAGGAAGGGACGCCAGCCAGCCGGAGCCAGTGAGAATCTGCCGTACCGCCATGTGTGTGGTGACGTGTACGGCCATTTCTTTTTCCTGCCACTGCGCTGCCAGTATTCGTATCTGCTGCCGCCATTTTTTAGTTACTTTCGATGCTCTCCGTTTGTAAATATTTGTTTAGATTTTAACAAATGACTACATACCAAGCAAAATGAATGAATATACACTTTAAAATACTCTTTTTGTTCGGAAATACTTGTCGGAGAAATAGATATATCTAGACATATATTAGTTCTAGCTACATTCTTTTTTATTTATTTCTCCGACAAGTATTTTCGAACGGAGAAAGTATGTTTGTATACATCCATATGTGATAGTCCATTTAAAATTTTTAAAAATATAAATATTTAGGAACGGGGGAGAAAAAGAGAGCCAGCCAGCATTCAAAAAAAGGAAGAAAAAACAGGCAGCCAGCACTCAGATTTGATTTGGTTCGGTGGATCGGCATTTTTCGCTGGGAAGATAGGAGGAGATGATGTGATCGGTCGGACTCCAGCCTGATGCGACGTCGATTCATCGTGTGGCATTGGTTTTAACGGCGTGCCCGCTGGCTCGATCGATATAGAAACCATGTTACCTCACGATGCTCGCACGATACGGTCATTCATGTTAGCACACGTGCGAGCTATAGTTTTTTTTTCTTCATGAGCTGTTCGCCACATTTTCCGGGAAAATGTCACTAGCCTTGCGAGGTGTTTGTACAGACTCGGTTGGTGTTTTATTCATAAAGTGGATTGAAAGTTTATTTTGAGCTTTGTGAGCGCATCTTTGGACCTTCTTTGATTCACGGGACTTCCAAGATACAAGCATGGTTAGTCCATCTCCAACGCCACGCAAGCGTCCGGACCGATCTGTCCGGACGTCGCAAGCCATTCAAAAATGTCTCGTATTTGTCCGTAGACCGGTCCGGGTGTTCATTTTTGGCAAATCAAAAGTAAATTAGAGAGGCTTTGTGGCAGTCCGGACACTAGCCACATTGGACTCCGACATCCTGGCCCACCCGAACTGAGGCGAAGCCCGCACATTTAGAGCTGACCGCAGTGCTTCTGCGAGACCCTCCCCCCCCCCCCCCCCCCCCGCTCTCAACTATCTCCTCTATCATCCCGCCGCTCACCCTCCTCCCTTCTCAACTTTCTTTGTAGCCTTCATGTGCGTGCAACTTGTTCTTGAAAGGGAGAAGAGGAACTTCATCGTCATGCGTTGTTGGTTGAAGTTGAGTGGGTAACCCAATTGGAATTTATTCATTGCCAACAACGTCAAGACCGCCATCATCAACATCAATGAAGAAGCAGGTGATCCAATCGACCCTAAGAAGGTTAAAAGAGGGTTCCAGTGAAACAAGTGGGAGGAGGAGAAGGAAAAGAGAGAAGGGGAGGCAGCCAAGATGTCAGGGAGGTTCGATGACCTCTTGGCGAAGGAGGAGGACGCATGTGTCAAGCACTCCGACGTCAAGGAGGAAAAATTGCTGAGCGGTTTAACATAGTGGGAGTGTTGTTCTTTCCATGAACTTACACTCTTCTTATTATGGAATATGGATAAATGAAAAATAAATTCACTATCGTCATTTTGGTGACAAATGTGCTTCAATTAAAAGATTTGATCATTGGGCTCAAGATACATCTTCGTTGCCCAAGTGAAATGCTCAAACATGGTGGCTTCGGCCGCCGCCCTTCCTTTGGAAAGTTGGAGTTATTGGATTTTCATTTTGACATATTAAACTTTAAGGTTACCTATATGCTAAATATGTGGGAGAACACTCCAAAGTTGGTTTTTGTCTTTGCATCTTCCACCATTTGAATGTATACTACCCTATTTCAGTGACTTTATCTCCATCCCATGCCATTACTCATCTAAAAACCCTCTAAATATCTTTACGCACAAGTCCCAAATTCCAAAATTGCATATAGTAGCGATTTCCGTGGCAAGCGGTACAACCGCTCAGGTGGGTGGTTCAACCGACCACCTGGTGGGCTATAACGTTGGGCGCTACAACCGTTGTAGTGTGTGTGGTACTACCGCTCCTACCCCAGGCGAGCAGAAGTACCGCCCTCACTACCGCTGGTTGTACCAAGAGTGGGACAATCGCTCTGGTCTCAGGGCTATATAAGTGGGCATGGGACGAGGAGTTATATTTTCGCCTCATTCGTCCCACACCAGTGTATAACCCTAGCCTCTGTGTCGCTGCCGCAGCTGCTTCACGAGCCGTTCGGCGCCCCAATTCTTCTAGTCGTTCACCGGATCGGCTATGTGGATCTGTCCTCCTCCCAGATCTTCTCCAATGGATGCCAGTAATGCCCCCGATTTGTTTTCTTTTGGTTTTAGTGTTTGAATCCATTGTTCGTGAGGGCATTGCTATGTATTTTTGGTTTTTGGCTAACTATTGGTGGTGAAGATCATCTTACATGCCAGGCTCATGTGTATAGTAGTTGCAAAGTAATTTTGTGAAGATTAGATTAAAGTTTGTGCTTGTGCCTACCCTCGGCCCGTGTGGAGCCGATGTCAGCCAGCTGTACGCCTGTCGTGGTTCTAAGTCTGACAGTAATGTAGGGGGGTAAGTATGGAGAGGCGAGATCTTAGCTATGGAGAAGTTGTAAGGACGCAAGGTTTACGAGTTCAGGCCCTTCTCGGAAGAAGTAAAAACCCTACGTCTCGGAGCCCGGAGGCGGTCGACTGGATTATGTGAGTATGAGTTACAGAGGCGCGAACTCTTGTCTCGGAGGAGGGGGGTGGCTTATATAGTGCGCCAGGACCCC
This sequence comes from Triticum urartu, assembly GCF_056163025.1. Classification (NCBI taxonomy): domain Eukaryota; kingdom Viridiplantae; phylum Streptophyta; class Magnoliopsida; order Poales; family Poaceae; genus Triticum; species Triticum urartu. The sequence continues at coordinate 646,359,312 of NC_141877.1, read as the reverse complement.
AGCCAACCCATGTTACGAAGGGTTCAATGTACATTAAGGCAGGGCGTTACTGGTAACGCTAGTAATAAAGTGCTATGATGACCATAAAAGCTATTTAATGACCGACCGTCAGCGTGCGGGGTGACTTTAGGTCTCTTGGTCGTCGAGTGGTTGGATCTTGGTCGAGTGATCGCTTCTTGGTCGAGTGGCTTCGAGTCTGTCGAGTGGAACACCTTCAAGTCGATTGAAAGATGATTTCTTCTAGAGATGTCCTTGGGTAGGGCGGTTAGGACAGGTCCATGACCCTACCCTAGGTACATAGCTTCATCATTAGCCCCCGAATGGATCGAGGTTTGAGTGGGGAAGGAGTTGAGGACCTCTCCGACTCGTTTTTCATGCCATGAGCATATCTTGCTCTAGATCAACGGACCCGAGTGATGGCAGCAACCTCCTTTTCAGTCGCCTTGATCCATTCTTAATTTCTTCGTTGAGTGAGTTTCTTTACTTGTAAGGCTCCGAGCGACGGTGCGGAGGAGATCTTTGGTCTGGCAAGTTATTTGCTGCCCGCGGATTTGGTGGGATCCGAATTTTGGGAAGCGCGCGGGACGGGGGAGGCCGCAGTAATCGGACGAGATAGAGCGGAGCCGCCTCGATCCCCGCGCCACCTTTTTCGCCATGTATCTCTCGTGCCGTCGTTACGGGATTTGACAGAGCCATCTGGGCCTACCTGTCAGCCACTCGGAAGCGGCCTCATATAAGGCGTTGGACTGGGGTTCCCGAACAGTGCGCCCCATTATCTCTTCTCCTCCTCACGCCTCTCCTCTGCGCTCGCTCTCGCTCCAGCGCCACCGCGCCACACGCGTCTCGTCGGCGACAATGGTGAAGGAGAAGACAGCGGCTCTGGAGCGGGCAAAGAAGGCGACAGCGAGGTCAAAGGGGAAGGCGACGAGCCGGGGCGGATCTTTCTCGCGGACTGGCCTGCCGAGGGGTTGGATCCAGGGCGACTGGATCCACTCGAGGATCTCCCAAGAAGACCTCGACGACCTGGCCGAGGGAGGGCTGATCCCCTACGACTCGGCGCGGCTTCCAGGGAAGGAATCTGAGCCGCAACCCAGGGAGGGTGAGCGCGTTCTTCTTGCCACCCACGTCGACCGTGGGTTTTCCTTGCCCCCTCATCCTTTCTTCCGAGGGTTTCTGAACTTCTTTGGGGTTCAACTCCACCATTTTACCCCCAACTCAATCGTTTATCTTGCCGCGTTCATTTCCTTGTGTGAGAACTTCTTGGGTTGTCGACCTCACTGGGGTCTTTTCAAGCATATTTTCACTTGTCGCTCTCAGACAGTGAAAAAGGCTAATCCGAGTGACGAGAGGACCCAAGTGATCCAGATGTGTGGGGGTCTTGGCATCCAGACGAGGGGAAAAAGCTCCTTTCTGGCCATGATTCTTCCCGATTCAGTTCGCGGATGGCAGTCGACCTGGTTCTACTGCAAAGACCAGTCGACGCCAGGGCAATCGACTGGCCTCCCTCCCTTTACCATGGACCAGTGGAAAAACCCTCCCCTTTGAAGGTGCTCCCGGAGGAGAAGGCGCACGTGAAGGTGCTGGTCAACCGAGTGGTCCAGCTCATTCGTGACGGGGTCACTGGTATGGATCTCTTGGAGGTCTTCCTTCAGCGGCACATCCAGCCTCTCCAAGCCCGAGACCACCCGATGTGGATGTATTCGGGTCTAGAAGACTCCACTCGGATCCACCCGGAGGAGGTCGATGACGACACGCTGGAGAAGTGGCTGTCGAGCATTACCGGGAACAAGGACAACCCCAGGGGAGCCAGGAGAGTCCCTCCATTCGACCGGTCTCATGCACCAGAGAAGGTCTGATTCTGAGTTTTTGCTTGTAATCTGAATTCACTCACGCAGCTGTCTGTATTGCGTCGACTGACTTTGTTCTCCCTGCTTTCTTTCAGGCCATTCTTGAAATGTATTCGATGCCCAACGGGGAGCAAGAGCAAGCTTTGGAAGGCGAGGCGAGTGGTGGCGAAAGTGGCGAGTGGACCTCCGATGGTGAAGGGGATGGAGGAAGCGACGACTCGAGTGATGAGGAAGAAGTCGAGCCGCCTCCTCGCATAGAAAGGCGATCCAAGCTTGACCAGGATCGGCCGAGTGCCCGCGACAAGGCGACTGCTCAGGCTGGTCAGTCTTCGAAGCGTCCTCGGATCTCTTCACCAACCACGACTGAGAATGCGCCAAAGCACCCCAAAGTTGCAGAACCGAAGACTCGGAAGGCGGTGCCGAAGATCAAGATCGATATCCCTGTCGCCTCCGCATGAGTGTTTCTCCTTGTATTCACTCGACGCTGTTTATTTTTCTTGTTTTAACTAGACGAGCTTTGGAATTGTTAGCACTGCCACTTTCGGGACCTCAGCTTACAGGGATGATGATGAGGTGATGGAGGATGCGGTCACTTCTAATCCGGGTATGATTTCTGCCATACTATCTTTCTTTGGTCAATTCAACTGCATCGTGCATCATTGGGTGATGTGATTTTGGCAATTTGAACTTTGTACAGCTCCCAACATTATTGACCTCCCTGATGATGATGAAGAGCCCGAGAGGTCTTTGACGAGGAAGAGTAGGCGAGCTCCTGTAAGTGAGGCGCTGCAGTCGACGCCGAGGGCGGAACCAGTCGTTCAGGACACTGGTGACGTCAATCGGGGTTCTGTTACCTTCACGGAGCCCCTGTCAAGTGCCTTGCCTTCTTCTTCGACTGCTCAGGCCCCTGTCGACCCGCCTTCACTTTTTGCAACTCATCATGTCCCGGAGGATGAGGTGAATGCTGCTAGGGAAGCCATATGCCAGGCGGGCATTATGATGGAGAAGATGAAGACGGTGCGGGACGCCAGCCAAGCCGCCTATGATGCCAGCTCGGCTCTCCAGAGCAATGTTCAGGTTAGTTGGTCGCCGCTTGTTCTGTTAGGGTATGCTATCTGAAGATTCTTTCCGAAAATCTTTTCATCTGTACACCCACTGGGTGTGTCGATTGAATTTTTTGGACTAGTGGGGGCACGCTAAGTGCACCCACTGGGTGTAGTGTCGATCGATTTTTTTGGACTAGTGGGGGCACGCTGAGTGCACCCACTGGGTGTAGTCCCCGAGGCTACGGCGGACTACTGGCGGTCGACCGTAGTCTTTGTATTTTGTCGAGTAAAACCGAACTGGTAGTTTGTTTCTTCCGCTCGATCCGGTCGAGTGGAATCAGAACCGGTGGGGGCACACAAAGTGCACCCACTGGGTGTAGTCCCCGAGACCGCGGTCGACTGCTGGCAGTCGACTGTGGTCTGAGTTCTACTTTGTCTCTCTTTTTTTTGAACTCGACTCCGGCGGGCCGGTCGAGTGGAGTGGACTGCGGGCAGTCGACTATAGTCTTAGTATTTGTCGTTTTTTTGCCGTGGAATAATTTCTCCCCTTTGATTTCAGAAATCTTGTGATCTCGGAGCTCGCTTCGCTGATTTGGAAAGTCAGCAGATTCAACTGAAACTTGACCTGGAGCTGGCCAGGACAGAACTGCAGACGGTCAGAGACGGCGCCGCTGGTAAGACAAGTCTGTCGACTAGTCAGTTTTAGGCTCGAGCACCCTTCTGCTATTTCTGAATCAATCATCATTTCTTTGCAGAAAAACTGAGAGAGGCTTTGGCGAAAAAGGATCAGGATTTGTCTGCTTCCCAGAAGGAGGCTGACGACAGGACCGCTCTGGCCGAACAGAAGCTGGCTTCAGTCGGCCAGTTGGAAGAAGAGAATACCAAGCTGAAGACTGCTCTGAGTGAAGCCAACAGGGAGTGCACACGTTGGAAGAAGGAGAACCTCAACCTGAACGAAAAGATGGAAGGCGTCGCTCGTAGGAGGGACGATCTGGAGAGCTACCTGAGGAGCCTTGCCAAGAAGTTGTATATCAAGCTTGAAGGTGCACATTTAGTTCCGACTGATTTTTTTTGTGTCGACCCAGTGTATGAAGATTGACTTATCCTTGGATCGTGAATGCAGAGTTTTGCCAGGACTTTGAAGAAGAAACTGGGAGGATCGAACCAGGTTTGGATCCAATCAACTCTCCAGTGAAAGATGAAGCTGCCATGAATCTGCTCCGACTGGAATCTCGCATCGACGGTGCCGTGGACTACTTGGCTCGACTGAAGGTCGCCATGTCACGGATCGACCCGGCACTCTGGCCAGAGGCTACGCTCCAAAACGATCTTGAGTCTCTGATGGCTCGACTTAACGGAATCCCTGACCGAGTGCAGGAGTGGAAGAAGTCTTCTGCTCGTTGTGGCGCTGATGTGGCTCTGTCCTTGGTTCGTGTCCACTGCAAGGAGGTGCGACAAGACAAGCTGGCCTCAATCAAGGTCGCAAACACCCAGAAGCACGACTTTCAAACTTTTATGGAGACCTTCATAGCTGCTGCCACTCGGATTGCTGATGGCGTCGACCTGGACGAGTTCATTGAGCCTGCCAGCCCTCCTCCCGCGGAGTGAACAAACTCTTGTGTCCTACCTTAAATTTTCCTCGGAATGCCGAGTGGTTTTTGTACCCATTAAAATTTTTCGGACTGCGTGCCTGAGTACCTCGATCCGGGATCCAGAATTTTATCTAAACTTGGTTTACCGTTGAATATCTTTATGAGTCTCCTGCTGAGTGAAACCATTCCTCATTCGAGACAACTTTCTATATTCGGAGCACGGCCCCGAAGGAGAGGGAAGCAGACGACTCATGTCTTGTGTTTGTGGCAAAGCTCTCCAGGGGAAGGCGGCGGTTGACCCACACCCTGTTACTGCAGAGTGGGACGGAGCGCACATTGTATTTGTGGCGAAGCTCTCCAGGGGAAGGTGGCGGTCGACCCACACCCTGTTACTGCAGAGTGGGACGGAGCGCACATTGTATTTGTGGCGAAGCTCTCCAGGGGAAGGTGGCGGTCAACCCACACCCTGTTACTGCAGAGTGGGACGGAGCGCACATTGTATTTGTGGCGAAGCTCTTCCAGGAGAAGGTGGTAGTCGACCTGCCCCTCGTCGTCCTTGAAGATTGAGATGTGTTTGGGAGAACTTAGGCGAGTACTGGACTGCAGCTAAGCCCCCGAGTGAGAGGATCGCTCTCCACTCGGTAGGATTTTTTCAAACTTAAGCGAGTGTCTGACTGTAGCTAAGTCCTCAAGTGAGGGAACTTAGGCGAGTACTGGACTGCAGCTAAGCCCCCGAGTGGGAGGACTGCTCTCCACTCGGTAGGATTTTTTCAAACTTAGGCGAGTGCTTGACTGCAGCTAAGTCCTCAAGTGAGAGAATTTAGGCGAGTACTGGACTGTAGCTAAGCCCCCGAGTGGGAGGATTGCTCTCCACTCGGTAGGATTTTTTCAAACTTAGGCGAGTGTCTGACTGCAGCTAAGTCCTCAAGTGAGGGAACTTAGGCGAGTACTGGACTGCAGCTAAGCCCCCGAGTGGGAGGATTGCTCTCCACTCAGTAGGATTTTTACAAATTTAGGCGAGTGCCTGACTGCAGCTAAGTCCTCAAGTGAGAGAACTTAGGCGAGTACTGGACTGTAGCTAAGCCTCCGAGTGGGAGGATTGCTCTCCACTCAGTAGGATTTTTTCAAACTTAGGCGAGTGCCTGACTGCAGTTAAGTCCTCAAGTGAGGGAACTTAGGCGAGTACTGGACTGCAGCTAAGCCCCCGAGTGGGAGGATTACTCTCCACTCGGTAGGATTTTTACAAACTTAGGCGAGTGCCTGACTGCAGCTAAGTCCTCAAGTGAGAGAACTTAGGCGAGTACTGGACTGCAGCTAAGCCCCCGAGTGGGAGGATTGCTCTCCACTCGGTAGGATTTTTACAAACTTAGGCGAGTGCCTGACTGCAGCTAAGTCCTCAAGTGAGGGAACTTAGGCGAGTACTGGACTGCAGCTAAGCCCCCGAGTGGGAGGATTGCTCTCCACTCGGTAGGATTTTTACAAACTTAGGCGAGTGCCTGACTGCAGCTAAGTCCTCAATTGAGAGAACTTAGGCGAGTACTGGACTGCAGCTAAGCCCCCGAGTGGGAGGATTGCTCTCCACTCGGTAGGATTTTTACAAACTTAGGTGAGTGCCTGACTGCAGCTAGGTCCTCAAGTGAGAGAACTTAGGCGAGTACTGGACTGCAGCTAAGCCTCCGAGTGGGAGGACTGCTCTCCACTCGGTAGGATTTTTACAAACTTAGGCGAGTGCGTGACTGCAGCTAAGTCCTCAAGTGAGAGAACTTAGGCGAGTACTAGACTGCAGCTAAGCCCCCGAGTGGGAGGACTGCTCTTCACTCGGTAGGATTTTTACCAACTTAGGCGAAGCGGATTCGCAGCTAAGACACCCACTGGGGGATTTCTTACGCAAACAAAAACAATAATAATCACTGGGAAAATTATAACGCTCTTGTCTTTGATAAATAAACTACAGGAGTTTTTCTTATTACATCTCGTCCGAGTGAGAATTCAAGTATAAAAGGGGCGGAGTAGCTCCGCATTCCAGGCTCGTGGCTCATCAATATGGCGATCGACATTGTAGAGGTGGTATGCTCCATTGTGGGGGACTCTGGTGACTATGAAGGGGCCTTACCAAGTAGGAGCAAGCTTGTGTGGTTTCTGCTGATCCACTCGAAGGACTAAGTCTCCTTCTTGGAAGGCTCGGTTCTTCACGTTTCTGGCATGGAATCGACGCAAGTCTTGCTGATAGATGGTCGATCGGATCAGGGCCATTTCTCTTTCTTCTTCTAGGAGGTCGACTGCGTCCTGCCGGGCTTGTTCTGCTTCATCTTCTGAGTAGAGCTCGACTCTAGGAGCGTTGTGAAGCAGGTCACTTGGTAAGACTGCCTCGGCTCCGTAGACCAGAAAGAATGGGGTTCTTCCGGTCGATCGATTCGGGGTTTTCCTCAGTCCCCAGAGGACTGATGGGAGCTCGTCGACCCATGCACCTGCTGCGTGCTTGAGATCGCGCATCAATCGGGGTTTCAGTCCTTTGAGAATTAGGCCATTTGCCCTTTCTGCTTGTCCATTCGACTGGGGGTGAGCGACCGAAGCATAGTCGACCCGAGTGCCCTGAGAGGCACAAAAGGCCCTAAACTTGTCTGAATCGAAGTTTGACCCATTGTCCGTGATGATACTGTGCGGAACTCCATATCTGAATATCAACTCTCTGATGAAACTGATAGCGGTGCAAGCATCGAGATTCTTGATAGGCTTGGCTTCAATCCATTTGGTGAACTTGTCGACTGCTACCAGCACATGAGTGAAGCCGCTCCTGCCTGTTCTTAGTGGCCCAACCATGTCCAGCCCCCAAACAACAAAGGGCCAGACGAGTGGAATGGTTTTCAGGGCTGACGCGGGCTTGTGTGGCATATTGGAGTAATACTGACACCCTTCACATTTGTCGACTATCTCTTTAGCCATCTCATTGGACCTTGGCCAGTAGAACCCCGCTCGGTATGCTTTAGCCACAATGGTCCGAGAGGATGCATGATGACCATAGGTCCCCGAGTGGATATCGTTAAGGATCATCTGACCTTCTTCTGGCATGATACACTTCTGGCCGACCCCAATCGCGCTTTCCCTATATAACCGTCCCTTTATGACTGTAAAGGCCTTGGATCGACGGACGATCTGCCGAGCCTCTTCCTCGTCTTCTGGGAGTTCTTTCCTTAGGATGTACGCGATGTACGGTTCTGTCCAGACGGGAGTGTTAACCAGCACTTCCATTATCAGATCGACCACGGCTGGAACTTCAACTTCAATCGGATCCGTGGCGCTTTTTGGCTGCGGGGCCTCTTCCGTGAAGGGATCCTCCTGGACTAGTGGTGTGTGGATGTGTTCCAAAAACACATTGCTAGGAATGGCTTCTCTTTTGGAACCTATTTTTGCCAAATCATCAGCTGCTTGATTTTTCAGTCGGGGTATGTGATGAAGCTCTAACCCTCGAATTTCTTCTCCAGCTTTCTCACTACATTGCAATAACCAGTCATGGCTGGACTTCTGACATCCCACTCCTTCATCACCTGATTAACCACCAAATCTGAGTCGCCATAGACCATGAGGCGACGGACGCCGAGTGAGATGGCCATGCGCAACCCATATAAAAGTGCTTCATATTCTGCCTCGTTATTGGAGGAATCAAAATGGATTTGAAGAACGTATCCGAGTTTATCTCCTCTGGGGGAGACCAACACCACTCCGGCACCGGAACCACTCAACATCTTGGAGCCGTCGAAAAACATAGTCCAATGCTCTGAGTGAATCTGAGTCGGGAGCTGCTGTTCAATCCACTCGGCGACGAAATCTGCGATTGCTTGGGACTTGATAGCTTTCTTTGACTCAAACTTGATATCAAGGGGAAGGAGTTCAATCGCCCATTTTGCCACTCGACCAGTTGCGTCCCTGTTATGTAGGATCTCTGATAATGGAGCGTCGCTGACGACTGTAATGGAATGATCGGAGAAGTAGTGAGCAACTTTCTTGGTGGTCATATAAATCCCATATACAAGCTTCTGATAGTGAGGATATCTTTGCTTTGATGGGGTCAAGACTTCAGAAATATAATATACTGGGCGCTGAACTTTGAAGGTTTTCCCTTCTTCTTCCCGCTCGACCGTAAGTACCGTATTGACGACTTGTCCTGTGGCTGCAATGTAAAGCAGCAAAGGCTCTTTGCTGATTGGGGCAGCAAGCACCGGCTGGGTGGAGAGCAGAGCTTTGAGCTCTGCAAACGCTGCATCAGCTTTGGGAGTCCACTCAAACTTGTCAGGCTTCTTCATCAATCGGTAAAGAGGTAATGCCTTTTCACCGAGACGAGATATGAATCGACTTAGGGCGGCCAAACAACCAGTAAGCTTCTGGACATCGTGCACTCGCACAGGGCTTTTCATTCGGAGTATAGTGCCAACTTTTTCTGGATTGGCGCCGATTCCCCGTTCGGAAACGAGAAAACCCAATAACTTTCCGCCAAGGACTCCGAATGTACACTTTGATGGATTAAGCTTGATATCATACCTCCTGAGGTTGGCGAAGGTTTCTGCAAGGTCAGTCAGTAGGTCGGAACCCTTCCATGACTTGACCACAATATCATCCATGTATGCTTCCACGTTCCGACTGATTTGAGTGAGTAAACACTTCTGAATCATCCTCATGAATGTGGCACCGGCATTCTTGAGGCCGAACGGCATGGTAACATAACAGAAGCACCCGAATGGAGTGATGAAAGCTGTCTTGATCTCGTCAGGTCCATACAGACGGATCTGATGGTACCCGGAATAAGCGTCTAAGAAAGACAGTCGCTCACATCCCGCAGTCGAGTCGACTATCTGGTCGATGCGGGGGAGAGGAAAATGATCTTTCGGGCAGGCCCGATTGATATGTTTAAAGTCAATGCACATGCGAAGTGACTTGTCCTTCTTGGGGACCATGACGACGTTGGCGAGCCACTCGGAGTGGTAGATCTCTCGGATGAACTCCGCTGCTAAGAGCCGAGCCACCTCTTCGCCAATAGCTTTCCTCTTTTGGATGGCGGACCATCGAAGATGTTCCTTGACAGGTTTTACTTTTGAGTCGACTCTCAGGCGATGCTCAGCCAGCTCCCTGGGAACACCTGGCATGTCAGAAGGCTTCCAGGAGAAGATGTCCCAGTTCTCACGGAGGAACTGGATGAGCGCTTCTTCCTATTTGGAGTCGAGTGTTGTCGAGATATGAGTCGGGGCGGCGCTGGGATCGGTTGGGTGGATGTGAGCTGTCTTCGTGTCGCCAGTCGACTAGAAAGCTGACTCTGTAGCGGGCTTCTTGGCTCGCAACAGATCACTCGGGTCTGCAGTCTTCTGGTATTCGAGCAACTCCACCACTGCCGTCTGTGTGTCGGCGATCTTCGAACCCTTCTGAAAACATTCTTCCACTTTCTTACGATTGCCCGTAATGGTGATCACACCTTTGGGGCCATGCATCTTCAATTTGAGATACACGTAACATGGTCTGGCCATGAAGCGTGCATAAGCCGGCCTGCCCAAAATAGCGTGATAGGCACTCTGGAAGTCTACAACTTCAAATGTCAATTTTTCTTTGCGGTAATTCTTGGAATCACTGAAGACCACATCAAGAGCAATCTGGCCGAGTGATTCAGCCTTCTTCCCAGGAATGACTCCATGGAAACTCATGTTGCTGGCACTGAGTCTGGACATCGGAATGCCCATCCCCTTCAACGTCTCAGCGTATAATATGTTCAAACCACTGCCACCATCCATCAGGACTTTGGTCAGTCGAGTGCCTTCAACAACTGGGTCGACCACCAAAGCTTGCCTCCCAGGGGTGGCGATGTGCGTTGGGTGGTCGGACTGGTCGAATGTTATGGCAGTCTGAGACCATTTCAGGTAACTAGGTGTTGCCGGGGCGACCATATTCACCTCTCGGTTAATAACTTTCAGTCGACTTTTGCTCTCAACATCAGCAAAAATCATCAGGGTGGAATTGACTTGAGGGTATCCGTCATCACTGTCATGTTTGTCTTCGACCTTGTCTGACTCCTTTTCCTTACCCTTGGCTGCTTGCCCTGGAACTGCTGGATCAAGAGTCGACACTGCCGAGTGGTATGTTTTGGGTAAATAAAATTACCCTCTTCGTCTTTCTTCATGTGGACGAGACACGGTAAGTCCAACACATCATTTCCCTCCTGGTCTTTAACCTTTTTGGGGTTTCAAGGCCCTTTAGGTTTCCCTTTAGACTTTCCTTGGGCCAAAGCTAAGGCTTCCCCGGGAGCCGCTGGCTCGGCTTTCCGCTTCGATTTCTGACTGGAATTGCCTCTGGTTTCTTGGGCGACTGACTTGAGCTTGCCACTCCTGAGTCGGTCCTCATCTTCGCCGTTAGCGTACTTGGTGGCAATCTCCATCATCCGATTCAGGGACATATCTCCGGTTCGACCGAATTTCAAATTCAGTTCTCTGTACTTGACGCCTTCCTTGAAGGCACAAACTGCTTGGTGATCAGGCACATTCTCCACCGAGTGATGTAACGTGATCCATCTCTGGATGTAATCCCTCAAAGTTTCATTCGGCTTTTGCACACAGGACCGCAGTTCCGTCAGTCCTGCCGGTCGCTTGCATGTGCCTTCAAATGTGGTGACGAACACTCGGGAGAGATCTTCCCAAGTGTAAATGCCTCTGGGTGCTAACTGGTTTAGCCACGCTCCGGCCGAGCCCTCCAACATGAGAGGCAGGTGCTTCATGGCCACTTCATCATTGCCGCCGCCAATCTGGACAGCCACTCGGTAGTCCTCTAGCCAAGTATCGGGCTTGGACTCGCCAATGAACTTACTGACTCCAGTCGCCAACCAGAAATTGGGAGGAATCACAGCAGCCTTGATGGCTCTACTAAAGCACTCTGGCCCCGAAACATGTACTCTGCTGCTGGCAGGCGCATCTCTGTCGTGGCCTTCTCGGTGAGCCCTGTTCCTGTCGACCAGACCTTGGACGAGGATGGATCTCGCGTCAAAGCCTGGCCCTCTAGGGTCGACTGGAATCCTTCGCCCACCACTATGAGGGCGCCTGTCATCCTGCTGGCGGGGCACATACGACCCGCTCCTCGGGGGAGGCGTGGGCACTCGACGTCGACCGTCGCGATCGACTCGGTGATCATACTGGTCATGGTTCCCATACCGGTCACGCCGGTCTCCACGTCCCTCACACCTCGGGGGCTATCTCGGGCTGTGAGCCGACTGGACTGTGTCCGCAGCAACGAATCTGCTGTGAATTCTGTTTCGCGACTCAGAAACAGCGGAATTCTGATCTCCTGCTGCCCGGAGTAACACTCTGATCTGCAGCAAGCCTCTGCCAGCCTCCGATTGGGAAGGCTGAATCGACTCCGCTATACGGGCCGCAGCTGCTAAATTCTGAATCGGAGTCCGATATACCTGCGGGGGCGGGAAGAGCTGACGTCGACTGGATTCGGGAACCCGTTGCCGCGCCCGCTCGTCGAGTGCTCGCTGGAGGTTCTCCAATTGAGTGCGCTCGGCCAAGTTTGCCAGGCGCGCATCCTCCAAGGCGCGAGCCTCGGGGGTTTCTCCAACGATAGGAGTGTGCAGCGCATCCATATTCCGGCGGCGAAGTTCTTCTCTCTGCAGCGATGTGAGAGGCTCGGGAAGATACTCCTCATGGGGACGCGACGGGTCGCCTCCTCCCGCGCCTCCGTTGGTGCGGGTAAAACCGGGGGGACTAGGTGGTCCATCGACCATCAGAACCTCTGCCGCCGGATCGCTACTATCGCACTCGGATGCAGTCTCTTCGGAGCCAGTCGACAGGTCGAACAGGCCGTAGAGGGATTCGTCGGGCTCGATCGCCGTGACTTGAGGGATGGCCGTCTGACGGGCCACCGCGTGTCTCACCCACCGCTGGAGTCTCGACCGACCGGAGTGCTTGCGTCGGCGGGAAATGGGGAGGGAGGACAACACAGGAGCCGACCGGTAGGGGGTCGACGGTTGCCGCAGGAGAACGCCGCAGACGCACGTGCTAAAGTGCGTTGCCCCGCGAACAGGGAGTGCGTCCACGTCGAGTGGAGCCTCCTGAAGCCAGGCGGAGTCGTCGGCGATGAACGTGAGCGCGTCGAGACGGATCTCACGGCCCTCCACCAAAACTCTGTTGAAAACCATGATGATTCGGGTCGGAAAAGATCGCAACTCCTCCAACAAAACGCTAAAGCACCGGCCCCAAGGTGGGCGCCAACTGTCGTGGTTCTAAGTCTGACAGTAATGTAGGGGGGTAAGTATGGAGAGGCGAGATCTTAGCTATGGAGAAGTTGTAAGGACGCAAGGTTTACGAGTTCAGGCCCTTCTCGGAAGAAGTAAAAACCCTACGTCTCAGAGCCCGGAGGCGGTTGACTGGATTATGTGAGTATGAGTTACAGAGGCGCGAACCCTTGTCTCGGAGGAGGGGGGTCGCTTATATAGAGTGCGCCAGGACCCCGGCCAGCCCACGTTACGAAGGGTTCAATGTACATTAAGGCAGGGCGTTACTGGTAACGCTAGTAATAAAGTGCTATGATGACCATAAAAGCTATTTAATGACCGACCGTTAGCGTGCGGGGTGACTTTAGGTCTCCTGGTCGTCGAGTGGTTGGATCTTGGTCGAGTGATCGCTTCTTGGTCGAGTGGATTCGAGTCTGTCGAGTGGAACACCTTCAAGTCGATTGAAAGATGATTTCTTCTAGAGATGTCCTTGGGTAGGGTGGTTAGGACAGGTCCATGACCCTACCCTAGGTACATAGCTTCATCAACGCCCGCTCCCCTAAGAGGTACAACCGCTACAGTAGTACAATCAGTGCTAGGGGTTGTACAACCACTCTCTAATTCGGTCACTCACTGGTTTACTTTGATTCTATTACGTGCATTTCTTTTTTATGACTTGTGTATCATTTCTCATCTATGCTCGGTCCCCCTATTTATTCCTCGTGTGTAGGTCGTTCTAGCACTACAGAAAAAGGCCATAGATGGGATTGACACTAATGGCGCACCAGACAAGCGGTGCGCCATTAGTATATACTAATGGCGCACCACCTTCTGATACGCCATTAGAGCTGAAACTACTAATGGCGCACCTGGCCCAGGGTGCGCCATTAGTATCAATTTTTTTGAACTAGTGCGCCTGTCCAAACATACTAATGGCGCATCCAGACACAGTGCGCCATTACTAGTTGTAACTAGTAGTGGCGCACATGTCGGAAAGTGCGCCACTAATGTTGTTTTTTTTATTATATTTTTTATTCCTTTTTTTGCAAAACTATTAATGGCGCACTGTTCGACCGTGCGCCATTACTAGTTTAAACTAGTAATGGCGCATTGTTGAACAGTGCGCCATTAGTATGTTTTTTTTGCAAAACTACTAATGGCGCACCACCAGATGGTGCGCCATTAGTAACCTGGATTACTAATGGCGCATTTAGAGTTGGTGCGCCATTAGTAAGTGGGCAGCAACAAGATATTTTGGACAGCCTCTCCTACCCACACTCACTTTCTCCCCACTTCATTCTCTCCACCTCCTCCTTGTCTCGGGTGCCTCCTCTTTTTCACCTCATTTCCACCATAGATTCATTCAATTTAAGTGGTTAAATTACCTTGTTTTGATAGGTAAGTAAAGGGGGAAGCTATATTTATGTTGTTCTCCCTACAACAATGTGCACATGCACTTTTTATGGCATAGCTAGATCTATGTATGTTCGTGGTGTTGCATATGTTTGTGGTGTTGCATATGTGTTTGTGTTTGGAGGTGTACCGGTATTTGAAATGCGATAGTTGCCAATATTTTGCCGGAATGTTGATTCATTTCCGTTTCGGCGAGAATTTTGGCATTAAGCATTCTTTTTGGTCCTATTTTTAGGGAAAGTCATGCCAAATTTTTTCTTGGTTCTAAAATATCGTTTGCTCTACCCCGCAGGCGACCATGGTCCGCACGATGACCGAAGGCATCGTGAATAGGTTTTTGAGGTCCGCGAAGGCCGAGATGCTTCAAAAGAACGAGACGGAGATAAGATGTCCGTGTCGAAGATGCAAGATGAAGAGCCTTATTGCGGACCCGGAATCCGGGCAGGTGCGGGACCACCTGATCTTGCGTGGTTTCATGGATGGCTATCGGTGGCAAGGTGATGAAGATGACTACGAAGTCGTCCATGGGGGCCGGGCAAGAAATGAGGAACGGCAGCAAGACAACCACCGCGGCTCGGGCGGGCGAGAAGATGAAGAATCCCCAGGAGATGATCACGACGGTGATGCTGTACACAGTCATCATGTAGAAGATGCAGGACATGATGATGAGGAAGATGCCGGAGCAGACGACAGGCATGATCATGAAGATGATGATGCCGGCGGAGCAGACGACGCTGGACCATCGATGGGCTGGGTGCAGGACCCTCATATTCAAGAGCTGCTTCTCAAGCAGACGGATAACGCAAGAGCTGCCGCCCGAGAGAAAGCCAAGATGGATCAACTTGTGTTAGACGCGGTTACTCCATTGTATGAAGGATGCAGGCCCGAGGATACCCGCCTGAAAGTAACGCTCATGGCTCTGGAGATGAAGGTAAAACACAAAATGACCAACGCATGCTTCGACGAGAACATGTCATTCTGGCACGAACGTCTTCCCAAGGGGAACAAGTGCCCGACCAGTTTGAAGGAGGCGAAGAAAATCGTGTGTCCTCTAGATTTACCGCACGTGAAATACCATGTGTGCATGAACAATTGCATCATTTATCGGGACGAGCACGCGGAGTCTACCATATGTCCGGTGTGCGGCGTCACTCGATACAAGAAGAGGAAGAAAGCTCCTCGAAAAGTGGTGTGGTACTTTCCGATCACTCCTCGTCTGCAGCGGTATTTCGCGGACCCTAAGGTAGCAAAGCTCCTGCGTTGGCACGCGGATAGGGAGGAGAAGAAGCAAGAAGATGACGCAAATGATCCGGAGATAGATAAAAAGACAAGATGCTGAGTCACCCTAAGGATGCGAGCTAGTGGCAAGCGTTGAACTTCGAAGACCCAGAATTTGGGAACGATCCAAGGAACATCGTGCTGGGCGCGAGTATCGATGGAGTCAATCCGTTTGGCAGCCAGAGAAGCACACATAGCACCTGGCCTGTGTTTGTGTGGATGTACAACCTTCCCCCCTGGTTGTGCATGAAGAGGAAGTACATTCACATGAGTATGCTAATTGAAGGACCGAAACAACCAGGGAATGACATCAATCTGTATCTGGGGCTGCTGAAAGAGGAGCTTGACACGCTGTGGAAAACGCCAGCCAATACGTGGGACGCTGCAGAGAAAGAATATTTCCCTATGAGAGCCGCGCTGCTCACGATGGTGCACGACTATCTCGGTTACGGATATGTCGCGGGGCAGGTGGTCCATGGATTTTCTGGATGCGTCAGGTGCATGGATGACACAACGTATCGCCAGCTAGATAGAGATCCCGGGTCTTCGAAAACCGTGTTCATGGGACATCGAAGGTGGCTTCGCGACGATGACCCATGGAGAAAATGCAAGGATCTGTTCGATGGTGAAACCGAACCCCGAGGACGCCCGCGTACGAGGAGCGGCGAGGAAATAGACGAGTTGTTGAAAAATTGGAAAGACTGCCCACTGCCGGGAAAGAAGCAAAAGGCGCCAGAGCCGGGAAAGAAGCGGAAGGCGCCAGAGCCGCTGCTGAAGGTATGGAAAACGAGGTCTGTTTTCTGGGACTTGCCGTACTGGAAGATCCACCGTGTGCCTCACAGCCTTGATGTAATGCATATCACGAAGAACGTGTGCGAGAGTCTGCTTGGTACCCTGCTCAACATGCCAGAGAGGACCAAAGATGGGCCGAAAGCAAGGGCAGACTTGAAATCAATGGGCATCAGGCAGGAGCTTCATGCTATATATGATGATGATGATGATGATGATGATGAGGCGAAGCAGGACACGGAAAGTCGTCGCAAAGGCAAAAAGGCCAAGAAGACCGGAAATGACTACCCTCCCGCGTGCTTCACTCTAAGTCAGGAGGAGATCGAGCAGTTTTTCACCTGCCTCCTAGGAGTAAAACTTCCTTACGGTTACGCGGGGAAGATAAGCAGATACCTAGACCCAGCGAAGCTGAAGTTCAGCGGGATGAAGTCTCATGACTGTCACGTGCTGATGACACAGATACTTCCAGTTGCAATCCGTGGGATCATGGACGCGCACGTCCGTGAAACGCTATTTGGCCTATGCAACTTTTTTGACGTCATCTCTCGGAAGTCTGTTGGCGTGAGGCAACTCAGAAGGCTACAGGAAGAGATCGTGGTGATACTATGCGAGCTTGAGATGTACTTCCCGCCCGCATTCTTCGACGTTATGGTGCATCTGCTGGTCCATATCGTGGACGATATCATCCAACTCGGGCCGACGTTCCTGCACAGCATGATGCCGTTCGAAAGGATGAATGGTGTCATCAAAGGATACATTCGCAACATGTCACGTCCAGAGGGAAGCATAGCCAGGGGCTTTCTGACCGAAGAGTGCATCTCCTACTGCACGAATTATCTAGGCATCGAGAACCCCGTTGGTCTGCCCGTCAACAGGCACCTCGGCAGGCTCGCTGGATGGGGTCACCGTGAGGGTCGCCGCGAAATGCATGTCGACTTCGAGGGTCGACTCGCCGACTTTGAAAGAGCAAACCTAGTCGCGCTACAACACATAGACGTGGTCGATCCTTGGGTGGTAGAGCACAAAACCTTTATTAAGAAGACGTACAATGACCGAGGCCAACAGAGGACGGACGGAGATATACTCAAAGAGTACAACTCATGTTTCACGCGTTGGTTCAAGCAGAAGCTTCTGTCGTACCCTTTACATGAGGATTCTTCCGCGGAAGAACAACTCATATTCGCCTTGTCACAGGGCGCCGAGCACAACCTGATGACCTATGAGGCGTACGATATCAACGGCTACACATTCTACACCGAGGCCAAGGACATGAAGAGTGATGGTTATCAGAACTCTGGGGTAACGATGGAATCCTACACTGGTAACGACAAGGACAGATACTACGGAAGGATCGAGGAGATCTGGGAGCTGAGCTACACTGGAGAGAAGGTCCCGATGTTCCGTGTCAGATGGGCCAAGAGTGTCCTAAAAGAAGACCGGTATTTCACCACCATGGTTATACCCGAAGCCAAATCCAAGACCGCGGGCACAAACGTCACCGCGAAAAATGAGCCATGGGTACTGGCTTCCCAAGTGGACCAATGCTTCTTCATTACCGACCCGTCAAAGCCCAGTCGTGTTGTCGTGAGGAGAGGCAAAAGGAAGATCATCGGAATGGATGGAGTAGCCAATGAGCAAGACTTCGACAAGTACGGCGACCCGAGGATCGAACATGACGACGATGATGAAGTAGCAGCATACACCACAAGAAGAAGCAGGACCACCCTACCTAAAGGATGTCCGTTCCACAGAAGAACTCCATTTGCGAAAAAGAAGGGCAAGAAGATTGTGAACAGATAGCTAGCTAAGATCGATTGTATTTAAATCGTAGCCTTCATTTCTCGATTGTATTTCATGGGCACTTTTTGAACTATCATGAATATTTTTAAATTTCATGGACACTCGATCTCGATCCCCCTCCATCTCGATCGCTATCCCACCTCGCCAGATCCGGTCCCCCTCGCCGCCGAGCACCCCCCGGTCCACCGGCCGCCGCCGCCGACCCCCCGCATCCTCGTTTCCCCTACTCAACCGCCGCCGCCGACCCCCCGCACCCCTCCCCTACTCAACCGCCGCTGCCGACCCCCCGCACCCCGCGCACCCTCCCCCGCTCCACCGGCATTACTGATTGATGATATTTTTTAAAAAATTATTACTGTCTTATAAAAAAAATATTACTGTTATGATTTAAACAAGTTTGAACATATTTAAACACAAATAAGTATCAAACAACATTTTAAATGCATAAAAAAATTGTGGAGCCTGGGAATCGAACCCAGGACCTCCTGGTGTGAGAACTGGCTACTGACCAGTCGAGCTAGTAGAGGGAACTTGGTGTGGATCAGGTCAGGTGGAAGATAACCTGTTGGCTCAAGCAGAAATCAAAAAAATAATAATACTAATGGCGCACCAGGGTGAGGTGCGCCATTAGTATGGATGTACTTATGGCGCACCGAGGGGTGGTGCGCCATTAGTATTGTGCCCTCGCCCTCGATCCCCTTCCCCTCTCCTATCCCCGGCCCAAACCTATCCCCTCTCTCTCCCTCGCCCTCGCCCTCGATCCCCTTCCCCTCTCCTCTCCCGACGCCGCTGCCACGCCCCTCGACGCCGCCCCGACGCGCGACGCCGCCCCGTCGTCCTCGTCTCCGCCGCGACGCCCCGACGCTGCGACGCCGCCCTCTCCTCTCCCGACGCCGCCGCCCCGCCGCCCCGTCGTCCTCGTCTCCCTCGGCGCCGCTCTCCCCGTCGCCCCACCTCGTTGGACGCCATCGCCCCGCCGCCCTCGTCGCCGGTGGCCCGGACGCCGCCCCGTCCACACCACCGTCGCCGGAGCACCACCACCACCCGGACCTCGTTACCTCCCGGACCTCGTCGCACCACCACCACCCGGACCTCGTCGCCCCACCTCGTCGCCCCGTCCACACCACCGCCCCCGTGAGCTCCCCCTCCTCCTCTCCCCCACACAACCCTCCACGATGCATTTATTTTTCTGGAAGTTTAATACAAGTTTCATAGACAAGTTCCTTTATTGGAATTAACTTTGTTGCTTAAGTTGCAAAGAATAAGGAGCTCGAGCTAACGAAGTCATATTTGTATGTAATATTATCCATAGAAATTGCTAATGGAGCTCGAGCTCCATGGAGCCTGAAATTTGATATTTTTCAAAGTTATAATTTTAAGGTTTCAAAAAATTCTAAAAAATGCACACATACCTATGGATTTATACCATTTGGCTATAAAATACACAAATGTGCGAGCTAGGCAATACTAACAAAATCATGTATTTCTAGCACATGTACTATTCTCTATAGAAGTACATGATTTTTTTTGTACAACTCACATGAAAACTTACTTCATAATGAAATTTTACACACATCTAGTATACATCTATAAGTACTTGTGTATATTCTCAGATGTTTCTGAAACTTAGAAGGTCAATTTTTAATAAAATTCGGGCTTCATGGAGCCCGGGAGCCAAAAAGCCTCACTTTATACTGGCCGATCGTTGTATGCTCATATCAGGTTAGGAATGGAGTGTTTAGAGAGCCATTTATCTGTCTTGGTGTAACTGTCAATTTTTTGACGGATGGCTATGGTAGAGTGTGAACGTATCAGGTGCACTGGCTCAATTCATGCACCAAATGCATTTGTGTTGTATGAGCAAAAACTGAGGGATATGGTCACGCTAGTAGATGGATTGTTAAAACAATGCAGAATAGTCCTTTTATTTTATCAAAATCGACCCGCACTTTGCATCTCCCTCTCCTATAAATAAATTTGTTGTGTTAACTTTTTTGCTTCAAACAAAAAAGGCGTCACATATTTTAAACAAAACGTATGATTTCAGAACCGTTTTTACTGTCTTCTTTGTTTTGATGAGATCTCTGAATCAAGATTAAGCTGTTGAACCTTACCTTATGTAACAAGTTTTTTGCCTTCTTTGACCTGATATGCTTGATGATATTTCTGTTTGATTCTCAATTTGATCAAGCTCCTTCATGCTAAGTGGACCCATAAATACACCAAGTATATTGTACTACTATGACTGAGAGCTGATAAATTGGAGAAACATTGCAATATATATACAACAAGTAACTGTTCTGCCCGTCTCTGTAAACTAGTACAAAGTAATCCTTGATGTTCAGACCCAAAATTTAAGCATCAAGTTTGTTCGACAAAAAAGGCAAGGAACATCATGAACAACTCTCCATGACTTAATTTTCCTATATGCATTGGCCTGTACAGCAGGTTCACTTTTCCTATATGCATTGGCCAGTACAGCAGGTTCACTTTTCAAAACAAATTAGAGCAGACCTCATACACCCAAGAAAACCTGAAAAAAATGAAGTTCAACCCCTCACTTTTCCTATATGCATTGGCCTGTACAGTTGGATTTGTTTCTGATTTTAGTGTTTTCAGTCTATTTTTCTATTTCTGCTTTAACATAACGGAATAACTAATGGTGGCTGCCTAATGATGACAGACTAAGTTTCTGATTTATTTTCTTATAGAAGTGTAGATTCATTGGTAGCAATTGTTTTCAGTGTCTCATGTTGCTTGTAGTGGTTTGTCCAAAATGTTGAATGATACTGCTTGGAGATGCATATATTGTTTCACCTCTTCACATGCCAATGTATTTTCCATGTTGTGATGGAGGCCTTTTTTGCCTTGTCCACCCGAGAGGCCCTTGAGTTTGCCGGAATGTCGATTAACTTCCGTTCCGGCAAATTCGGGTACTGCATATGTCCTATTTTCAGCAAAGGTCATGCTGAAATTTTCCGAAGATGACTACAACGACTTCAAGATCAATTGCTCGAGCACCGCAAACTCCGAATCAAGTAAGTGGGGGAAAGAAATGCGGGAGCTGAACTTAGGGGAACACACACTCGGTCCCGGTGGTTACAGAGTGGCGGAGCCTATATGGGACAAGGAGGAGGCGGACCGTGCTGAGCAAGGCCTACCGCCCCTCTTCGATAAATACGGTGACAAGCAGACCAGGAACTTTGTCAGGGCCCGGTACAAGAAGGACCCGAAAACAAAGGAGCTTACCACGGATCCGAAGACCAGGGCGCTTGAGCTTGTTCTGGTAAGGAATACACCCCCGCGTAATTAGCTCCATATGGTTGCATTCTAATTAATGAAGCCAAATTTCTAAATGGTTCACATTCCTTCCGCAGGCGACTGAAAGCAGTAGCGCGGGGTCGGCTAAGAGCAACCCTTGGGACACCACTCTAAATAGGGCGTTGAATGTAATGAAGAACAAGGATAAGCCCAGTAAGCCGACGTCAGCTGGTCGTGTGGCCGGCAAAGGCTTGTCGACAAAATGGTCATCATACTATAACACTGGTGGGCGAAAGGAGAAAAAGACCAGCTCGGAAAGCCAGGCACGGGAGGTTCAAGAACTTAGGGCACAGGTGGCGTGGATTCCGGAGATTGTCCAAGAGCAAGTGCAACAACAACTCGGAGCGACGATCACCGCCATTGTGCCTACCTTGATCCAGGGGATTAGTGCGTGGATTGCGGGCGGCCAACAGGGGCCGCCCCCGATTCCTAGCTTCACGGCCAGCAACTCGCAGAACGCGATGGCGGGGCCATTGGTGTCTCCGACGCCGGCACGGGAGCTTAATGCACCTGGGTGTACGCCGGCCGGCACCTCTGCAGCAAGCGGCCCCTCCGTCAACTGCACGCCTGCCGTTGGCGGTGCCTCGACATTAGCCGAGCTCGACGCCATCATCACGGTAACTAATTAAGCCTCTCTCGGCCGAGGACTTCATCTCCTTGCCTTTGACTGGGCATCCCTGACGCCCTACATGTTTTCGCAGGGCGCCGCCGACGTTCCATGCACTCTCCTGCACTTCGTGAACAACGAGTTGGTCGATGTCGCCAAGGGCAAAATCGTTCAGCCGGGCAACCCCTTGTTCCACGATACCCAGATGCCACCCAACTTGTTTAGGGTTCAACTGGTTCGGGTGCTGCCAGGCTGCGACGAGTTGTTACCTCCGATTCGACCCGTCGGGGCTGACGATGATGACGTGATGACCCTCAGCGCCTGCCTGAGCTGGCCCCTGCTTTGGCCGAAGAGCCAGATTCGTTTGGGGGCGGGGGACACCACCCCAAAGACAACACCGCCAGTCGTGCCGGCGCCAAGTCGGCCCCATGGCAAGACCGCCACAACAGTGCCGGACATCCCTATGCCACTGGATCCAAACATGCATATGGCACAGGATCAGAACGACGACGACGACGATACATTTGCCAACATCGATCAGTACTTTGCCGATCATGGGTACGGTGGTGACTTCATGGGGCCTCCTTCTCAAGAACCCAACCCAACAAAAGACGTGCGCGATCTAGCTGGTACCGCGGAGAAGCCAAGTTGCAACAGGCGTCGTCTGCCGTTCAGCTCTCAGGAGACGCCTCCAGCTGCCGACTTCACCGAGCCTCAGATAGGCGAGGTGCGAAATATTATCAGCCCCAACACACTCAAGAAGGCGGTCTGTGAGCAGAACTCGGTCCCATTACAGGAGAAGAAGAAGGCACGCAAAAGAAAGACTAACAAGGGTGCGGGCCAGCCAGCACCGAGTATGATCCGTGCTCAGGACGGGCCACCTTCACCTGAGGATATCTCGAGGAGGGTGCATGTGGCGGGTAGGCCGATGCTACCGAGAAATATGCTCGATGCTGCAACCGGTGCTATGCGGAGTCTGCATGACAGTGTTCTTTCTTTGGAGAAGCGGCGTCTCGGAGAGAAGGATGTGGCATACCCGGTTTTCCAAGGTGCCAGAGGGTAAGGGCTTTGTGGATAACTCCATCGGGGGTACGATCGTCCTGCGGTTTGATGACATCCACGCTATGTTGAACCTTCATCCGCTGCACTACACCTTCGTTCGGCTATTTTCGCTAAGTATGGAGATGCGGATCATTCGCGACAAGACCCCGGACATCGTGATAGTCGACCCCTTCTACATGCGTGCCAAGATCTTGGGCAGCGCTGGGGACCGGCAAGTCGCGACTTCTTACCTCGAAGGCGTCATTCTGGCAAACCAAGATAAGGATAACTTCCTCATGCCTTACTTTCCCGAGTAAGTCCTCCCCTCAACCGCCTCGTAACATATGAATTCTTAGATTTCGATCGTTTTTCTTTTAACATTCCGTGTTTTCTGCAGTGACACACATTGCACGCTCATCCTCCTAAGCCCCAAATATTCCATGGCCACGTATTTCGACCCGGACCGTCAGTCGAACGTAGACTACAGAAATGTCAAGAAGGTTCTTGATGATGTTCTCCCCGGCTACGTCAAATTTGGAGGCACCTTCACCAGGCCTATTCATAAGTACGGCAAGCACGTGTTCTCCCACAATATGACGTTCTACTGCGTCAAGCAGTCGCCTGGCGGTCAGAAGGGTGCCTACTACGCCATCCATCACATGCGGGCGATCGTACGGGACCATCATCACAAGAGGATGATGACTCGGCATAAAAGTAAATGGATAGGCCCTTCTCAGAGGGAAGCAGGGATTTGTACAGGTGCCAGAGCTCCGTTTTGAAATAGAGATGAATAATATTTTGAGCGGTATACTTTCATTGTCAACATAACAACCGAGAGATCTTGATATCTTCCATGCTACACACATTATAGGCGGTTCCCAAGCAGAATGGTAAATTTTATACTCCCCCACCACCAACAAGCATCAATCCATGGCTTGCCCGAAACAACGGGTGCCTCCAACTGACAACAATCTTGGGGGAGTTTTGTTTGCAATTATTTTGATTTGATTTGAGCATGGGACTGGGCATCCTGGTGACCAGCCATTTTCTCGTGAGTGAGGAGCGGAGTCCACTCCTCTTGAGAAACCCACCTAGCATGGAAGATACAGACAACCCTAGTTGATACATGAGCTATTCGAGGATACAAAACAAAATGTTTATTTGAAGGTTTAGAGTTTGGCACATAAAAATTTACTTGGAACGACAGGTGGATACCGTATATAGGTAGGTATGGTGGACTCATATGGAATAACTTTGGGGTTCATGGAATTGGATGCACAAGCAGTATTCCCGCTTAGTACAAGTGAAGGCTAGAAAGAGACTGGGAAGCGACCAGCTAGAGAGCGACAACAGTCATGAGCATGCCTGCGCTGCTGATAGCCTCAAAACCTGGGCTACTACTAGTGT
Organism: Triticum urartu; assembly: GCF_056163025.1. Classification (NCBI taxonomy): domain Eukaryota; kingdom Viridiplantae; phylum Streptophyta; class Magnoliopsida; order Poales; family Poaceae; genus Triticum; species Triticum urartu. Next base: position 646,334,926 of record NC_141877.1, on the reverse strand, counting down.
TTTCCCTAGTAGTGTATTCTTTTATACAAGGTGGGAAACCAGGATCAAGTTCATGGATACTTGGTTGACTTGGTGCTTGCCACCAACACTGATACGAGCAAGGGTATTCCTCTTGATGTACCTAACTATTCATGGCATGAGATGTTCTTTGTGGTCATGAACAAGAAGATGCCCACTCTCGTACTATACATCATACCTTTTTTAATGTGAAGTGGGATGAGTGTAGGTGTAATGAGCCTTTTGACCTCCCCTAGCAATCTTGTTGTCCACACGGTCAAGAAGCTAAAGAGGAAGAAGCATGCTGAGCCACGTGTACCAGGGATGAGCATGAGGTGTTTGTTTATTCCAATGCTGGTGACTTTGGGTTTCCCCTAGGGCAGATCCTAGCTGGGCTGTCAGGCCAAAGAACAAGATCAAGAAGACCTTTTGCCTTCAGTTCATAGTCAACACATGATGTATGAGGCACACCGTGATAAGAAGCTTGCACGTCTTTGATAGATCCAGATTATGAGAGCATTACCCCAGAGAATCAACGGATCACCACTCACAGCCGTTTAACCGACGAGGACGAGATTAATGATAAACCTGGCACCTCTATAGCTGGCTTCGAGCATGAGTAGACTCTAGTGTTCCAAAGCCGTGTTAGCGGTGAGGACGAGGAGGTAGAGGCATTAGAGGAGGAGTACGAGGAAGAGGATTGATCATCGGGAGTGTTAGCATCGCTCTTTCCCTTTTTGGCGTATTGATGCCAAAAGGGGTGAAGTTCTATTAGGTCATCTAATCGGAATTCGCATGGGTGGGAGTCACAAGCTTGTTTTCTTGGTCGTTATTGTTGCTTGTTAACTCCTTATTAGTTGAAACTATTTCCTTTCGTTTCTCAACTTATTTGCTTGGAGACAATATTTATTTTAGCAGTTTCTCAAAAAACAATTTAGCATGGGGTGAGACATGCAATCCCAACTATATGTATCTTATTCATGCCATTGACTTGATGTTTGTGGAGCCTTCTTTTATTTGTTGCCCTTACATGTTGCTCCACCACATGTTGTTGTTGAAATTGCGTCCTTAGTGTATATCTATTATCTTTTGCAACTTGTTGTTGGTCTATAAATTAAATGTAGGGGGAGGGGGGTCATTGATCCTAGTTATGTGCACTTTGCATTCGAAAAGCAAATTCAAATAGTGCATACAACTTGGGGAGCTTGTCCATATTTTCTAGACTTTATGCTTTATCATAATATCTTTATGCAAATCATTGTGTTGTCATCAATAACCAAAGGATGTGGGTTGAAAGGGCATTTCTCGCCTTAAGTATTTTGGTGTTGATGACAATGCATATTTGCGGGCTAACCATGTGCTTGAGCTACTGATACGTCCATTTTGCATCATGCTTTTATATCGATATTTATTGCATTATGGGCTGTTATTACACATTATGTCACAATACTTATGCCTATTCTCTCTTATTTTACAAGGTTTACATGGAGAGGGAGAATGCCGGCAGCTGGAATTCTGGGCTGGAAAAGGAGCAAATATAAGAGACCTATTCTACACAGCTCCAAAAGTCCTGAAACTTCACGGAATTCATTTTTGGAATTAATAAAAAATACTGAGCGAAGAAAGTACCAGAGGGGGCCCACAACCTGGCCACGAGGGTGGGGGCGCGCCCTACCCCCTGGGCACGCCCCTTGCCTCGTGGGCCCCCTGGCAGGCCTCCGGTGCCCATCTTTTGCTATATGAAGTCTTTTACCCTGGAAAAAAAAATCTTAAGCAAGCTCACGGGATGAAACTCCGCCGCCACGAGGTGGAACCTTGGCGGAACCAATCTAGGGCTCCGGTGGAGCTATTCTGCCGGGGAAACTTCCCTCCGGGAGGGGGAAATCATCACCATCGTCATCACCAACAATCCTCTCATCGGGAGGGGGTCAATCTCCACCAACATCTTCACCAGCACCATCTCATCTGAAACCCTAGTTTATCTCTTGTATCCAATCTTTGTATCCAAATCTCAGATTGGTACCTGTGGGTTGCTAGTAGTGTTGATTACTCCTTGTAGTTGATCCTAGTTGGTTTACTTGGTGGAAGATCATATGTTCAGATCCATTATGCATATTAATACCCCTCTGATTATGAACATGAATATGCTTTGTGAGTAGTTACGTTTATTCCTGAGGACATGGGAGAAGTCTAGCTATAAGTATTAAGTAGTCATATGAATTTGGTATCCATTCGATATTTTGATGAGATGTGTGTTGTCATCCCTCTAGTGGTGTCATGTGAATGTCGACTACATGACACTTCACCATTGTTTGGGCCTAGAGGGAGGCATTGGGAAGTAATAAGTAGATGATGGATTGCTAGAGTGACAGAAGCTTAAACCCTAGTTTATGCGTTGCTTCGTAAGGGGCTGATTTGGATCCATATGTTTCATGCTATGGTTAGGTTTACCTTAATACTTCTGTTGTAGTTGCGGATGCTTGCAATGGGGGTTAATCATAAGTGGGATGCTTGTCCAAGCAAGGACAGTACCCAAGCACCGGTCCACCCACATATCAAATTATCAAAGTCCGAACGCGAATCATATGAACGTGATGAAAACTAGCTTGACGCTAATTCCCATGTGTCCTCGGGAGCGCTTTCCTTCATATAAGAGTTTGTCCAGGCTTGTCCTTTGCTACAAAAAGGATTGGGCCATCTTGCTGCACCTTATTTACTTTTATTACTTGCTACTCGTTACAAATTACCTTATCACAAAACTATCTATTATCGATAATTTCAGTGCTCGCAGAGAATACCTTACTGAAAACTGCTTATCATTTCCTTCTGCGCCTCGTTGGATTCGACACTCTTACTTATAGAAAATGCTACGATAGATCCCCTACACTTGTGGGTCATCAAGACTCTTTTCTGGCACCGTTGCCGAGGAGTGAAGTGCCTTTGGTAGGTGGAATTTGGTAAGGAAAAATTTATATATTGTGCTGAAATTTACTGTCACTTGTTACTATGTAACATAATCCTTTGAGGGGCTTGTTCGGGGTATCTTCACCCTGACCAGTAGAGCAAAGAGTTTCTCCTCAACCTACTGAACCTACTGAAATTTTTTTACTTTGAAATTCCTTCGGGTATGATAGAGAAACTGCTAGCTAATCCTTTTGCAGGAGATGGAACATTGCATCCCGATTTACACTTAATCTATGTGGATGAAGTTTGTGGATTATTTAAGCTTGCAGGTATGCCCGTTGATGTTATCAAGAAGAAGGTCTTCCCTTTATCTTAGAAGGGAAAATCACTGGCATTGTATAGTCTATGTGATGATATTGGATCTTGGAATTGGAATCGATTGAAATTGGAATTTCACCAAAAAAAATCATCCTATGCATCTAGTTCATCGTGATCGTAATTACATATATAATTTTTGGCCTCGCGAAGGAGAAAGCATCGATCAATCTTGGGGGAGGCTTAAGTCAATGTTATATTCATGCCCCAATCATGAGCTCTCAAAAGAAATGATTATTCAAAAATTGTATACTCGGCTTTCTCTTAGTAATCGCTCGATGCTCGATACTTCTTGTACTGGATCTTTTATGATGAAGACTATTGAATTCAAATGGGATTTATTGGAAATAATTAAATGCAAATCTAAAGATTGGGACCTCGACGAAGGTAAGGAGTCAGGTATAACACCTAAGTTTGATTGTGTTAAATCTTTTATGGATACCGATGCTTTCCGTGAATTTAGCACTAAATATGGACTTGACTCTGAGATAGTAGCTTCTTTTTGTGAATCCTTTGCTACTCATGTTGATCTCCCTAAGGAGATGTGGTTTAAATATAATCCTCCCATTGAATTAAAATTATTTGCACCTATTAAAGTTTAAGAAAAGACTATCACTTATGATGATCTTGTTGTTCCTGCTGCTTATATTGAGAAGCCACCTTTCCTTGTTAGAATAAAGGATCATCCTAAAGCTTCAACTGTAGTCACCAAAAGTAATCTTAGGACACACAAACCCCCTGAGAAAGTTAATGTTGATAATATTGATTAAAGATCTCTTGGCCGATAATATTGATGGGCATGTTATTTACTTCTACAATGAAGCTGCTAGAATTGCTAGACCTGATACTAAAAATAAACATAGACCTGTTGTAGGCATGCCTGTTATTTTTGTTAAAATAGGAGATCATTGTTATCATGGCTTATGTGATATGGGTGCTAGTGCAAGTGCAATACCTCATTCCTTATACAAAGAAATTATGCATGATATTGCACCTGCTGAGATAGAAGAGATAGATGTTACAATTAAACTTGCCAATAGAGATACTATTTCAGCGGTTGGGATTGTTAGAGATGTTGAAGTATTGTGTGGGAAAGTTAAATATCCTGCTGATTTTCTTGTTCTTGGTTCCCCACAAGATGACTTTTGTCCCATTATATTTGGTAGACCCTTCTTGAATACTGTTAATGCTAAGATAGACTGCAATAAGGATATTGTTTCTGTTGGTTTAGGGGATATGTCTCATGAGTTTAATTTTGCTAAATTTAGTAGACAACCCCGTGATGAGGAATTGCCTAGTAAAGATGAAATTATTGTTCTTGCTTTTGTTGTCGTGCCTCCTACTGATCCTTTAGAACAATATTTGCTAGACCATGAAAATGATATGTTTATGAATGAAAGAAGGAAAATAGATGAAGTATTCTTTAAACAGGGACCTATTCTGAAACACAACTTGCCTGTTGAAATCCTAGGGGATCCTCCTCCACCCAAGGGTGATCTCGTGTTTGAGCTTAAACCATTGCCTGATACTCTTAAATATGCTTATCTTGATGAAAAGAAGATATATCCTGTTATTATTAGTGCTAACCTTTCAGAGCATGAAGAAGAGAAATTGTTGAAAACTCTGAATAAGCACCGTGCTGCTTTTGGATATACTCTTGATGATCTTAAGGGCATTAGTCCCACTCTATGTCGACACAAAATAAATTTGGAGAAAGACGCCAAACCAGTTATTAATCACCAACGCAGGCTAAATCCTAAGATGAAAGAAGTGGTAAGAAAAGAAATATTAAAGCTCCTTGAAGCAGGTATAATTTATCCCGTTGCTGATAGTCAGTGGGTAAGCCCTGTCCATTGTGTCCCCAAGAAGGGAGGTATTACTGTCATTCCTAATGATAAAGATGAATTGATTCCGCAAAGAATTATTACAGGTTATAGGATGGTGATTGATTTTTGCAATTTAAATAAAGCTACTAAAAAGATCATTACACTTTGCCTTTCACTGATCAAATGCTAGAAAGATTATCCAAACATACACATTTTTGCTTTCTAGATGGTTGCTCTGGTTTCTCTCAAATACCGGTGTCAGCTGATGATCAAGAAAAGACTACTTTTACTTGCCCTTTTGGTAGCTTTGCTTATAGACATATGCCTTTTGGTTTATGTAGTGCACCTGCTACTTTCCAAAGATGCATGGTGGCTATATTCTCCGACTTTTGTGAAAAGATTTGTGAAGTTTTCATGGATGATTTCTCTGTTTATGGATCCTCTTTTGATGATTGCTTGAGCAACCTTGATCGAGTTTTGCAGAGATGTGAAGAAACTAACCTTGTCTTGAATTGGGAGAAGTGCCACTTTATGGTTAATGAAGGTATTGTCTTGGGGCATAAAATTTCTAAAAGAGGTATTGAAGTGACAAAGCTAAAGTTGATTCTATTGAAAAGATGACATGTCCCAAGGACGTCAAAGGTATAAGAAGTTTCCTTGGTCATGCCGGTTTTTATAGGAGGTTCATTAAGGACTTCTCAAAAATTTCCCGATTGGAATTTACCATTTGAAATCATGTGTGATGCTAGTGATTATGCTGTAGGTGCTATTCTAGGACAAAGAGTTGATAAAAAAATTAAATGTTATTCAATATGCTAGTAAAACTCTAGACAATGCCCAAAGAAATTATGCTACTACTGAAAAGGAATTCTTAGCAGTTGTATTTGCTTGTGATAAGTTCAAGCCTTATATTGTTGATTCTAAAGTAACTATTCACACTGATCATGCTGCTATTAAATATCTTGTGGAAAAGAAAGATGCTAAACCTATACTTATTAGAAGGGTTCTCCTGCTACAAGCAGTTGATTTGCATATTATGATAGAAAGGGAGCTGAGAACCCTGTTGCAGACAACTTGTCTAGGTTAGAGAATGTTCTTGATGACCCACTACCTATTGATGATAGCTTTCCTGATGAACAATTAGCTGTCATAAATGATTCTCATACTGCTCCATGGTATGCATTATGCTAATTACATTGTTGCTAAATTTATACCACCTAGTTTCACATACCAGCAAAAGAAAAAGTTCTTCTATGATTTAAGACATTACTTTTGGGATGACCCACTTCTTTATAAAGGAGTAGATGGTGTTATTAGACGTTGTGTACCTGAGCATGAACAGGAACAGATCCTACGCAAGTGTCACTCCGAGGCTTATGGAGGACACCTTGCTGGGGACAGAATTGCACATAAGGTATTGCAATCCGGTTTTTATTGGCCTACTCTCTTCAAGGATGCCCGTAAGTTTGTCTTGTCTTATGATGAATGTCAAAGAATTGGCAATATTAGTAGACGTCAAGAAATGCCTATGAATTATTCACTTGTTATTGAACCATTTGATGTTTGGGGCTTCGATTATATGGGACCGTTTCCTTCCTCTAATGGGTATACACATATTTTAGTTGCTGTTGATTACGTTACTAAGTGGGTAGAAGCTATTCCAACTAGTAGTGCTGATCATAACACCTCTATTAAGATGCTTAAAGAAGTTATTTTTCCAAGGTTTGGAGTCCCTAGATATTTAATGACTGATGGTGGTTCACATTTTATTCATGGCGCCTTTCGTAAATTGATTGCTAAGTATGATGTTAATCATAGAATTTCATCTCCATATCACCCGCGGTCTAATGGTCAAGTACAATTGAGTAACAGAGAGCTCAAATTAATTTTGCAAAAGACTGTTAATAGATCTAGAAAGAATTGGTCAAAGAAACTTGATGATGCATTATGGGCTTATAGAACTGCATATAAAAATCATATGGGTATGTCTCCATATAAAATGGTTTATGGAAAAACATGTCACTTACCTCTTGAATTTGTGACGCCCTCGATTCAATCGTACACTAATCATACACGCAATTGTGTACGATCAAGATCAAGGACTCACGGGAAGATATCACAACACAACTCTAGACACAAATTAAAATAAAACAAGCTTTATATTACAAGCCAGGGGCCTCGAGGGCTCGAATACATAAGCTCGAAAACACAAGAGTTAGCGGAAGCAACAATATCTGAGTACAGACATAAGTTAGACAAGTTTGCCTTAAGAAGGCTAGCACAAAAGCAACATCAATCGAAAAGGCAAGGCCTCCTGCCTGGGAGCCTCCTAACTACTCCTGGTCGTCGACGGTCTCCACGTAGTAGTATGCATCGGCGGTGACATCTGGCTCCTGGGCTCCGACATCTGGTTGCATCAACCGGAAAGAAGAAGAAAGGGGGAGAAGGGAGAGCAAAGCAACCGTGAGTACTCATCCAAAGTACTCGCAAGCAAGGATCTACACTACATATGCAACATTATCAAAGGAAGTCTGTATATGTGAACTGGGCTGCAGAAAATAGAGAGAAGGCCTAGTCCTATCGAAGACTAGCGTCTTCTGGAAACCACCATCTTGCAGCAACAGGAGGGAGTAGAGTAGCATAAAGTAAAGTAGTAGTAATGTTATCAACCTCGGCTAGAGATCCTTTCTCGACTCCCCGCGAGAAAGCAATCCCAGAGCCATACTATCCAGTTATCATCACAATCCATTACTCATCACCATCCAGTCTCATCCTGAGTATCCAGTTCTAGTTGTATCGATAAGGATACAACTCCAAGTGTCCGTTACCGTAGGACAAGCTATCGATAGATGTTTTCTTCCCTGCAGGGGTGCACTAACTTACCCACCACGCTCGATTAACTCCGTCCAGACACACTTTCCTGGGTCATGCCCGGCCTCGGCCAAACAATACGCCGCAACCCGACCTAGGCTTAATAGAGAGGCCAGCACGCCGGACTAAACCTATGCCCCCAGGGGTCATGGGCCATCTCCCCGGGAACTCCTGCACGTTGCGTACGTGGCCGGTGAGCAGACCTAGCTACCTCCTTCAACAAGGCAGGCGCTTACGCAGTCCAACCCGGCATGCGCCGCTCAGTCGATGATGTCTATTAAGCTTTGGCTGATGTATACAATGCAGAACGCCCATACTATGCCCACGTGATGGTTAGTGCTATCAGGCCAGAGGCCCCTCAGATCAAATATCCAAATCATAGTGGATTAGGAACGCGCAGTAACAATCAGAGACTCACGAAAGATGTGACCCCGTTGCCCCGTCTCGAGGACTTGCGACAAGGGCTAGGAATGCCCAACCACGCCTCGCAATTATCTCGCGGGCACCTTCCAGGTCCGCCCGACTCCACATCACTCGCAATTAAGCTCGCGCGGGTACCCCTCAGGGTCGACCCGTCTTTAGTAACATGGTTCAGTGCAAAGTCATAGTAACCATAGTAACTGTGTGTCTATCACCAAAGGGGAAGCCCGAGGAATCACCCCCGGAGAATTCCACTTGATGTTATCATCAAGGTGAACGTAAGAGGATCCACCCTCGAGGGGTTGCACGACAGAGCCGTAACGGAAGTGGTTAAGAAGGAAATCACCCTCGATGACCTCGACCAGTTAGCTACAGTATAGAGATCTCATTAGGAGTGATGTAAGAGGTTCCACCCTCGGCACTCGATGGTAACTCTGTAGAGTCGTACAACTAGGGGGCATGATGTGCGGTGTCGGGGCCTGGTCTTTGATCCCGTTGATCGGGTCTTCAATGATGAAGCAGGGGCAACAAGGACAAGGTGGGGGTCACTGATGGATCACTAACCAACCTATACTAAGCAGTTTAGGATAAGCAGGTAAGGTATGAAAGCAGGTAACAACAATAGGCTATGCATCAGAGTAGGATCATACAGAAAGCAGTAGCACTTCTAATGCAAGCATGAGAGGGAAAGAAATGGGCAATATTGGAATGCTCAAGGGGGGTTTGCTTGCCTGGTTGCTCTAGCAAGGAGGGGGGTCGTCGTCGACGTAGTTGATCACAGGGGCAGCATCGGTCTCGGGATCTACCGGAGAGAAGAGGGGGAAGAAACAGTAAATATAAAGCAAACATAGCATCACAAAGCATAACGTGGCAATATGATGTGCAAGGAGTGACCTAATGTATGGCTGCACGATATAGGTGAAGGGGGGATTCAACCGGGAACGTTTTCCCAGTTCTGGACCTCTGTCAGACAGATGACCGGAGGGGGAATGTTCCATGTTCAACATACTAGGGGCATATGACAGATGAACGGACCACGTATTCGGAAACGTTGGATTTTTCTGAGCAACTTTCATATAGAAAACATTTTCATCCGAGCTACGGTTTAATTTCTATGAATTTTTAAAGATTAAAGCATAGTCTGAAATTATTTAAATTAACATAAAAGGAATTATGACATCAGCATGACGTCATCAGTCAACAAAGCTGACCAAAGTCAACCCTGACATGTCGGACCGTTCTGTCATTGTCTAACAACTAATTAACAGTTTTAATTAACTAATCAAGTTAATTAGGTACTAAACAAAGTTAATTAAGTTAATTAAGTCCCTATTTATTTATTTAACTAATTACTTATTTTTTATTTTTAAAAATACATTTTCTTTTTAAACGTTTTGGGGGCGGGCCCCACTATCATAGGCCCAGGGGCCAGCAGGCGTGCGGTTAGCGGGCGGAACGGGTGCGGGCGGGGCGTAGCCCGCCCGGTCGTGGGGCGAGGCCACCGGGCGGCAGGGAAGCCTAGTGAGGGGAAGGGGCGGCCAGGGGCGCAACCCTGGGCGACGACGAGCGCAGACACGACCGGTGGGGGCGCGGGCGCTACGGCGCGGGGTAGCGGGGAGCTAGGCGGCGGCGCGAGCGGCAGCAGCAAGAAGGGGCGGCAGCGACGTTGGCGAGCACGGGAAAAGCGCGGCCGCAGGATGCAGCGTCGGCACGGCCATGCGCGGGCGCATGCGCGCGAGGGACGGGAAGGAGGAGGACCGGAGTCCTCACCATCCGTTGGAGGGAAGGGGGGGCGTCGAGGCGCAATGGCGACCGTTGAGGGGGAGGACGGGGACGATCTGGCGAGGGGGGGAGGTCCGGCGACGGCGTGGCGTCGGTTGGCGGTGTCCTGGTGCCTGCGAGGGGGCTCCGAGCGGCGGCGGCGTTCCTGTGATGGGGGTTTCTGCGCGTCGAGGCGGTGGTGTCGTCGGGCGCCGCAGCGAGGCGCCCAGATCGGGAGGCAGAGGAGGCAAGGAGGACGGTGGTGGGCGACACCGGGGTGGGCACCGGCGGCAGGGCGCGAGGCGGAGCGGTCGCCGCTGTTCTCTGCCCCCGATCCGGATCGGGGGGAGGGGAGGGGAGAGGGAGCGAGAGGCGTGAGGGATCAGGAGGAGTGGGGGGGGGGGAGTGGGGAACGAGGAGTGGGGGTCATGCGGGGGTTAGGGGTTACGGGGAGGGAGTGGCCTAATAGGCCAGGGGAGCGGGAGAGTGGGCCGGCCTGTGGTGTGGCCGACTGGGCCGGCGGGGTCGAGGCCCAGTGGGGAAAATGGGGGGGGGGTCAGGGGCCTTTCTCTCTCTCTCTCTCTGTCTCTCTCTCTCTCTTCCTTTTCTTTTAGTTTTTCTTTTCTGGAAATCAAAAGCTACTGCTTTGCAATTATTCCGAGCACCAATTGGCTCTTGTAAAATGTGCCACATGCCACAATAATTACTTTGCAATATTGTGAAGTTGCACAAAAAATTGTTTTGAGCATTTGGAAATGATCACACACTTTTAGAAATTGAAAAGGCCAATTTAATTGTTGCTGGACCACTCAAATAATTTCCAGGAGCATTTTTGGAATCCAACAGAGGTAGGTTTCATCATGACAAATACTTAGGGAACATTTGCCACATCGTGAACTATTTTTCTAGCTTATTTGAAGATGCAAATACTCCCTCCGTCCGGTAAAGAGTGTGCGTTTGGCTTCAAAATTTGTCCATAAAAGAGTGTACTTCTATCTTTCCAATGCACTTTAAAATAGGAAAAAATACTTCTCTCTCATCACACGGTAATCAAGACCTATAACCATCTACACATGGTCTTCTTAATTTCTACATGCACTGAGCTCATTGGGTGTTGGTTAATTAAAGAGGGGAGAGATGGTGGCTTGCCCTTTTCCAATGCATTTTTTTACTTGACTCCATAGTTTGTCCTAAAATCTCTAGATGTTCACTCTTCACCGTACGGAGGGAGTAATTGACTTGCAATTTGAATTGAATTGGACTTGATTTTTGGACAAGTGGCGTTTTGGCTTAGGAAAGCATGAAGACAAGGCATCATTAGGGGGGATTACTGTAGCAAGATTCTCGGGGCATTACAGATCTCCTCCACTACAAGAAATTCGTCCCAAGATTTAAGTGCGGAAGTAAAGCGTAACATCGGGAGAACTGACCCTTATAGGGTTAATTATCTGGTGAACAATTTAAGGAAAGTGGCAGATGTACCTCTCGAGTTGGAACTTAAGAAAACATCGAGAGCAAAATATGAAGGTACAATAGGAAGTTTCAAGCGAATGGACAAACGATCGATACCTGAACATAGTGTGAGAAGGGGGTTCAGAGCATCGAGAATAGATCATCTCTCGAAAGGTGACTCGTGACATGATACGAAGCCAAATGCAAGAATATTTCGGAATCAAAGATATATAGGAGAGTCAGGTTCTGATCCTGGGACCTGTGGGTTATGGGCCCACCATGTGGGTTAAAAGTAGAAAGGGGGCTGATAGCAAGGCACGTCAGATGATAGACTGTCAGTTATGTTGGCATCAATGTTGGTACCAAGGGCGAGGGACGAAGAGAACCATTTTCCTGCTCGCTGAACGAGGCGGACCAATAGGCAAAGTTCTCGTCCATCGGTGGCTACCGGAATGTCATCAACACAAACAACAGGGTCTTAGTGACATGGTTGTACACCAAGGTGTTTACATAAGCAGAAGAATATTACTGCTTAGAGCATATAGACCACAAGAAAGGCTAAACAAAACAATGGAAAGGAAAATGTGATGTCCAGAGTAAACAGAACAATGGAAAGGAAAATCTGTTTGGACACATATTTCAGGGGTATATCCTTCCCAAGGACAAGCAGAGCATGATATCCATGACATGATAGAAAGTGGAAAACCATTTAGGTAAGGGGAGAGAAATTTCATGACATTACCCAAACAACGGTGTTGGGATAATTGAGCAAGAAACCTTTAGCATTGGGCTTCAGAATGTTTTATTGAAAATCGGAGTACCAAAGACATGCTTCGAGATAGCACCGACATGGTATTTCAATTATGGATTGGGTCTGTAGATCATAAGAGATTCAAAGGAACATTTCCAAGATTACCTCGGAACGTAAGGTATAACCAAACACAATTAGGTTTGTGTTGGCAGGAAGTCAAGGACCTTGTCGATGATAGCACAATCATAGAGGGGCGAGGATGGTATTTCTCATCATGAATTCAATTGATATCCTAAAACAGGTCAGTATATTGGTGGGGATCAAGAGATTTTGTCGAGGTACTAAGAAGAGGCCATCGAACAGCGACCACATGAAGCAAAAGGAATGATGAAGCAAAAGGTTATTGGAACCACGTATATGACACAAGCTCGGATTCAAGCGTGTTGTTCAAGGTGGAATGATAAGATGAGGGATATCGACGTAAGCTTCGCTCATCATCGAAAAGTTGTGCTCCAAGAATAAGGACCAAGTAGCACAGTTAAAATTAGCACGATAATGATATATCCGATCAGGCTAGGAATGATGTGACGGAGTATCACTCCAATTAAGAATTTACAAGAGGTAGTGCAATGACACAATATCCTCGAGATAACATGAGGCAATACTTGAAGGTAGATCAAATTCAAGGTGGATAGGTGAAATGACTTGCAGGAGACAAGTATTTTAACTTGTCCGGGAAATGGAATTAAGGAGAAACTATCATGGTCAGAACCATGGTTGCAAAGGATCAAATCCTAGATATAAGATGATCTTATACCAAGGGGATAATTAATTTTAAGAGAAGCTTCCATGATAAGATCTACATCGTGTCCACGGGCATGAACACAAAGTTCAAGGTCGACTCCCACTTCTTCAATGCATATCATTTCATTTACTTCTCGCTTTCGATGAAGTTGTAGTGTTGAAAAGTTAACTGGCAAAACACCAAAAGAGTAAGACTCGTTAAAACTCTCGGGTTCAAACGGATTAGGGGAGGCATAGGTTCAACCCATAGGGGCGTCTTAGGAACCTATTCCACAAACTTCAGAAGTAAACAACACAAGCTTGAAAGTAGAGCATGGTTGACAAAAGGAGAGGATACAATTTACCAAAGGCATTATGTATGTGGGAAAGGACTTACGAGGTTCTTTGAATATGAAGGACACTGTCGGATGATAATCCAATAATGGATCCGGTGATCCACAAAGGAGCTGATGTGAGTATCGATATTCAATCAGAAGAAGAAATAATGCAGAGGTGTCGGATTTTGGAAATATCTGATAATTCCAAAGCTTAAATGCGAAGGAATTATGATTTCCAATCCGAGGGATCAGAAGCAGATGCTCTAATCAAAAGATAAGCAAGTTGAAAAGACATAGATCGACAATCATCCAAGGTTTGATTTGCCGAGAACCAGCTCATGTCCGGCGTGGAGTCTGAGCCAGAAGGATAAAAAATAACCAGGGAATAACTAATGAATGTGTGCATTCACGTACATGTAGAATCAATAGGATAAGAATGAAAATCTCAAAGGAGTTTAATGAATATTGTTAGACATATGGAATTAACCATAATGCAAGACGATAAGGAAGAACATGAGCTATAGGCTACTGAGGATTATCGGAAGAACGAATAGTATTCCAAAGAATTTGTGAAACACATGAACAACTAGGGATGAACGGATCCTCGGTAAGTGTGAGGAATTATCCCTACATGTATTCATGCGGAAAAGGAGCTTCAAGGCAGCAGGCACAAATGATTCTCGAAATATCCGAAGTATTTCAGGGGTATCCTATAATAACAGGAACTATTGGAAATGAAGGTATGGACAACAAGTGCATGTAGCTATCCTTAGGGATTTATCGGTGATATGGAATTTCAACGGCAAAGGCACAAGGGTTTCGGGCAAACATTAGAGAGTATCTTTAGAATCTTCTGAAGCAGCAAGCGATCATCTGAACTGAAGGGGCTCTCCGAGAGGAAGTAATTACGAGATCCTAGTGCCAGACTTAGTAAAATGTTTAACCCGAATAGACGAGAGATCAGATTCCCAGAGTATAGACGAGGAATAAAAGATCCTAATACCACCCAATTGGCGACGTGGGCCCGTAAGCCACACAGCCAAGTTAGTAAAACGGTTTTTGGTTTGTAGACTCAACTTCGGCCAAGGAGTTGGAAAGGGGGCTACCTACAGGTAGTCGGCTATGATACCAACTTGTGACGCCCTCGATTCAATCGTACACTAATCATACACGCAAATGTGTACGATCAAGATCAAGGACTCACGGGAAGATATCACAACACAACTCTAGACACAAATTAAAATAAAACAAGCTTTATATTACAAGCCAGGGGCCTCGAGGGCTCGAATATATAAGCTCGAAAACACAAGAGTCAGCGGAAGCAACAATATCTGAGTACAGACATAAGTTAAACAAGTTTGCCTTAAGAAGGCTTGCACAAAAGCAACATCGATCGAAAAGGCAAGGCCTCCTGCCTGGGAGCCTCCTAACTACTCCTGGTCGTCGATGGTCTCCATGTAGTAGTATGCACCGGCGGTGACATCTGGCTCCTGGGCTCCAACATCTGGTTGCATCAACCGGAAAGAAGAAGAAAGGGGGAAAAGGGGGAGCAAAGCAACCGTGAGTACTCATCCAAAGTACTCGCAAGCAAGGATCTACACTACATATGCAACATTATCAAAGGAAGGCTGTATATGTGGACTGGGCTGCAGAAATGCCAGAATAGAGAGAAGGCCTAGTCCTATCGAAGACTAGCGTCTTCTGGAAACCACCATCTTGCAGCAACAGGAGGGAGTAGAGTAGCATAAAGTAAAGTAGTAGTAATGTTATCAACCTCGGCTAGAGATCCTTTCTCGACTCCCCGCGAGAAAGCAATCCCAGAGCCATACTATCCAGTTATCATCACAATCCATTACTCATCACCATCCAGTCTCATCCTGAGTATCCAGTTCTAGTTGTATCGGTCGGGATACAACTCCAAGTGTCCGTTACCGTAGGACAGGCTATCGATAGATGTTTTCTTCCCTGCAGGGGTGCACCAACTTACCCACCACGCTCGATTAACTCCGGTCGGACACACTTTCCTGGGTCATGCCCGGCCTCGGCCAAACAATACGCCGCAACCCGACCTAGGCTTAATAGAGAGGCCAGCATGCCGGACTAAACCTATGCCCCCAGGGGTCATGGGCCATCTCCCTAGGAACTCCTGCACGTTGCGTACGCGGCTGGTGAGCAGACCTAGCTACCTCCTTCAACAACGCAGGCGCCGCGCGCCGCTCAGTTGCTGACGTCTATTAAGCTTCGGCTGATGTATACGACGCAGAACACCCATACTATGCCCACGTGATGGTTAGTGCTATCAGGCCAGAGGCCCCTCGGATCAAATATCCAAATCATAGTGGATTAGGAACGCGCAGTAACAAGCAGAGACTCACGAAAGATGTGACCCCGTTGCCTTGTCTCGAGGACTTGTGGCAAGGGCTAGGAATGCCCGGCCACGCCTCGTAATTATCTCGCGGGCACCTTCCAGGTCCGCCCGACTCCACATCACTCGCAATTAAGCTCGCGCGGGTACCCCTCAGGGTCGACCCGTCTTTAGTAACATGGTTCAGTGCAAAGTCATAGTAACCATAGTAACTGTGTGTCTATCACCAAAGGGGAAACCCGAGGAATCACCCCTAGAGAATTCCACTCGATGTTATCATCAAGGTGAATGTAACAGGATCCACCCTCGAGGTTCACACTTGAGGGGTTGCACGACAGAGCCGTAACGGAAGTGGTTATGGAGGAAATCACCCTCGATGACCTCGACCAGTTAGGTACACTATAGAGATCTCATCAGGAGTGATGTAAGAGGTTCCACCCTCGGCACTCAATGGTAACTCTATAGAGTCATACAACTAGGGGGGTGCTGTGCGGTGTCGGGGCCTGATCTTTGATCCCGTTGATCAGGTCTTCAATGATGAAGCAGGGCAACAAGGACAAGGTGGGGGTCACTTATGGATCACTAACCAACCTATACTAAGTAGTTTAGGATAAGCAGGTAAGGTGTGAAAGCAGGTAATAACAATAGGTTATGCATCAGAGTAGGATCATATAGAAAGCAGTAGCAGTTCTAATGCAAGCATGAGAGGGAAAGAACTGGGCGATATTGGAATGCTCAAGGGGGGTTTGCTTGCCTGGTTGCTCTGGCAAGGAGGGGGGTCGTCATCGATGTAGTCGATCACAGGGGCAGCATCGGTCTTGGGGTCTACCGGAGAGAAGAGGGGGAAGAAACAGTAAATATAAAGCAAACATAGCATCACAAAGTATAACGTGGCAATATGCTGTACCGGGAGTGACCTAATGTATGGCTACACGATATAGGTGAAGGGGGGATTCAACCGGGAACGTTTTCCCGGTTTCGGACCTCTGTCAGATAGATGACCGAAGGGGAAATGTTCCATGTCCAGCATACTAGGGGCATGTGACAGATGAACGGACCGCGTATTCGGAAACGTTGGATTTTTCTGAGCAACTTTCATATAGAAAACATTTTCATCTGAGCTACGGTTTAATTTCTATGATTTTTTAAAGATTAAAGCATAGTCTGAAATTATTTAAATTAACATAAAAGGAATTATGACATCAGTATGATGTCAGCATGACATCATCTGTCAACAGAGTTGACCAAAGTCAACCCTGACGTGTGGGGCCGTTCTGTCATTGTCTAACAACTAATTAACAGTTTTAATCAACTAATCAAGTTAATTAGGTACTAAACAGAATTAATTAAGTTAATTAATTACCTATTTATTTATTTAATTAACTAATTAATTATTTTTTCATTTTAAAAAATACATTTTCTTTTTAAACGTTTTGGGGGCGGGCCCCACTATCATAGGCCCAATGGCCAGCAAGCGTGCGGTTAGCGGGCGGAACGGGTGCGGGCGGGGCGTAGCCCGCCCGGGCGTGGGGCGAGGCCACCGGGCGGCAGGGAAGCCCGGCGAGGGGAAGGGGCGGCCAGGGGTGCGGCCCTGGGCGACGGCGAGCGCAGACGCGGCCGGTGGGGGCGCGGGCGCTGCGGTGCGGGGTAGCGGGGAGCTAGGCGGCGGCGCGAGCGGTAGCAACAACAAGGGGTGGCAGCGATGTTGGCGAGCACGGGAAAAGCGCGGCCGCAGGATGCAGCGGCGGCACGGCCATGCGCGGGCGCACGCGCGCGAGGGACGGGAAGGAGGAGGACCGGGGTCCTCACCGTCCGTTGGAGGGAAGGGGGCGTCGAGGCGCGATGGCGGCCGGTGAGGGGGAGGACGGGGACGATCTGGCGAGGCGGGGGGGGGGGGGGGAGGTCCGGCGATGGCGTGGCGTCGGTTGGCGGCGTCCTGGTGCATGCGAGGGGGCTCTGAGCGGCGGCGGCGTTCCTGTGATGGGGGGTTCTGCGCATCGAGGCAGTGGCGTCGTCGGGCGCCGCAGCGAGGCGCCTAGATCGGGAGGGGGAGGAGGCGAGGAGGACGGCGGTGGGGGCGGCGCCGCGGTGGGCACCAGCGGCAGGGCGCGAGGCGGCGCGGTCGCCGCTGTTCACTGCACCCGATCCGGATCGGGGGGGAGGGGAGAGGGAGCGAGAGGCGTGAGGGATCAGGATGAGTGGGGGGAGTGGGGAACGAGGAGTGGGGGTCGTGCGGGGGTTAGGGTTACGGGGAGGGAGTGGCCTAATAGGCCAGGGGAGCGGGTGAAAGTGCAACTATCCCTAGGTGGTTTTGGTAATTCATAACAACATATAGCTCATTGAGCTAATGCTATTCCACGATGACTATTTCAGGAAAGCTCAATGATTGGCATGGCATGGATGTGAAAGTGGAACCCTCAAAATGCTAAGGACAAAGGATTGGCTCAAGCTCAAAAGCTCAAGACTCTTCATTTTATATTTTAGTGATCCAAGATCACATTGAGTCTTTAGGAAAAGCCAAGACTATCAAGGAGGGATGAGGTGTTGCTTAATGAGCCTCTTGCTTCATGTGCTTAGTGATATGCTCCAAAACCCTCAACTACTTTCCCATATCCACATATGACCTAAACCCTAAGCCAAACTCGGTCCTACCGATTCTTTCTATCCGGCGCCACCGAGTTTCACTTGTCATAAGCCACTGCCAAACCCTAGCAATTTGGTTCTACCGATTGGGATCTCGGTCTCACCGTGATGGGATTCCAAACTCTCTGTTTCCCTTTCATAACTTTTCGGTCTCACCGAAAGAGCGAATCGGTCCCACCGAGATTGCAATGTAAATTCAGTGTTGCCTTTTTGTAACTTTTTGGTCTCACCGAAAGAGCAAATCGGTCCCACCGAGTTTGCCTGACCAACTCTCTGGTTAGCTTATTACCAAACTCGGTCTCACCGAGTTTGTGTAATCGGTCTCACCGAGATTACGTTATGCCCAAACCCTAACCATATCGGTCCTACTGAGTTGCATGTCAGTCCCACCGAAAATCTCTAACGGTCACTAGGTTTACCTTTTCGGTCCGACCGAGTTTGTTGATTCGGTCCCACCGAGATCAGAAAACTGTGTGTAACGGTTAGATTTTGTGTGGAGGCTATATATACCCCTCCACCTCCTCTTCATTCGTGGAGAGAGCCATCAGAACACATACACAATTCCAACTCATATGTTCTGAGAGAGAACCACCTACTCATGTGTTGAGACCAAGATATTCTATTTCTAACATATGAATCTTTATCTCTAGCCTTCCCCAAGTTGCTTTCCACTCAAATCTTCTTTCCAAAAAATCCAAATCCTATGAGAGAGAGTTGATTGTTGGGGAGACTATCATTTGAAGCACAAGAGCAAGGAGTTCATTACCTACACACCATTTGTTACTTCTTGGAGAGTGGTGTCTCCTAGATTGGCTAGGTGTTAATTGGGAGCCTCCGACAAGATTGTGGAGTTGAACCAAGGAGTTTGTAAGGGCAAGGAGATCGCCTACTTCGTGAAGATCTACCGCTAGTGAGGCAAGTCCTTCGTGGGCGATGGCCATGGTGGGATAGACAAGGTTGCTTCTTCGTGGACCCTTCGTGGGTGGTTGCTTCTTCGTGGACCCTTCGTGGGTGGAGCCCTCCGTGGACTCGCGCAACCATTACCCTTCGTGGGTGGAGCCCTCCGTGGACTCGCGCAACCGTTACCCTTCGTGGGTTGAAGTCTCCATCAACGTGGATGTAGGATGGCACCACCTATCCGAACCACGGGAAAAACATCCGTGTCTCCAATTGCGTTTGAATTCTCCAAACCCTTCCCTTTACATTCTCGCAAGTTGCATGCTTTACTTTCCGCTGCCAATATACTCTTTGCATGCTTGCTTGAATTGTGTGATGATTGCTTGACTTGTCCTACAATAGCTAAAATCTGCCAAGAACTAAAATTTGGGAAAGGTTAAGTTTTTATTTGGTCAAGTAGTCTAATCACCCCCCCTCTAGACATACTTTCGATCCTACAAGTGGTATCAGAGCTTTGGTCTCCATTTGCTTTGATCTCCATAGCTTTTGGTGGTCATAGCCTTGGTTTCACAACCTAGGAGAGTATGGCGTCTAGCGAGGGAAATTATCACCGTAGAGGTCCTTACTTTGATGGTACTAATTTTGCTAGTTGGAAGCATAAAATGAAAATGCATATTCTTGGACATAACCCCGCCGTTTGGGCTATTGTGTGTGTTGGTTTGCAAGGTGACTTCTTTGATGGGAAAGAACCAAACCGTGAAGCTACCGCGGATGAGTTGAAGATGTTGCAATACAATGCTCAAGCTTGTGATATTCTCTTCAATGGATTGTGCCCCGAAGAATTCAACAAAATGAGCCGTCTTGAGAATGCAAAGGAAATTTGGGACACTTTGATTGATATGCACGAAGGTACCGACTCCGTCAAGGAATCCAAGTTGGATGTGCTTCAAAGTCAACTTGACAAGTTCAAAATGAAGGATGGTGAAGGTGTCGCTGAAATGTACTCTAGGCTTGCTCTCATCACAAATGAGATTGCCGGCTTAGGAAGTGAAGAGATGACCGATAGATTCATCATCAAGAAGATTCTAAGAGCCTTGGATGGAAAATATGATACCGTGTGCACATTGATCCAAATGATGCCCAATTACAAAGATCTCAAGCCAACGGAGGTGATTGGAAGAATTGTTGCTCATGAGATGTCACTTAAGGATAAAGAGGAACTTCACAACAAATCAAGTGGTGCCTACAAAGCCTCATGTGAAGCCCCTACATCATCAAGTGAGAAACAAAACTTCAATGAAGAATTGAGCTTAATGGTGAAGAACTTCAACAAGTTCTACAAGAGTAGAAGCAAAGATAGAAGCTTCAAGTCAAGGTCCTACAATGACAAAAGATCTTCTAGTCGAGAGCGAAACTGCTACAGTTGTGGAAGACCCGGACACTATTCCAATGAGTGTACGACTCCCTACAAGAGAAGAGAAGATTCTCCAAAAAGAAGAAGCAAAGAATCACCACCAAGAGAGAGAAGGAGTAGAGATGATCGTTATGAATGAAGATACTCACGGAGAAGCAAGGATTCAGAAAGGAAGGAAAAATCATCAAGGAGCTACACAAAACGAAGACATCAAGCTGATATTGGTGAATGGGTATCCGGCTTCGACTCCGACAGCCACTCCGAGAGAAGTTATCACTCCGACTCCGAAGATACTCAAGATGAAGGTGTTGCCGGTCTAGCACTTGTGTCAACCAACTCCTACGACATATTTGACTCACCAAATGAAGGAATTGGAAGATGCTTCATGGCCAAAGGTCCTAAGGTAACACACCCCGAGTATGTTGATTTCAATAGGGATGAAGATGACTTGTTAGGTGATGATTTGCTTGTTGACAACTCTAGTGATGAATACTATGATGAAACGTCAATTAATCATGCTAATCAAGATAAAACGAATGACAATGATAAGGAGAAGATTGAGGCTCTAACTAAAGAACTAAACACTCTTAAGTTAGCTCATGAAACTATCTTCGAAGATCATCGAGAACTTTTAAGAGCTCATGAGAAATTACGCTTTGAAAAGCTCAATCTTGAACAAGAGCATGAGTTCTTAAAAGCAATCAATAATGATCTCCGCAAGAAAAGTTCTTCATACATTGCCAAGCGTTTACTCTTATCCACTTACATGCCTCAAGTCAAGTCTAGTAACAATAATAAGAAAGATTCTTCCTCTAGCAGTAACAATGATCATGCTAAATCCAATATTGTTGCTTCTAGTAGTTCTCTTTATTCCACTAATGATTCTCTTAGCCAAGTTACACTTGAGCAAGAAAATAGCTTATTGAAGGGAATTATAGAGAAAGGAGTGTACAAAAGCCTTGCCGGGAGTAAGCAATTCGAGGAAATTGTGCGCAAGCAAGGAATGCACCGGAAGAATCAAGGTGTTGGTTTTGAATGAAAGTTCAATGCCAATGGAGTTGAGTGGGAAGAAGATCAATACCCCAAGACAAAGTTTGTTCCTCAACAAGAGAAGTATGATACTTATTTCAAGGGGACACAAGCTCAAGATGATCTTCCACCACAAGACTACAAGCAAAAAGGCAAGGACAAGCTTCAAGAGGAAATTGATGCATTTGAAGAAGCTCCTAAGACCTTAGTCAAGTGGATTCCCAAGACTACATCAAGTTCCACTTCATCAAGTACGACTAAAACTCCAAGGATTCCCATCAGGATGGTGTGGATCCAAAAGAAGAAGAACTAGAGAGTTCTTGAGGGTGACTCCGCCAACATACTTCACTCTTATCATTTTAGCAAGAACAAGTGCAATCAACTTCCACATCTTGCACTAGTTCAAGGAGTCACAAACCCTCTTGTTGGTAAGACAAGGGACAAGGTAACCTAAAAGTTTTCATGGACATCATCTTGTGTGTGCATCACTCTATGTCTATGGATATCCTTGTTTGTTCCTTGTGGGACTAACCCATGTAGGTATTGAAAGTGCAATTCACTCAAATGGATAGCTCCAAGTGATCTACATCAACATTGAGCATCCACATCTTCAACATCTACATGAAGTCATCATCGACAAAACCCGAGGTTAGTTCATCCCTCTAAGGGGGGATATCACATCTAGGGGGAGCTTTACTCTAAGACTTGAGCTAAAGCAACTCTAAAGATGTGAACACAACAATGCTTTATGTAAAAGTGGTAACCCCACTTGAGCTTAAACGATGAGTATGACCTATGATCAAGTGTTCTCACTTGACTCCTAAGTCAATATACTTATATATAGATGACCTTGTCATCGCAAATTGCTTGATAGATGCTAGAATTGGTTGTGCATGCCTTGTCACATATTTCATTTGCCATCTTATTGTGTGAGCATGCTGGTTGCATATTTTACTCATTCGAGGACATCCACTTGTTGTTTTGATTGTTTGGTTTTATTTCCTTTTGCCAAGTGGATGGACAAGAATGCCTAAGAACCTCCTCTAGCTATCTATGCTTTTCTCGTCTCAAACTCTATTCATGCTACATCACAAAATTTGATCAAGTCAGATTCGAACCACTCTGTGTGAGGAGCGCTCGGAGTCCCCGATTCGTCATAGACTTAAACTTCCAAAACCTCTTTATGATTCTCGGTCTGACCGATACCCTACTTTTGGTCCTACCGAGATCATTAAGTTGATCTAGGTTTTCGATCTCGGTGCAACCGATTTGAACCATTCGGTCACACCGAGTTGCAACAACTGTATACAGTTTTGCATCTCGGTGCCACCGAGTTGTTCCACTCGGTCACACCGACAGGGTCGGGCTACATATAGTCACGGGCAAAAATTTGGAAATTTCTCCGAACCCCTTCGCCCGCGCGATAGGCTGCTCTGCCAACTTGGTCTCCGGATCGTCTCCTCGCCGCCAGCCGCCTCCAGTCGCTGGTCTCCATCGCCGTCAATGGAATTCAACCCTGCCGTTGCCGCCATAGCGAGTCTCCGCCGAACTAGGGGTCAGTAGTCAGAGTTTGCAACATGTCTAATCAGAGTGACAGCCAGAACTTGTCAGAGCAGCAAGTGCAGATGAGTGAGGGCACTAGTCCCTCAAGTTCTTCAGATGATGGCAGCAGAAGTACTCCTAGCAATCTGCGTAAAGCTGCCACCAGACAGAGAAAGAAGAGAACCTCAGACTCAGAAGATGAGGATTATGTGGCAGAAGAGGAAGCAACTTCCAAGAGAGTTGAGCCAGCTCGAGGCACAAAGCCAGGATTGAAAATCAAAAGGCCAGCAGGTAGGCAGCCTATGCCAAAGGCCAGAGCCTCAACTCAGATTCCTGAAAAGCCTGCAACCATAGAGCCAGTTGCTGCTGAAGGAAAGAAAAGGAAGGGAAGGGTCAAGAAGACTATAGCCAGAGTGCTTGGAAAGGCTTCCATCATGGAAGAATAGGAAGAAGAATAGGTAGCTGCACCAGCACCTAAGGCACCCAAGCTGATGGGTGATGCCATAAGATCAGGGGGAGCTGTTTCCAAGGCCAAGCCAGCTCCAAAGCCAAAACCAAAGAGGAATACAAGGAGCATACCTGCAACTGAAAAGAACAAGGCCCCAGTGCCTGAAGCTGCTGAAGAAGATGATGAAGAGCATGTTCTGAGAAAGCTCAAGCCCAAGATCCCAGACCACAATGATGCTCATCCTGTGGCTGAGGACATGAAGCTCAGAAGAGACTCAGGGCTGAGGAAGTGGAGAGAAGCAGACCCGTATGCTTCAAGGAGAAGAACTGCTGTGGATTACATGTTTCACACCAAGGAACAGCAAGATTTCTATGAGACAGTGCTGCTTGATAAGAAGCCCATAGTTTGTGACATGAGATGGGTTGATTGGGAGTACATCAAGGACAATGAGGAACACTATCCTGGTGTGATTGACAGTTTCAATGCTTGTGGAGTAGCAAACTTTGTTGGGCAGAAGCTCACAAAGTGGAACGAGGAACTTATTATGCAATTCTACTCCACGGCACACTTCTATCCAGATGGTAGGATAACTTGGAGGTCTGAAGGTACGAGGTAACAATATACAGTTGCTGAATGGGCTCAGCTGATCAATGCCCCAGAAGAGCAGGAGGATGACTTGGATATCTATGCCAAGAAGAAGATGGACCACAACTCTATGTCCAATATGTACAAGGAAATTCCAAACGAGGCACTTGACACTTTCAAGTTTGGGTCTGTGCATTATCTTCTGTCAGGGCTGCCAACCATTAACTGGATCCTTAGGCACACTCTGTTGCCCAAGTCAGGTGATCACAAGATGATCAGAGGCCATGCAATCAATTTGCTTCATGTATTTGATGTGCCTCAGAAATTCAAGGTCATGAGCCTTATGATAGAAACAATCAAGAGGACTGCAGCAGACCAGAAGAGGAGTTGTGGATATGCCCCACAGATTCAGGAGCTCATCAACTCAAAGATGGGCACAGGCATATACTCATTGGATAAGGAACACCTGCCCATCCGTCCAGATTTTGAAGATAATCAAGTTGTTATGACTGAGAATGAACCATCGTCTGCACAAGCACAAGCCAAGAAGGAGAAGGCGAGGAAGGAGAAAGCTGGCAAGATGCCAACTCAAGAGGAGGCATCTGAATATTTCTTGAAAACCAAACAAGAGCAGCTTGGTTACCTGATTGCATCCACCCTGCGGATTGAGAAAGGACTATCCACCCTAACTCAGAACCAGGCAAGCCTAGAGTGAATCCTATGACTTGGATGTCAAAGTGACAGAGATTCAGACTGCAGTGGAGCAGCTCCAAGATGACATGCAGGAGAGGAGAGGCAAGACTACAACTGATGCCTTTGCCAGAGTGCAACGAGGTCCGAGGTCGTCTGCAGTGCCAGTTGCTGACACCAGAGCCACCACTTCTGCACCAGCTACAGCCTCAGTTCCACCAGCTCCAGCGTCTACTTTAGCCTCGACTCCGACCACGTCTACAGAAGGCTTCGTCCTTGGAGTGCTCCGGACTCCACCACCACCAGAAGATCAAGCCTGAGCGTCGATCTAGCACTATGCATTTTCTAGGAACTTTTTGGTAACTTGTTGCCAAAGGGGGAGAAAATGTATAGATCATAGGCTTCGAGAGAGAGTGTTGCTTTTATTCTCTCTTGTTTTATTTGGTGGTTTTTCGAACTTTGTTTGCTTTTGAGTGCTTGAGATACTATGTCATTGCTTGTGAGACATTGATGATCATGTGTTTGATCATAAGCTACACTTAATGCTTGCTTAATATTATCATCTTATCTATCTTATGTGATCATTCACTATTCTTGGTGATGAGTGCATGTATTTCATTCTTATCATTTTGAGCGCTCCACCAAGATGTATGTGACATGGAAGAGTAACCCATGACTCTAACTCTTTGTGCATTTGCAGTCCAAAGCAAATTTTAAATATGCACACATTTAGGGGGAGCTCTTACTTGTCACATACTTCTCAAAGCGACGATAGATTTCTTGCTTATTATCATTTGTCGAATCTTTGATCTATATGTTGTCATCAATTACCAAAAAGGGGGAGATTGAAACTGCAACTATCCCTAGGCGGTTTTGGTAATTCATAACAACATATAGCTCATTGAGCTAATGCTATTCCAAGATGACTATTTCAGGAAAGCTCAATGATTGGCATGGCATGGATGTGAAAGTGGAACCCTCAAAATGCTAAGGACAAAGGATTGGCTCAAGCTCAAAAGCTCAAGACTCTTCATTTATATTTTAGTGATCCAAGATCACATTGAGTCTTTAGGAAAAGCCAATACTATCAAGGAGGGATGAGGTGTTGCTTAATGAGCCTCTTGCTTCATGTGCTTAGTGATATGCTCCAAAACCCTCAACTACTTTCCCATATCCACATATGACCTAAACCCTAAGCCAAACTCGGTCCTACCGATTCTTTCTATCCGGCGCCACCGAGTTTCACTTGTCATAAGCCACTGCCAAACCCTAGCAATTCGGTTCTACTGATTGGGATCTCGGTCTCACCGAGATGGGATTGCAAACTCTCTGTTTCCCTTTCGTAACTTTTCGGTCTCACCGAAAGAGCGAATCGGTCCCACCGAGATTGCAATGTAAATTCAGTGTTGCCTTTTTGTAACTTTTTGGTCTCACCGAAAGAGCAAATCGGTCCCACCGAGTTTGCCTGACCAACTCTCTGGTTAGCTTATTACCAAACTCGGTCTCACCGAGTTTGTGTAATCGGTCTCACCGAGATTACGTTATGCCCAAACCCTAACCATATCGGTCCTACCAAGTTGCATGTCAGTCTCAACGAAAATCTCTAACGGTCACTAGGTTTACCTTTTCGGTCCGACCGAGTTTGTTGATTCGGTCCCACCGAGATTGGAAAACTATGTGTAACGGTTGGATTTTGTGTGGAGGCTATATATACCCCTCCACCCCCTCTTCATTCGTGGAGAGAGCCATCAAAACACATACACAATTCCAACTCATATGTTCTGAGAGAGAACCACCTACTCATGTGTTGAGACCAAGATATTCCATTCCTACCATATGAATCTTGATCTCTAGCCTTCCCCAAGTTGCTTTCCACTCAAATCTTCTTTCCACAAAATCCAAATCCTATGAGAGAGAGTTGAGTGTTGGGGAGACTATCATTTGAAGCACAAGAGCAAGGAGTTCATTACCTACACACCATTTGTTACTTCTTGGAGAGTGGTGTCTCCTAGATTGGCTAGGTGTTACTTGGGAGCCTCCGACAAGATTGTGGAGTTGAACCAAGGAGTTTGTAAGGGCAAGGAGATCGCCTACTTCGTGAAGATCTACCACTAGTGAGGCAAGTCCTTCGTGGGCGATGGCCATGGTGGGATAGACAAGGTTGCTTCTTCGTGGACCCTTCGTGGGTGGAGCCCTCCGTGGACTCGCGCAACCATTACCCTTCGTGGGTGGAGCCCTCCGTGGACTCGCGCAACCGTTACCCTTCGTGGGTTGAAGTCTCCATCAACGTGGATGTAGGATAGCTCCACCTATCCGAACCACGGGAAAAACATCCGTGTCTCCAATTGCGTTTGAATTCTCCAAACCCTTCCCTTTACATTCTTGCAAGTTGCATGCTTTACTTTCCGCTGCCAATATACTCTTTGCATGCTTGCTTGAATTGTGTGATGATTGCTTGACTTGTCCTACAATAGCTAAAATCTGCCAAGAAATAAAATTGGGAAAAGGTTAAGTTTTTATTTGGTCAAGTAGTCTAATCACCCCCCTCTAGACATACTTTCGATCCTACAGCGGCAGAGTGGGCCGGCCTGTGGTGTGGCCGACTGGGCCGGCGGGGTCGAGGCCCAGTGGGGAAAATGGGGGGGGGGTCATGGGCCTTTTCTCTCTCTCTCTCTCTCTCTCTCTCTCTCTTTTCCTTTTCTTTTAGTTTTTCTTTTCTGGAAACCAAAAGCTACTGCTTTGCAATTATTCCGAGCACCAATTGACTCTTGTAAAATGTGCCACATGCCACAATAATTACTTTGCAATATTGTGAAGTTCCACAAAAAATTGTTTTGAGCATTTGGAAATGATTACACACTTTTAGAAATTGAAAAGGCCAATTTAATTGTTGCTGGACCACTCAAATAATTTCCAGGAGCATTTTTGGAATCCAACAGAGGTAGGTTTCATCATGACAAATACTTCGGGAACATTTTCCACATTGTGAACTATTTTTCTAGCTCATTTGAAGAAGCAAATATTTGACTTGGATTTTGAATTGAATTTGACTTGATTTTTGGACAAGTGGCGTTTTGGCTTAGGAAAGCATGACGACAAGGCATCATTAGGGGGGATTACTGTAGCAAGATTCTCGGGGCGTTACAGAATTAGAACATAAGGCATATTGGGCTATTAAAGAGCTCAACTATGACTTCAAACTTGTCGGTGAGAAGAGGCCTTTTGACATTAGCTCACTTGATGAATGGAGAACCCAGGCTTATGAGAATGCCAAACTGTTTAAAGAAAAGATTAAAAGATGGCATGATGAAAGGATACAAAAGCGTCAGTTTAATGTAGGTGATTATGTATTGCTATACAACTATCGTTTAAAATTTTTTGCAGGCAAACTTCTCTCTAAATGGGAAGGTCCTCACATTATCGAGGAGGTCTACCGTTTCGGCGCCATAAAAATCAACAATTTCGAAGGCACAAATCCGAAGGTGGTGAATGGTCAAAGAATCAAACATTATATCTCAGGTAATCCCATAAATGTTGAAACTAATATTATTGAAACCGTAACCCCAGAAGAATACATAAGGGACATTTTCCAGAATGTTTCAGACTCCGAGAAGGAATAGGTATGTGTTAC